>NC_141991.1:250239851-250562351 GCF_049901715.1 Pseudonaja textilis
CAGTTTTGGACGGATGGCAAAAGGCACCCTACGTGGTTTTAAACGAAGAGGGATTGCCTGGGGGTCTACTGAAAATGATATGGGGGTGCCCGAATAGCAACCCAGCTCATTGGTAAATACATCGGAAAAATCTGAAAATATTGTGTCTACATCAGAAGTTGAGACTGCATGGATCCCGGTTGCACTAAGGCCGAGAGAAGGAAACCAATCAAGTCCCAATAGACTAGGGAGGGTACCGTTAACCACCACTAGGGGCAGATGGCCTCTAAAGGTTTGGAATTGAACAAGGAACTTGCCTTTCCCAAGGACAGGGATGTTCTTGCCTTGGTAGTCTCGTAGCATCAGGTGGCATCTTTGTAGCTGTTTCCTTGATAGCCTGGGCTGGATCCTCTTCAGGGTATCCCAGGAGATGATAGAGAGCGCGGATCCCATGTCCACCTCCATCCTGCAGGGTTTACCTTCTAGGAAAACAGAAATTTTAATTTTATCAGGGGTTAGGGAAGTATGGTTAGCGTGGTAGCAGGTATAGCAGTCCACCACTTGCCTTTGGGAGTTAGAAGGTGGTGGAGGTCTTTGAGGTAAGGATCGCCCTGCTTGGCAGACTCTGGCAATGTGACCCTTCTTTTGACAGTTCAGGCAGATGGTGTTTCTGAACCTGCAGGATGCCCTAGGGTGGGAGCCTCTACAGGTTAGGCACAAGGGAGGTTGCTTGGGAGTGAAGTTGTTTCTCAGCCCCGCTCCTACCTGTGAAGGCTTCTGATGGATTAGGCGGTTAATGTCAGACGTGTCTGTGGGGTCATCTTCGCTGATTACCTCTTCGGAATGGACAGTTTGCGTGTTGGGTTTAGGTTGATTTCCCTGAATTTCAGCTGCTGACTGGGCCGAGAGCTCAGCAGCCAGGGCTTCCTCCATGGCTAAGGCTAGAGTCAAGTCTTTTTTCGCCAGCAAATGCCTTTGGAGTCTCAGATCTCTTACCCCACAGACGATCTGATCCAGCAGCATATCTTCCAAATATTCTTTGAATCCGCACTGCAAAGCAGCTGTTCTCAGGGTGGCCATGTATTCGTTGATTGACTCCCCCTCTGCTTGCTTCCTGACTCTGAAGGCATACCTCCTGGCTATTTGGGACGGTTTGGGCGAATAGTGATTTGAAAGTATTTCCTGTAGCTTGTCCCATGGGATGCTTCTGATGGCGTGGGGCGTGACTAATGCTGTGGCCGTGTCGAAAACGGTGGCTCCGCAGTAATTCAGGAAATAGGACTTCTTCCTATGCTCCGCAGCGTCGGCTAGACCGATGGCGTCAAGAAAATGGCTGAATCGATTCTTGTAGGAGTCCCATGTTTCTTCGCTGGGTTTGAATGGAGGGAATGCTGGATTCGCGCTCATCGTGGAGAAGGAAACAGGTTCGTCTGCTTCAAATCGCTATTAGAATTTGCGCTCTTAAAAGAACGTGGCTGCGGTTGTCTCTCTGGGTTGCTAAAGCTCTTTTTGAAAATCGCGCTCTTGGTGAGCGTGGGCGGCCTCGGCTGCTGTGCCTGTGGCTCATTTCAGCGAATCAGCTCAAAACAGTATCGGTTTGAATTTCGTGCTCTTTGCGAGCGTGGGGCTGCTGCGGCTACAGCGCCCTAGGTTTCTCTCTCTGTGACTACAGCTCTTTGAAAAAATGCGTCTGGTTAGCCTTCGACGATCCCATCCTTGTCGCCAGTGTTGTGGAGCGATGGTACAGAAGAGGCATGAGACCAGAGCGTACAACTAACAGGCTTTATTGCAATGAATAAAGGGTTGTCGCGTCTGCTAGCTAACTCGCAGACCAGCGGGCGACAATGGACTGGCTCTGCCCGACAGCCGGCTTATATAGCTGGCTGTCAAACGGAGCCAGCCAATGGGAGCTGCTGGTGCTCCCGCTCAAACAGCGGACCTGGTTGGGAACTCCAACCAGTTCCACAGACATAACAATCCCCCTCATTGGTTACAGCTGGGGAGACAAATATATAAGAGAGACGGTTAAAACACAGGTTGTCAGAAGCAAACGTATTTTATTTTGGTCTGAAGTTATCTTGGTTGGCGTCCTTCCAACAGTCTGTGCCTTGTTATCTCCTTGAATTTGGTAAATACTTCTCCTGTTCCGTTGTGGGACTTTCCTTCATTATAGTTTGTTTGGTTTTTTTTATTTCACCTCTATCTGCTCATTAAGTTCGGACTGTATTGCTTTCTTTTGAAGACTATTTTTGAGTACGTTTATCTCCAACTAGAATTATTGAACAGTGGGGCCAAGTTGGAGGCATTAAAGGACATTTATTTACATTTTGGATTTTGTTATGTTTGTGTTAAACACCGGGTCATCACACAGGGGATGGGTCTTTGATTTTCACTTGGGGAAGGGAAAACCTGGAAGTTTCAGATTTGGGTTTTCCCAGATGTGCCAACTCGACTTCTTTAAGAAATTCTGACTTGGATGGACTTTATCTCGGAGCGCTGAATGGGATTGGGGAGTTTCTTTGGAACGCTGACAGCTTGTTAAAACCGCTCGACACCAGAACTTTTGAAACTCCAAATCCTAAAATGGGATTCAATCCACACCATTTTATAAATCCCCCCCCCTTTTTTTTCTTTTGCATGCACCCTCCCTGCTGATCTAAAGACTCACTTTAATGTGGGCTATTGACCTAAAGGATAATAAATGGAATATTGTGCAACCCGACAAAGAAAATAAAAGACCCAGAGCTTGGCTTAACTTTTCTTTTTTTTTTTTTTCTTTTGGTAGTTCAGCATTCGCTGATTTCTGACCTTTTTTTCCCCAGACATAAAAGCTGAATAAAAGCTGTAATGGATCACCTTCGCCCTGCTTAAAGAGCTGTTCCCCTCCCCTCTAGACTACATCGCAATGTTGTTCTTTTTGTCAATATTTCATCCAAATGGAGCCTGTCCAGCTGTGGAGGAGACACAACCAGCCTTTTGTGGCAAACCGAATGGATGGAAGGATAAGTATTACCTCTCAACCATAAATAGGACAGGAGCTCTTTATCAGAATGAAACCCCGGGCTCGAATGTATGGCTGCCGAAATTTCAGAATGGAAAACAGAAAGCACTCTGGTGTTATTTCATCAGAGTCCAATTCCCAGGTGAAACATTGCAGCAAATTCTTCCTTTATCCTGTGGGTTGATATTTCTCTCTGACTCTCTTTCTCTCTCTCTCTCTTTCTCACCCTCACACATTCTCTCTCTCTCTCTTCATCTCTCCATCTGTCTATCTGTCCATATGTTGCCCATCTGCCTGCCTGCTTGCCTGCCTGCCTGTCTCTCTCTCTCTCATTCTCCCTCTCCTCTCTCTTTCATCTATCTATCTATCTATCTATCTATCTATCTATCTATCTATCTATCTATCTATCTACCTACCCACCTACCTACCTACCTACCTACCAACCTACCTATCTAGCTATCATCTGTCTACCATCTATCATTTATTTCTTTTATTTATTTTTATTTCTTTTATTTATTTATTTATTTTTATTTGTCAATTGCTTACAAGATAATAGGTATAAGTAAAAACATAGTTATGAATACATGGATACATATAAGAAAAAAACAACAACAATAGGACAAGGACGGTAGGCACGTTGGTGCGCTTATGCATCATCTATCTATCTATCTATCTATCTATCTATCTATCTATCTATCTATCTATCTATCTTCTATCAATCTATCTATCAATCTATCATCTATCATCTATCTATCTGTTAAGTTTGAGCAATGAGAGGCTGAACCAGAGCATGAGTGCAACAGTACTTTATTTTACAATAAAGGGCTGACCGTGCTTGCCAAGCCTGGAACTGGCTCGCAGCAATCAGCAGCCAGTTGGACCCCGCAGCCTGCTTTTATAGCTGGCTGCTGGGGAGAACCGACCAATGGGAATGGGGGAATAACGCCCACGTAAAGTGAGTGGACCTGAGTGAGAACTCCTTGAGTCCTCAGGACATAACACCCTTCCCCCAGATGCGAACACACATAGTCCTTGAGGTAGACGGGGTTTGTGTTGGCGCCGGAGCGGCGCAACTCGGGAACATTGTCTGACTGTTCGGTATCAGTCTGTGACGGTTGAGCTGGCATAGTGTCGCCAACACTCTCTCTGGACTGGCATCCTCGAAACCACCGGGTTGGTTTCTGGAGTCAAACTCTCGTGGGTTGGATCCGGTTGGTCAACTCTCTGGGCGCTGTTGTCCGAGTTTGGCTGACCGGAACGACGCTGGCGCAGACTGGTCGTTGGGTGCGATGTGGCTGGGCGGCGGATGGGACGGTTCCCTTCGACTGGAGACTCTGGATTCTTGTTTGCGAGGTTGCTGAGGCGCCTTCTGAGTTGGTCTATGTGTCTCCTCCAGACGCGACCATCCTCCAGCCTGACTCTATATGATCTCGGCCCGGTGACGGCGATGACCTCGCCCGGAATCCAAAGTGGGTCCCCAGCGAAATTCCTTGGCGAATATCGGCTCCTGTAACATAAAATGTCTAACCCCAAGTGGAAGCGAGGGGAGAGTCAGGCAGTATTGTGGGTGCAGTCTATCTAATACAGTCCTCAGGCGCCGCCCATCAGAAGTTCCACTGGGGACTTATTGGTGACTGCACAGGGGTTGAGTGCTGGCTCATCAGGAACCGTGAGAGTTTGTGGTGCCAGTCATCTCTGCCAAACCTAGCGAGGGCCTCTTTGGTGGTCCTGACGGCCCTTTCAGCCAACCCATTACTCGCAGGGTGAAATGGGGCTGTGAAAATGTGGCGAATGCCTAGGTTGGCTGCAAAACGGCTGAATTCTACTGATGCGAACTGTGGGCCATTATCAGAGACCAAGGAGTCGGGTAGTCCATGGGTAACGAACAGGCGCGTTAACACGTTGGTGATTGCTAGTGTGGTGGTCGTGGATAGCTGCGCCACGTCTATCCACTTGGAATAAGCGTCCACGACCACTAGGAACATCTTTCCATGCACGGGGCCGGCCAGATCGATATGGATTCTAGACCAAGGGCGCTGGCGCTCTCCCATCTGGTAGGGGTGGCGATGGGGGAGCAGGACGGGATTCTTGGCAAATGCTGCAGGAACTTACCCAATTGACAATGTCCTCGTCTAGACCCGGCCACCACACGTAGCTGCGTGCCAACGCCTTCATTCTCACAATGCCGGGTGTCCCTCGTGCAACGCTTCCAGGACTCGGGCACGCAGCGAGGTCGGGATGACCACCGAGTGCCCCACAGTAGACAACCCTGCAAACTGGACAGCTCCTGCATGCGAGTCTTAAAGGGTGCAAATTTGTTATCAACATTGCCTCCCGGCCACCCCTCCTCACCCAGTCGAGCACCTGGGCGAGCGCTTGGTCTGCCTTGGTTTTGGCGCGGATGTCAAGGGCGGTGATGGGCAGGTCCAACTGGGTGATTTCAAAAATGGCATTGACAGGAGCTGGGTCTTCAGCCGGAGCGGTAAGGGGCAGCGACTGAGCGTCAGCGTGGGATAGAGTTTTGCCCAGGCGGTGGATAAGTTTGTATGAGTAGGCCGCTAGGAAAAGTGTCCACCTTGTCATCCGAGGGGAGAGGACTTGAGGTGTCTGTTTGTCGCCGCCAGTAGGCCCAGGAGGGGCTTATGGTCGGTGACCAGTTCAAGAAGTGGCCAAAAAGGAATTCGTGAAACTTTTTCACGGCTGCAACAGCTGCTAGGGCTTCCTTGTCTATTTGGCTGTAATTTCGCTCCGTGGCCGAGAGCGTCCTGGAGAAAAAAGGCGATGGGGGCCTCGGCGCCATTGGCGAGTTGGTGACTAAGGACCGCCCCAATTCCAAAAGGGGATGCGTCTGCTGCCAGTACTAAAGGAAGGTTGGGGTCGAATTGGATGAGCACTGCCTCTGACGTAAGTAGTGATTTGACGGCGTTAAACGCCTGGTCTTCTTTGTGCCCCCAGTGCCACGGTGACTTTTTGTCTAGTAATCTGTGTAGGGGTTCGGCTACTGAGGCTTTATGGGGCAAAAAGGATGCATAAAAGTTTAGGAGTCCCAAGAAAGCTTGTAGCTCCGTTTTGGAGGTCGGTGTGGGAGCTTCGTGGATCGCCCTGACCTCGGACTCCAGGGGGTGAATGCCAGAGGCATCAATTTTATAACCCAGAAAGTCCACCTGTCTAGTGGCAATGGCGCATTTTTTTTTTTTTTTAACTTGAGGCCATGCTGTCTGAACCTCTCTAACACTGCTCGCACTCTCTGGAAGAGTTGGGGTCTGTCCCTGGCCGAGACCAAGATGTCGTCGAAGTAGGGTACTACATCAGGGAGGCCCTGTAAAATCCGCTCCATGAGGGATTGAAAAATACCCGGGGCAACACTTACGCCAAATTGGAGACGCTTGCATCGGAAGGCACCCCTGTGAGTGACGATGGTCTGAAGTTCCGCTGTTTGGTTATCAACAGGGAACTGTTGATATGCTTGAGACATGTCCAATTTAGCAAAAATACTGCCCGGTTCGAATGTGTGTAATAAGTGCTGGATGACGGGCACAGGATAAGCGCTAACTTGTAAATATTTATTGATTGTTGTCTTGTAGTCCAAGCAGATTCTCAGGCTACCATCTTTTTGAGGGGTGTGACAATGGGCGTCTCCCACTTGGCGAAATCTGTTGGCTCAATGACCCCTTGTTTTAGTAGTTTATCCAATTCAGCGTCTAGTTTTGGTCTAATAGCAAATGGAACTCTACGTGGTTTTAATCTGATTGGGACTGCCTTAGGGGTCAATGGTGAACGAGATGGGGGTTCCATTATAACACCCCAGCTCCTCACTGAACACATCTGCGTAGTCAGCGAATAAGGAGTCAGTGTCTGAGGTTGAGACAGCATGGACTCCTGTTAACCCTAGGCCGAGGTGGGGAAACCAATCGAGCCCCAATAAGGTGGGTAGATTGCCGTTAACTACCACTAGAGGTAGGTGGCCTTTAAAAGCTCTAAAACTGACAAAGAACTTGCCTCTGCCGATCACGGGAATGGCCTTCCCTGGTAGTCCTTCAGACCGAACTGGCATCTCTGAAGCCGGGTAGTAGATAGGCTGGGGTGGAGTCTCTTGAGGGTGTTCCACGAGATTATTGAGAGCGCTGACCCTGTGTCAACCTCCATGTGGCACGGTTTACCTTCTAGGGAAACGGAGAGAGAAATTTTACTAACAGAGTGGCAAGTACGCCTGGCAAGGCGGTGCGTGCGACAGTTTAATACTTGCCTCTGTGGTCCCGAGTGCGAGGACGGGGTCTTTGTGCAGCGCTTTGGGGGCTTGGCAGACTCTCGCAATGTGCCCCTCTTATGGCAGTTGTTGCAAACGGCTCCTTTAAACTTGCAGGTGGCCTTTGATGTGATCCCCACAGGCTAGGCACAGGTGATGTGCTTGGGTGGACCGGTGTATTCTTGTTTGGCCCCTACCTGCGACCGTCTGTCATTGGTGAGGCGATGGACATCGTTCTCATCGTTGTGGCCTTCCTCCGCTTCCACCTCTTCGGAATGGACTGGGAACGCTGCTAGCTTGGCGCTTGGCCCCTGAATTTCGGTGGCTGAGTTCGTAGCTAGCTCGGCTGCTAGGGCCTCCTCTACGCTTGCGCGAGGTTGAGGTCTTTTTAGCTAGCAGTTGCCTCTGTAGGTTGAGATCCTTGACCCCACAAACCAATTGATCGAGGAGCATGTCCTCCAGGTATGTTCCAAAACCCGCAGTGCAGGGCTGCTGTTCTGAGGGCGGCCATATATTGGTTGATGGTCTCCTTACTTGATTGCTTCCTCATTCGGAACGTGAACCTCCTGGCGATTTGTGAAGGCCTGGGAGCGTAGTGGTTTGTGAGGATCTCAAGCAACTCGGACCACGGAACGTTTTTAATTCTCTCGGCGCCACGAGTGCTGCAGCGGTATCGTAAATGGTGGCTCCGCAGTAGATTAGGAAATAGGATTTTTTCCGATGCTCTCCCGCATCCGACAGGCCGACCGCATCGATGTAATGATTGAAACGGTTCTTATACGATTCCCACTTCTCTTCGTCTGGTTTAAACGCCGGAATACTGGATTGGAACTCATGGTGCTGGAACGGCTGGGCTACCTGCGGGAGAAATCTCTCTGGGACTACGAACGCTCGTGAGTTACTAGTGATATCAGCTCTGGAGAGGTTTTTTGCTACCCTCTCTTTCTCTCTCTCTGGGTTACCACGTTGGCTGCTAGCCGTTGGAGGTGTCTTGATTCGCGCCAAAAAGTGGCCGTTAGTGACTCTCTACAGCGCTGTGCTGTGATTCCTACTGGCTCGAAATTCAAATTACACCCGTTTGAATTTCGCGCCAAATGCAGAGCGGCTGCGGCTCGCAGCGCTTCACTTTCCCCGTAGCGAGGCTAACAAGCGGCTACAGACGCTTCTAACTATTTGACTCAGACCGCTTTCTCTGGCTGCGGATCTGCGTTTGCTCTTTTTGATCGCTCGTTTCGCTTAGCTGACCGCTCTCTCTGGCTGCGGATCAGCGCTTCCTTGTCGCCAGCCGATCGCTCTCTGGGCTGTAGATCGGTGGCTAGTGACTCAGCGGTTGCAAGGTGCTTCTGGTAGCCATCCCATCCTGCGTCGCCAGTGTTTTGTTTGAGCAATGAGAGGCTGAACCAGAGCATGAGTGCAACAGTACTTTATTTTACAAATAAAGGGCTGACCGTGCTTGCCAAGCCTGGAACTGGCTCGCAGCAATCAGCAGCCAGTTGGACCCCGCAGCCTGCTTTTATAGCTGGCTGCTGGGGAGAACCGACCAATGGGAATGGGGGAATAACGCCCACACAAAGTGAGTGGACCTGAGTGAGAACTCCTTGAGTCCTCAGGACATAACACTATCTATCATCTATCTATCTATCTATCTATCTATCTATCTATCTATCTATCTATCTATTATCTATCTATCTATCTATCTATCTATCTATCTATCATCTATCTATCTATCTATTATCTATCTACTTCTAACTTATGTTCCATGGTTTGATTGTTCTCACTGTCAGAAATGCAATCTGAGAAGGACCTTGGAGTCCTGGTGAATGATCTCTTGAATATGAGCCAGCCATGTGCGGTAGCTGCCAAAAAGGCTAATACAATGCTGGGTTGTACAAACAGAGGCATAGAATTAAGATCGTGTGAAGTCTTAGTGCCGTTTTACAAACCCTAGTAAGACTACACCTAGAATACTTCAACCAATTTGGGTCACCATACTACAAAAAAAAAAAAAAAAGATGTTGAGACTTTGGAAAAAGTTCAGAGAAGAGCAATTAAGATGATCAAAGGCCTGGAGACTAAACCGTATGAAGAACGGTTGCAGGATTTAGGTTTGGCTAGTCTAAAGAAAAGAAGAATTAGTAGCAACATGATAGCAGTCTTCTAGTATTTGAGGGGCTGCCACAAAGAAGAGGGGGTCAAATTATTCCACAAAGCACCAGAGGGCAGGACAAGAAACAATGGATGGAAAGTAATCAAAGAGAGGAGCAAACATAGAATTAAGGAGGAAGAGTGTAGAAAATTAACCAGTAGAACAGCTTGTCTTCAGAAATCATGGGCGCTTCATCACTGGAGGATTTTAAGAAGAGATTGGATAGTCACTTATCTGAAATGGTATAGGTTCTCCTGCTTGAGCAGGGGTTTGGACTAGATGACCTCCAAAGTCCCTTCCAGCTCTATTCTATGCTATTCAATAATATTTCTAAAACACAATTAAAAAGTATTGACATACTGGGATTTAAAAAGCATAAAGTATTGAAAACAAAAGGAGAAAAGTAAAAAAAAAAAATCTGCATGAATTGACATTTAGGATGTCAGTTTTACAAAGAATAACCTCATTTTTTAAAAAAAAAAATCACCCCAAGTAAAATAAGAAAAAAAAACAACCACTGCAACTCACATCCAAGTATTAGTTATTAGATAATAGTTTCAATTAGCTTCATTTTCAAATCATAAACATACTTAACATTTCTTAAAACATGAAGCCATTGATTTTGTAATATAGAACACTCCAATTATCTTAATTGGAGAGAATTGTATAAGATTCAGGCAGCGAAAGGGGTTTTTAAAAAATCAATTGTTGGAAATATTTCATCGTTGCTAGGATCTTTAGAGACTATATTGTGAGCTGATATACTGGTAATTCCAACTCCGGTAATTGAAAAGTCCATGAAATAAACTTCTATGTAGGATTGGTGATTTGCTAGGCACCAAAACAAAGGAGAAACTTTGGTTAATAAGGAGTTTAGAAAGATTAAAATATGCACTTATGCATGGATTCAGTTAATGATGAATTTGTAAGCTGCTCTCTTCCGATGATAGAGAAATCTGAACGTTGCAAAATAATTTAATATGGAGCAATCATGATTTAACTATCACAATTGCTCTATACTGGGTAGTCTTTGACTTATGACCACAATTGACCTCTGTTGCTAAGCAAGACAGTTGCTAAGTGAGTTGTGCCCATTGTATGACCTTTCTTGCAGCCATTGTTAAGTGAGTCACTGCAGAGCACATCTTTCCCCCTCTGTCCTGGCCTCTTTTTTACAGAGGCACGATTGAGCATTTTAACAAACTGCATCACTGTTTGGTTTGGTAATAGCAGCGTCTCTGATAGAAAGTCCCTACAGAGAGTGGTGAGGACAGTGGAGAAGATTATAGGAAGCTTGCTTCCCGTTTTTCAGGATGCTGCTTATAAGTGCTATTTGCTTAGAGCTCAAAGCGTTGTTAGAGACCCCACACACCACTTTACAACCTGTTTCTTTTGCTCCCCGCTACTGGGAGGAGATTTTAAAGTATTTCTAGCAGGACTACCATTTCTCACCAGGTACATGGATACATCCGAACTAGACTGTGTTGTTTCTCTGTGTCATATAATATAGGTGGGTATATGCATAATGTTGTACGTATTTATTCTGTCATGTTCATGTCATGTATATTGGAGGTGGCAACCCTTTGAGAGCTGCATGCAATGAAATTTCATTTCAATGTATGCCGATTAGTGTACATTCAAAGTGACAATAAAGTTATTCTCATTGTACATTGTCAGGCTGGTAACATGTTAATTGAATTGGACTTCCCCATTGACTTTGCTCAGCAGAAGGTTGCAAAAGGTTGCAAAAAGGTTGCAAACCAGGTGACTGGGGACACTGCTACTGTCATAAGTATGAGTCAGTTGCCAAAGGCCTGAATTTGGATCAGGTGACCGTGGGGAGGCTGCAACAGTTGTAAGTGTGAAAAATGGCCATAAGCCACTTTTTTTACAGTGCCGTTGTAACTTTGAATAACCACTACGTCAACTCATAAAATATTTCTATGGTCTTTTTAGAGTTGCCAACAGAAATGGGGGGGGAAGGGGTTTGAAAGAGCAGTGCGGCAGCTTGGAAATTGAAAGTGCATTCCATAAATGCTTTCAAAGATAGTAACTAGGTGACTGAAGTTTCTGCCATGTAAAATTCTAACTGGCTATGGATGGGTCCCATTGGAGAATATGAGTTATGATACACCCAGGGGGTGGGGGAAAACCAGGGTCAAAGGTGACAATGAATTATGTGTCTCAGAGTTGGCTACACTCAGGCAGTACCGGCATGTTAGCTCTCAATAAATCCTTTTGACGTTTTGGAAGTTTGGCTCGAGACTCATGATTTAATTGGGGTAACTGCTGTAATCCTGACACACTAAATAAACTGTTGTAAGATGAGGACTGTCTGTATAATGCAATGATTTGCACCAGGGATAGGATCCGACCGGTATAACTACTGGTTCTATTGCTCTGCATCGCGCGAGTACAATTTATGACCTGCTGAGCTGCCTGGATAGCTGAGCAGCGCTGCGTACAAGTGCACAGTGGTTGGAAAAGCCTTTTTTCCCCTGCTTTTTCAACCACAGCTGTGTCGCGCAAAGCAGCTGCAGTTGAAAACACAGGAAATAAAGGTCAGGTAAGAGCCCAGGCAGGCGGGTGGGCCAAAACAGCAGCAAATGAACCGGTTCTATGTATGCTCTCTGTTTGCCGTTCTTCAGAGCAACCGGTTCTACAGAAGTGAACAGAACCGGTAGAATCCCACCCCTAATTTGAACAGCTGAGGCTGTTGGTATCCCCAATCCAAACTTTTCCTCCCCAAGCATAAAAATGGTAATTTTAACGGGATGGAAGAGAATAATAATTAACGTTTAGGAATCAATCATCGTTGCTGATTTTAATTTAACTTCATTCTAATTCCGATTTAAATTTCCAAGGCTAAGGTTAATCCTCAGCCTGAAAAAAAAAAAAATCCTTCCCTTGATTAAAATGTAAATAGCAGAAAATGAAGCTTGAACGAAAATCATGAGAAAAGAACGCAAACTGAAAATAACATTATTATTTTTTTTTCTATTTCTGTTCAATCAGTGAAGTCAAAATAAAAATTTCATAGAGAAATGTTTTCCAACTTTAGTAGCTTAAAGATTGGTGGACTTCAACTCCCAGAATTCCCCAGCCAGCCAGTTGGGGAATTCTGGGAATTGAAATCCACCAATTTTCAAATTGCCAACGGGGAGAAGCGATTGATAGAGAATAAAGTGTTAAAATCCATTGCAGTACATTCATCTCAGCTAGATGGGATTTTTTGTAACTGAACCATGTTAAAATAGAAGCAACGTTGGGTTTATTATAATATGCGCCACTGTCCTCTGAGACATGAATTGGGTATGCCTAATTTGATGAAAAAAAAGGACTAAAGGTGACATGATAGCAGTTTTCCGATAATTGAGGGACTGCCACAAAGAAGAAGGAGTCAAGCCATTCTCCAAAGCACCTGAGGGCAGGACAAGAAGCAACAGATGGAAACCAATCAAGGAGAGAAGCAACTTAGAACTAAGGAGGAATTTCCTGACAGTGAGAACAATTAATCAGTGGAATGACTTGCCTCCAGAAGTGGTGTATGTTCCACCACTGGAGGTTTTTAAGAAAAGTCTGGATGGTCACTTGTCTGAAGCTGTATCAGGGACTCCTGCTTGACCAAGGGGTTGGACTAGAAGACTTCCAAAATCCTTTCCAAGAAGAGCAACGAAGAAGATTTACCTGGAGACTAAAACATATGAAGAATGGTTGTAGGAAACAGGGATGTCTAATTCAATGGGGGAAAAAAAGGACTAGGGGTGGCATGATAGCAGTCTTCCAATATCTCAAGGGTTGCCACAAAGAAGAGGGAGTCAAGCTATTCTCCAAAGCACCTGGAGGCAGGACAAGAAGCAATGGATGGAAACCAATAAAGGAGAGAAGCAACTTAGAACTATGGAGAAATTTCCTAACACTTGCCTCCAGAAGCTGTGAATGCTCCAACACTGGAAGTTTTTAAGAAGAGACTGGATAACCATTTGTCTGAAGTGGTAGCAGGTTTCCTGCCTGAGGGGGTTGGACTAGAAGACCTCCAAGGTCCCTTCCAATCCTGTTATTCTGTTCTGTTATTTTCTTATTCTGTTATTTTCCAAAGTAAAATGAACTGAGCTGGGTTCTTTCTTTCTTTTTAAGGTATCTATTTCATGTTCTCTGTTTACTCTGGGAAAAAGGAAACTAGGCATGAAATGAAAGGAAAGTCAGAAAATGCATGAATGGCTTTTGTTGAGGAATAGGATGACCCTTTGCTACACTAAAGAATCAAAACAGACCCTTTTCATCATCTGGCTGTGTTTTAAAAACTTCTAGCAGAATGGCTGAAGGCGAGACAACTTTTTCTGGCTGACAAAAACAGACCTTTTTCTGCTGGGTTCCCAGTGGGAATTTGTTATAAGTTCTTTGAATTTCCTTATCTGTGTTGTCAAAGGGAATATCTGGTTAGACAACAGTTTCATTCCTGTTAATCGTGTGGACACAAGCACGTTGTTTTCTTGACACTAAGCTGGCAAGTATAGCCAACAGAAGCTCAAAGACAAGCTCAAAATCCAGAACAATCTTGACAGATTTGAACGCTGGGCCCTATCTAATAAAATGAAATTCAACATCTATAAAAGTAAGGTTTTACACTTAGGCAAGAAAAAACAACAACTCTATAGTTAAAGATTAGATGAATCTTAGGGCCGGCAACTGTGAAAGGGATCTTGGAGTCCTAGTGGACAATCGCTTAAATATGAACCAGCAATGATTAAATACTGTATCCCACTCCCTCCCCATCCCACTAACCTGCTTTCCAGATCTGTTCTCCTGTGCAGGGCAACAAAAGAAGACCCAGCCAATCAGTTGGGACTCTAATCAGCTGGGACTCGGGAGGCAGCATATAGATAGGGGCAGGGCCAACCAGAGGTGGTATTTACTGGTTCTCCAAACTACTCAAAATTCCCACTACTGGTTCTCCAGAACCTGTCAGAACTGGCTGAATACTACTTCTGGTTCTGGTGTAGCTTATAAAATAGAGTTGAGAATGGGTTTTTTTTTTATGCCTTCTCTTGGGCTTTGAACTTGAGCTTCCTGTTCCTGTGCAAGAACATGTATTCTATTGGCTGTTCTTATGCAGGGGTCACAGCTGGCTCTATAGGCAAAAGAGGAAATGCAAATCTTAGTTGTTTGCCTGAGTTAAGTTTGGTTGAAGCTTGGACTGCTCTGAAAGGGTGTTGGGCAATTCCTACTATGCCTTAATGGCTTTGCCCTCTGTTGGATCATGAGTGAGAACTAATCCTACCATTCTGCTTTTGTTTCAAAATATCCTGTCTTGAGTGGATTACCAAATCTGCATTTCTAAAAGGTGGCTTCTTCTGTTTGGTTTCTGAATAAGCTGGACCAATCTTTCTTCATGGGCACAAAATATCTGTTGGGGGCTATTAAGAAAGACTTGGGGGCTGCTTTTTGTCTTGAAGACCATGTTTCTCAATTTATCCTTTAGGAAAAT
Organism: Pseudonaja textilis; assembly: GCF_049901715.1. Classification (NCBI taxonomy): domain Eukaryota; kingdom Metazoa; phylum Chordata; class Lepidosauria; order Squamata; family Elapidae; genus Pseudonaja; species Pseudonaja textilis. The sequence goes on from NC_141991.1 coordinate 250,254,712, forward strand.
ACAATATTCTGTCTTTTTTTAAATATTCCTCAGCATATTTGAATCTTCTATGAGGTGGGTGGTAGCTTTCCATACTGGTTTCTGGCATGACACAACTCAGTATCAGTCTATAGTCCAGGGGTTGGAGACCCCTACTGTATGTTACAATATCATACTTTATGCCACATCATGGTCACTTTCTCTGGTTTCCACCAGATATGACATTTAAATATACCGGCATCCTATTGCACCACAGATTCCCAAACCAGCCACTTTGGGGTGAATCCAATTTTAAGAGGAAAGAACCAACCAACCCTATTCGAAATCATGCCGAGGTTGATTGCAAAGTTCAGGGTTGTTGTTTTTTTAACAAAAAGATATATAAATAAATGAAAATTTCTTTGCTCTTCCCTTGCTCAAAATGTAGCCTATTAGTACATGAACATGCGTGCAAATCTCTCCCTTGGTATCTGTGATTTCCCCTGTTGTCTCCTGACTTTATTTTCCCACCTAATTTGTTTAATTACCACCAAATTAATAGAGGGCATCAGGCAATGGAGCAAAGATATCCATTTGCAACATCAGATTTAATTCTAAGAATCCTTCTGGGCCCTACCTAGATCCCTCCAGCATTCTTTAAAAATGAATAATAAATTGGTGGATAATTCCCAGCTGGTGAGTTATTTGACAGTGTGCAGTTTACATATGAGAGAAAACAAAGATAGATGGAGAAGGAGAGGGATGATTGCAGACAGAGACAGAGATGGAGATTCATAGAGTGAGATGAGGAGAGACAGAGAGAGAGAGAGACAGAAAATAATAGAAAGAGATAGATAGAATAGATAGAATAGATAGATATTGTAGATTGATGAGATAGATAGATAGATAGATAGATAGATAGATAGATAGATAGAGATAAAGATAGATAGATAGAATAGATAGAATAGATATTGTAGATAGATGAGATAGATAGATAGATAGATAGATAGATAGATAGATAGATAGATAGATAGATAGATAGATAGATAGATAGATAGAGATAGATATAGAGATAGATAGATAGATAGAGATAGATGATAGATGATAGATGATAGATAGATAGATAGATAGATAGATAGATAGATAGATAGATAGAGATAGATAGATAGATAGATAGATAGATAGATAGATAGATAGATAGAGATAGATAGATATAGATATAGATAGATAGATAGATAGATAGATAGATAGATAGATAGATAGATAGATAGATAGATAGATAGGAGAGAGACAGATGATAGATAGGTAGTTAGACAGACAGATGGATAGAGATAGGGACAGACAGACAGAGGTATAGAGACAGAGAGACAGAGAGAAAAAGAGATACAGATAGAGAGGGAGGGAGAAAGAGATAGACAGAAGACAGACAGACAGACAGACAGACTGACTGACTGACTGACTGACTAAAGCTGGGTAGATATATGATGGTAGAACAAATGGACTGCAGAAACCATATTATCGTCTATATTTTGTGATGGTCTAAACCCCACAATGGTAACCTTGTCTCTATAGCCGAGACCTTCCTACTCCTAGTTGCCATATTGTGACCCATGACCCGATCTCTCCACTGCCTATGTGTTCTCCCTACCAGCTCTCCATTGTATCCCAAGGTTGTCTATCCATGTTTTAGACCCTTGGGAGACCTTGGCTGCTTTGTGGAAGTCACGCTCGCATTGTTGAACTCTTTCTTTCCTCTACACAATGGGAGACAACGCACAGCATTCAGGGGAAAAGAACAAAAAACCCGAGCAGCTGCAGGGGGAACCTCACCCAGAAATTAGCAGGAGGAAAACAGAGGCGGGAGGGAGGTCAAATGACACGGCTCCTTATTGTCCAGCTCACCCACTGATCTTTCAGAGGCCCCATTATGATTTTAAAGGCTTCTGCTGATCCAAATGACCTTGTTCTATTTCTCCAGAGATGAGCTCACGACAACAGCAATATAGTGAACCCTTAACACCGTAAAGCACTTTTTAGATCAATAGAGATTAAGTGGCATTTTCTACTACACGGTTCTTGTCCCCCCCACCTTTGTGGGTCTGCCAAGGTATCTTCCAAATATCTCACGCTGCAGGAGGATTTTCCTTAGTTTATGAAATTTGATGGACTGACCAGCCTTTAGCTGTCTGAAAGGGGCTCGGTGGGAGGAGAACGCTTAAAAATATTCGTGTTCTCCGTCGGCTAAAAAGTTGTGGTGATGTTTAGCAAAAGAATCTCAGCTTAAAGCTGCAAAGAGGAAAAGAAGAGAGGGGAAAAGAAATGTATGTCATAATATTAAAGGAGGAAAATGGATTTTTATTTTCTGCATCCCAGCATAGTGTAGTTTTCAGAGGTGGTATTCAACAGGTTCTGACCAGTTCTGGAGAACCGGTAGTGGAAATTTTGTGTAGTTTGGAGAACCTGCAAATACCACCTTTGACTGGCCCCGCCCCCATCTATTCTCTGCCTCTTGAGTCCCAGCTGGGTCTTCTTTGGTTGCCCTGCACAGGAGAACGGAGCTGGAAAGCAGGTTAGTGGGATGGGAAGGGAAGGGAAGGGAGATTTTACAGTCATCTTCCCCTGCCACACCCACCAAGCTATGCCCACCAAGCAAAAATGTTTGAATCCCACCACTGGTAGTTTTCAATTCAGTGTTTTTCTGGGGAGACCAGTCTATAAAGGCAACCTCGTCTATCCGCATTCCCCTTTCAGCCCCAGTCCAGGAGCCTTCGCAGACAGTCGCTTCCACCACAAACTACTTTGTGTTAAATTTAAATTTACTGACAAAGAAATAAAGGGAGATTAGTATAGCTATTTCAAGCTTTTTAGCTCTCATCAGCCAACCATACCCTTCTGGGATTCAGAGTTTTCAGTATGAAAACCTCAGCAAAATACCTATGGCACATTCCTATCAGAAAATTCCAATGAACGAAGCGTTCATCCATCCCTGGAGGAATATCAGTATTGTTGTTCTTCCATTCAAAGACACTGTTTTGGGCCTCTTTTTTTTTAGAACATAGAATAACAGAGTTGGAAGGAAGTTGGCCCAAAGTCACCCAGCTGGATTTTGTCCTTGAGATAGGACTAGAACTCATAGTCTCCTGGTGATTAGCCCAAAGGCATCCAGCTGTCTTTCATGTCCAAGGCAGGACTAGAACTCATCATCTCCTGATGCTTGGCCCAAAGTCACACTGTCTTTTATCCTTGAGATAGGACTAGAACTCCCAGTCTCCTGGTGATTGGTTCAATGTCACATAGCTGGCTTTCATGCTTAAGGCAGGACTAGAACTCCCAGTCTCCTGGTGATTGGCTCAAAGTCACCCAGCTGTCTTTCATGCCTAAGGCAGGACTAGAACTCACAGACCCCTGATGGTTGGCCCAAAGTCACCCCGTCAGCTTTTATCCTTGAGAAAGGACTAGAACTCCCAGTCTCCTGGTGATTGGTTCAATGTCACATAGCTGCCTTTCATGCTTAAGGTAGGACTAGAACTCACATCTCCTGGTGATTGGCCCAAAGTCACCCAGTTGGCTCTCATGCCTAAGGTGGGACTAGAATTCCCAGTCTCCTGGTGATTGGCCCAAATTCATCCAACCAGATTTCATGCCGAAAGCAGGACTAGAACTCCCAGTCTCCTGGTGATTGGCCCAAAGTCACCCAGCTGTCTTTCATGCCTAAGGCAGGACTGGAATTCACCGTCTCCCACTTTGAAGCCTAGTGCCTCAACCACTAGAGCAAACACGCAAAATTATAATAGTCTCAATCTACATTTAAATAAGCAGCAAGAAGCGTCGTGCATATTTTTATGCTCGTTTCATGAGCTGGAATTCTTGATGGGGTGAGAGAGACTATTATGGATCTTAACACTCAACAGGAAGAATTAGGGCTGATTGAAAGACTGCAGACACTGGTGTGGGAAATGAACCGCTCAAATGTTATTTTTATTTTCATGCTTCTTAGTTGCAAGTGATATGGTCTAGCAAATGGATATTATTCGGCTACCTTCCAGGGCTGATTCTTTTTGATTATATCTCTCCCCTCCCCCTGTTATGTTATTTCTTTATAATGTTTGTGTTAAACCTCCTGCTTTTAAAAGACTTTTATTTGTGTAGGGATGCAAAACCAAGGGAAATATATATTTTTTTATTGGTTGTAGCAAATGAATGGAGAAGAAGGGCTAACAGCTGAATTATTCCACATACAGTGTGCTTAATCCAATTCAAGTCTCTATGCATTTACAAATGAAGAAATCAGATTTAGAACTGCACATCAGTATCCATTCAAGCTGTACCCCCCAGAAGACAGACATAAAATGCATATTTGGTGATAATAATTAAAGTGGCTACAGCTTGTAGTTTTCTTGGAAAAACAAAACTAAATAGCACCAGGTCTATTAGTACTTGGAAATTTGGGCAGTTTCTGCATAAGCATCTTCTAGTAGATAATTGGTCATTACTTTGACAAGCTGGGTGAACTTGTCAATCGCTTTAAGCCATAGGCTGGCTTATTTGGGAGTGACGGTGTAGGGTTCCACATGTATCAACCTGTCCACCATGAATGGATGAATTGAAGGACAGTTGGGTGGGTGGATATACCCAACACACAGAGACATACAACATTCTTTTTGTAAAGTTACTCATGTGGGCTAGAGGTTCAATCACCAGGAGATGGTAAGTTCTAGTCCAGCTTCGGGCATGAAAGTTGGCTGGATGAGTTTGGGCCAATCACCAGGAGACTGGGAGTTCTGATCTCATATTAGGCGTGAAAATTGGCTAGGTGACTTTGGGCCAATCACCAGGAGACTGGGAGTTCTAATCCTGCCTTTGGCATGAAAGCTGGTTCAGTGACTTTGGGCCAATTACCAGGAGACTGTGGGTTCTAGTCCTACATTAGGCACAGAAGTCAGCTGAGTGACTTTGGGCCAGTCATTCACAGAGTTGTTGTTGTGGGTAAAATAGGAAGGGAAAGGATTATTAGGTATGTTTGCTATCTTGAGTTACTTATTAAATTAAGAGTCAATTAAAATATAATAAAGAATCTTTAAACATTGAACTGAAATGAAATAATAGGAAGCAAATGCTCTGACATTAGGTCTAGAGAAAGCAAGATATAGATATAGATATAGATGAGATAGATAGATAGATAGATAGATAGATAGATAGATAGATAGATAGATAGATAGATGTAAATGTAGATGTAGATATAAAATTTGCTTTAAGGGAGCATTCCAGGCTATACTGTGACCTGCTATTTTTCTGCCAAAGTAAGGATGGCCCTCATTTCATCACAAGAAAATCAATCAAGGCTCTGGGAGAAAGTTGCTCCTGGCCCTCTTCCCTAGGACTGACAAATATACAGGTAGTCCTCAACTTATGACCACAACTGAGCCCAAAATTTATGTTGCTCAGCGAGACATTTGTTAAGTGAGTTTAGGCCCATTTTATGATCTTTTTTTCCTGCAGTTGTTAAGTAGATCCCTGCATTCATTTGTTCAGTTAGTAACACGGTGTCAATGTTGTGTCTGACAAACCCAACCAAAGTAGGCATAGTTAAGATGTCCCGATCTCTGAATGCAAAACTTTATTGAATGCATCAGCACCAATGAGGGCAAAACCAGATCTAGTCAATTCCCGCGCAATTCCCATGTAATTAAAACATAAGTTTCTCCCTCCCCTATTAAGCAGGTCACATTGTCCAATCGAGTCTCTTTTTGTATTGTTTTGAGAAAGAGGCTTTGGCTTTGGCCCTGGTGAAGTGTCCTTGGCTCTCATGGCTCGGCTGCTTTATGTCTGGAGTGAAAATTCGATCTCAACCTTCCCTCCCCTGGTTCATTGGCAAACTAAGAAGTGACAATGGCTATAACAGCAAAACATGTTTCAAGCTTGACGTGTGATTGTTAAGTGAATCTGGCTTGTCCATTGACTTTGGTCATCAGAAAGTCTCCAAGCTAAATCCCCAGACATTGCACATAAATATATACTTGACTTGATGGTTCAGACACCTTCCCCCATAAATACATGCCAATTGTTGAACATCCAAATTTTGATCATGTGACCATGGGTTGTACATGTGAAAAATGGTCACAAGTCATTTCTTTCAGTGCCATCATAAGTTTGAACAGTCATTCAATGAATCATTATAAGTCAAGGAATACCTGTGCATTTTTTGTGATATTTGTTGAAGCCATCTAGAGTTAAACAATGCCTGCACACAGTGAGAGGATTTTAAGGTGAGAACTGTAACTGATTCCCTGAAGATCCTGTTACCTGCAGTAGATCCCTCTCGTGGATGGACGAAGCAGAATCCTACAGGCTCGCTCCATCAAAACCATTCCATCTGGGTAATTTTTAAGGCTACCTAAAGTAATTGTTGTCTTCACAGTGAAAGGCAGCAAGCTGAATTCTATGATGCTACATTAAAATGGTAAAACACATTCCTGAAAAAACTGTGGGATAATTTCTCTTCCCAGTAAAATCCAATGAAAAATCAGTTTTCAGACGAATGGGATTGTTGAATAAACAAGTTGAAACAGAAGGAAGGTACCTTAGTTCAGAAATCATATCAGAACATTCCCATGACAAACTCTTTCAATGTGTAAATCATCTCCTCCTCCTCCTCCTCCTCCTCCTCAGTCCAGTTGCCTCGTGAAAAATGTACCTTTGGGACAACCATGACCTGGATGATTGAGAATCTTTACAGACTTTTACTTATGCAACCTGGGATGAACACCCTTCGAATGGTGTGGGAGTAGGAACAGATTTCCAAAAATTTGCAGACTACAGGAACCACTTGCAATACTCAGCTGACCCTGAGGACACAGATAAACCTCCAAGTGCTTCAACAACCCTCTAAAACAATGCAAATGACTAGCTGTCTGAAAGGGGTATAAATTCTTCCATTCTCCGCCATTCAGTCAGAGCTGAAGAAGGTTCTTGGATGAGAAGCGCAACGTCTTCAAAGAAAAAAAAAAACGAAGAAAGTCCAGTTGCCTCCCGAAAAAGCACTTTGGGGACAACCATGTAGAGCAGAGTTCAGTAGTCCATACAGGAAGTGACTAAGAAATGAATGACCATGAGCAAAGCATTCTGTACTGATAAAAGAAAATATTTGTTGCTCAGGGTTGAACTACAGACTCCTTGGTGGTCTCCGAGGTTGGTAGTTTCCTTGCAGATGTTTCATTACCACCTGCATAGCTGTGAGAACAGCTGTTCACACAGTTACCCCATTTGATAATGAAATGCCTGCAAGAAAACCACCAAGCTTAGAGAGCCCCAAGGACCAGAATCTTTACTGCTACTGTGTCTTCCCTACTGCTGAAATAATTCATGTTCATCCTACAGCAGCAGGATTCTCCCATCTCATTCATTATTTTGCACGCATAGATCCAGCCAGCCTCCAGATTCGAGAATGACGGAGCATGAATATATACAACTGTTGCCGTTAGCTCATACCCCTGAAATGCATCTTTACTGTCTCCTTTGCTTTATTGCTATTCCTTCTAGCAAATGCCACCCCTTTGCAATCAATGAAATTTCTAGCACCATGGAGAGCGTACAAAGAAAGCCTAGTTGCACCTTTTGGAAGCTGTCATTTGTTATATATATGCACACAGTTATCGCTCCAAGTCTATCTGATAGGAAATCAATGGGCCACTGAGGAATCACTGCAAACTCCACAAAAGTCCAGCAGAAAGTTAGGGGATGAAGTCCCACCTGGCTAGAGATACTTACATCGGATTCGTTTCTAAAGTGAAGGCATAACTTTGGGGAGTTCAAACTCGGAGTTCTCCAAAGTCGGCAGCTCTCAGGGTTTCGAAGATCGCAAAGCATTTAGTTTCTGAAAAAGAAGGGACCGGCAGGAATCCTAAATTCATTTAGTGCAGTTTTTTTTTTTTAAAAAAATTAAGAATGAGATTAGAATGTAGAAAAGAAAAGGGAAAAAAGCAGGTCTAAAATTTCAGTGGGACATTTGGGGCTTCTATAATGCAGCCCTTGATGCGGTCTATGATGCAGTTTCATCTAGGCCACAGGGCCATCCTGGTCTAACCAGTGCGAAGAGGAAATATTGGGCCAGTGTAGCTTTGGCCCAGTCTACCCAGTGTGAAGGAAGGAAGGAAGATAGGAAGGAAGGAAGGAAGGAGAAAAAGAGAAAATGAAGGGAGGGAGGGAGGAGGGAAAGAAGGAAGAAGAGAATGTTAAAAACAAGGAAGGAAGGATAGAGGAAAAGAAAGGAAGGAAGGAAGGAAGGAAGGAAGGAAGGAAGGAAGGAAGGAAGGAAGGAAGGAAGGAGGGACAGAAGAATGGAAGAAAGGAAGGAAGGAGAGAAAGAAGGAAGGAGAGATAGAGAAAATGAAGGAAGGGATGAAGGGAGGAGGGAAGGAAGGAAGGAGGGGGGAGGGAAAGAAGGAAGAAAGGGAAGGAGGGGGGAGGGAGGGGGAGGGAGGAAAGGAAGGAAAGAAGGAAGGAAGGAAGGAAGGAAGGAAGGAAGGAAGGAAGGAAGGAAGGAAGGAAGGAAGGAGGGAGGGAGGGAAGTAATTAAGTAAGTTTGTTCAGGGAGGGAGGGAGGATACGATGCCTTTTTTAGATTTCTTATAGCACCATGTCCTTACTAACCACTTTTTTTCATTTTATTGCAGAATCTCTCTCTCTTTTTCTTCCTTTCTCTTTCTCTAGCTAGAATCGGAATGTGACAGCTGCACAGAGAATCTGAGGAGGGGGCGGGAAGTTAAAAGGGTGAAGCTAAATATTTCCAGTTACGTTGGAGACAATTGCCAAATCATCAACTTTACAATCATTAATGAAGTCTCTTCCATCATCTAAAACAATTATCTTCCTATTTTTGTTGAGTGACATGCAATTAACTCCAGCTTCTAAAGAGAGAGAGCACTTCCAAAGGCAATAAAATATTCATGAATTATCAATATGATGACTTGCAATTCTGGATTTTAGGAAAGAACAATTCAGCTGGAACCTTGTTTCTCTCTCTCTCTCTCTCTCTCTCTCTCCCCTTACTCTTTTTGTACAGCAAGCAATAAACATGCTATTTATTGTGTTGGTTTTATTCTTAATCTTTATGTATTTATTTCAATTCCAGACGTCCCCAAATATTTCATTTACTCAATCTACTTTTAAGCGGTTCATTTTAATACAGCATTCACTACATGCATAATTCAGAGAGAGCTGTCCCTAATTTATCAATAGGTGCGTTTTTATCTTGGGTTTTATTATTCTGATGAGTCAAAAAAAAAAAAGAGAGAGCTCATTTTCAACAATCTTCAACATTCAGCAACAGACTCATCTATTTCCCTATTTAAAAACTGCAGGCAAATTCCTTGCGGTGCGCAAAATGCAACATCCTTTCATTTTGCTTCTAGGTAGCATTATCAGAACATCTAAGAATATAAAAATTAGCTCAGTTGGATTAAGCCCCACATTTATTGAGCTCAGAACTCTCAAGATGTGAACATAATGGTTCGCCTCATTTGTTGTGCTCAGAATCTTATCTTCTTTTTCAATGGTAAACATGTCAAAGCCATTTAATTATGATAGCTGTTAATGGAATCTTGTTCCCACTGTCTATATTACTGCTACTGTCAATCCCAAAGGTGTTTTTTTCAAGGGGCAACTGGACTTTCAGTTTTTTTCTTTGAAGACATTTTGCTTCTCATCCAAGAAGCTTCTTCAGCTCTGACAGGATGGTGGGGAATAGAAGGATTTATACTCCTTGCAGACAGCTGGTCATTTGCATCCTTTAAGAGATCATTGAGGCCATTTGGAGGTTTGTCTGTGTCATCAGAGTCACCTGAATGGTGCTAAAAGGATGCAAATGACCAACTGTCTGCAAGGATTATAAATCCTTCCATTCCCCACCATCCAGTCAGATCTGAAGAAGTGTTCTGACCAAGGCTTCCCAAGACCATAATTAAGCACACGCTTATTAAAACAACTTTTGTTTTATTTCAGCGCTGGGAATTATTTTCATTCCCAGCCTGTAATGAGTCCCAGACAGTTCCTTCAAGATAAGCACCCACCTTTCTTTCTTTTGAATGGCTGCCAACAACTAGAGTGCCAAATGAACTACAAAAAAACCAACCGAAGTACGAAGTCCACACAGAGCTTCAAGGATTAATCTGAACAGAATGAATGACTTTGCTTCCTACCTTATGGGAGGGGCAATTACCTCCCAGCCTTACTCCTGAGTTGCCCCTTTTGTCTCAGCTGCTCTCACCTTCTAGCAGCTCTGTGCACACATGCACTGGGAGCAGGCTCCCCTTGTTCCTCTGCCTCGCTGCTGCCAGACTCTGGAGGCTCTGAAGGCAGCACCCCAATCCCAGATGGTCCTGGCTCCATCTCCGCATCAGACGCAGGACCCTCATCCGAGTCCTCTCCAGACTCTCTGACTGGTCCCCGTTCTTCCTCACTGTCCGATTCTGCTGCCGTCTGCATAGCGAACCACAACAAGAAGCTTCTTGCATGAGAAGTGAAAGGTCTTCAAAGAAAAACCAGAAAGTCCAGTTGCCTCTTGAAAGTCCCAGTTTTGGGACAAGCATGACCTGGATGACTGAGAATCTCCAAAGACATTTACTACTGTCTATATCTATCTATATCATCAATGTCTGCCTGTCTGCCTGTCTGCCTGTCTGCCTGTCTGCCTGTCTGTCTGCAGGACTAGAACTCCCAGACTAGAATTCCCAGACTAGATCAAATTGACTCTCATACACGTATACAGTCATACACACACACACGCACACACACACACACACACACACACGTATGTATGTATGTATGTATGTCATCAATGTCTGTCTGTCTGTCTGTCTGTCTGCAGGACTAGAACTCCCAGACTAGAATTCCCAGACTAGATCAAATTGACTCTCATACATATATACAGTCATACACACACACACACACACGTATGTATGTATGTATGTATGTTTCAAGCATCCTTCTTAATAATGCCATCACAAATATATTTGCTTTTATTTTGAAATTTGGCGGAAAAAAAAACCCTGCCTGATGCAGATTAAACACAGGCGGGTCCAGATAAGGAAAAATGGAGAGTAGATGAGATGGGAAAGATTGAGGAAGCGCCAGATAGGGGTTTTGTTCATTCGTGCGTATTCCTGTCTTGCAAATGAAATTCTATGAAGTTATCCGTGCGGAGCTACGGTGAAATTATAATAAGGTGACTTAACATTTATATTTGCCCATAACACAGGTGCAATCATTTATTAGCATGGTAATACAGGTTTAATCTTGAGGGTAGAAGCAATGAGTGGTGGAAGCTTCTCAGAGGATGATCCAGATGGGAAATAAGAATTTCCAAACAGCGAGAATAATTAATCAATGGAACAGCTTTGTCTCCTGCAGTTGTGGGTACTCCCTCACTGCAAGTTTCTAAGAAAATATTGGACTACCATTTGTCTGGGATGATATGGTCTTGGATAGAGGGATAGACTAGAGAACCTCCAATGTCCTTCAGCCCTGTGATTCGGTGATGCTTATTCTGTCCTCTTTGTTTCAGTGATCATTCTTGCTCAATCTTCAGCCCATGGATAAAGCTTTCTCATAGCATCTGAAATTCTGACACCGACTAGATTTTTGTGTTATTTTATTACCATTCCCTTTGGGGCGTGGTGGCTCAGCAGTTAAAGGTGCTGAGCTTCTCAGCTGGAAAGCTGACAGATGGGTTTGACACCCGATCACTGTGCAAAGGGATGAGCTCCCGTTCTTGGCTTGGCTCCTGCCAATCTAGCAGTTTGAAAGCATGCAAATGTGAGTAGATAAATAGGTACCACTTCGGTGGGAAGGTAACAGCATTCCATGAGCCTTTGGTATATAGCTGGGATGGCGAACCTATGGCACGCATGCCACAAGAGGCACACAGAGCCATTTGTGTGGGCACAAGAGCCCCAGCCAAACTTTCATTTTCATCCTCCCGGAGGCTCGAAGGAAGCCTCTGCAGCCTTGAGAGGCTGAAAAATGGACCTCCCAGAAGTACCTGAATTGCCCAAACGGTCCCATTTTTCAGCCTCCTGAGGCTGCAGAGGCTTCCCTCGAGCCTCCGGGAAGTTGAAAACAGCCTCAAACAACCCAACGATCGTTTGGGAGCTGTGTGCATGCACAGTGCAGATAAGGGGGTGGAGCGGGGGTGTTGCGCACACATGCACAGGTGGGCAGGGTACATTGCATTGTGGGTGCTGGCACACGCACATATACTGTTGTGCATGTGTGTGCTTTCAGCACACCACAACAAAAAGGTTCGCCAGTTGGCTACATGACCTTGGAAATTGTCTTCGGTCAACACTGGCTCCCTTGGTCAAGAAGCAGAGTTGAGCACTGTACCATGGAGTTAGACACGACTGGACAGTGGAAAACTTTACCTTTTACCTTTTATTCCCATTCCTTTAACATTTTATTTTTGAAAAACAAAACAAAACATTCCTTTCTTCTTCCCTTGCCAGGCTGATATATTTTAGCCAATTTTCACTTCTGTTCCTACATTCATTAAAGTTGCAGACCGTTTCAACTTTAGCTAACTTTATTTTTTCCTTCCTTCCAAATCTTCAACTTCTAAGACAAATGTTACTTTTTAGTAGACGAATTAGCTTTTTTTCCGCTGCTAAGGGCCATATCAATCATATATGCTGTTTAAGTAAACAATAATTTATCACTATCAATATTGGTACCGATATTGAATATCAATTGGGGATGGTGCTTAAGTAAATCGTAAATTGAGTCAGACCAAAGTCACGATGAAGATATCCATTTCTTCTCTTTCTCATTTCTTCCTTCTTTTTTACTCTTCCTTCTGACATTTCTTTCTCTTCCTATTTGACTGCCTCTCATTTTTATTATCTTGCTTAATTTGTATACCAATTGAGAACCAGTTTGGTGTAGCGTTAAGCACCAGGTAGAAAGCAGGGGATCATGAGTTCAAGTCCTGCCTTAGGTTTGAAAGCTGTGATTAGGTGACTTTGGGCCAATCATGGTGAATTCTAGTCCTTCCCTTAGCCATGAAAGCCAGCTGGGTGACTTTGGGCCAATCACCAAGAGACTGTGTGTTCTAGTCCCACCCTAGCCATGAAAGCCAGCTGGATGGCTTTGGACCAATCACTAGGAGACTGAGATTCTAGTCCCGCCTTAGCCATGAAATCCAGATGGATGACTTTGGGCCAATCGCCAGGAGACTGAGAGTTGTAGTCCCACCTTAGCCATGAAAGACAGCTGGGAGACTTTGGGCCAGTCACTTTCCCTCAGCCCAACACACCTCACGGTGGTGTGGTTGTGAGGAAAACATGAGGTGGAAGTGGTTTTGGATAGGTTTGCCACCTTGTGTTATCTGTAAAAATAATAAATTCAGGATACAATAAACAAATATTAAGTAAATAAATAAACCATTCTTGTCCCACAAAAAATTATGCAAGAAAGTCTCTCACTGTGTCGCTGAATCTCACACTCACAAACACAAGATATCACCAAATAAAATAGACAATGACAAAACAGCCAAATGACTATTAAATAATTTGTCCAACTTATTTCAGCTTAATTAATATAGAAACCGTCAGATGCTTGGGCAGCTATAACCCAGCCCAGATTGTCCACTCTACTCATATATTCCACAGAAGCTACCTGGATACTCTCAAATGGTGGTAACAGAATACCAGAGTTGGAAGGGGCCTTGAAGGTCTTCTAGTCCAACTCCCTACTCAAGCAGGAGACCCTATATTATTTTAGATAGATGTTGTTAAATCTCTTCTTGAAAGCCTGCAGTGATGGAGCATTCACAACTTCTAAGGGCAAGTCATTCCTCTGGTTAATTGTCCTCACTGTCAGGGAAATTTCTCCTTAGTTCCAAGTTGCTTCTCTCCTTGATTAGTTTCCCTCCATTTCTCCTTGTCTTGTCTTTAGGTGTTTCGGTGAATAGCCTGAATCCTTCTTCTTTGTGGCAACCCCTCAGATATTGCAAGACTGCTATCATGTCACCCCTAGTACTTTTTTCATTAAATTAAACATACCCAATTCCTGCAACCGTCCTTCATACGTTTTAGCCTCCAGTCCCCTAATCATCTTTGTTGCTCTTCTTTGTACTCTTTCTAGCATCTCAAAATCTTTTTTACATCATGGTGAGCAAAATTAGTTGCAGTATTCCACGTACGGTTTTACCAAGGACTACAAAGCAGTAATATCACTTCCCGTCATTTCATTTACAATGAAATGGTTCTTGTCATTGCACTGAAGTAAATTTAGTTTTTTTTTTTTCTTGAAGTCATATTATTACGACTAAGTTTTGATTCGTATGTCCCCTTGAGTCAGATATTTGTTACTCTTTGTGTATTAATTTGATAATGCACAGCCCTGATGGAAAGCAGAAACAGCAACTAATTCTCCAAAATGCCTAGAAATGTTGTTAACCTAATGCTGGGTTATTTAATTTGAAGCTTTCTTTATGTTAAGAGTCTTATCAATTATTCTTCTATAGATGCCTTGGAGGAAAGGATTGTTTACCCAGACAAAAAAAATTCAAGTTTTATTAAATAAACATTTATACTTTAGATTTAATTCATTTCTCCTCCTCTTTTGAGAAGGAGAGGAGTATCGTGCTTCCCTTCAGCTTTTTCTGTTATATTAGCAGCAATAAATGTTTTCCCTTTATAGAGGCACTAGGATGGTGTAAAACCTTGGAAATTCAGAATTGCGAATTTCATGATGATCTTTTATGGCTACGTAGGATCTTTGTGTTGTGTGGCATCACCAGGGGAGGGAAGGAGGGAGGAGCAGGGGAAATGGGAAAGGCATGGCAATGACAAGAAGTGGATGGGTCTGTCACCCTTGAGAATGAGATGGCGATCCTAAATTCTGTGAGAAGGTTACAAATGTAGCATCCTCTCCCCCTCTCTCTTTCGGCTGCGGAAGTGTGACTCTGCTAGCAATAAGAGATGCCTAGAATGGCCACAATAATATTGCATGCAGATTATAGTTAATGGAGGAGGAGGTGGGAAGGAGGAGGAAGAAGAAGGTGAAGGAGGAGGAAGTGGAAGAGGAGGAGGAGGGAAGAAGAAGAGGAGGAGGAAGAAGAAGAGGAGGAAGAAGAAGAAGAGGAGGAAAGGAGGAAGAGGAGGAGGAAGAAAAAGGGGGAGGAACAAGAGGAGGAGGAAGGAGGAGAAGGAGGAGGAACAAGAAGAGGAAGAGGAGGGAAGCAGAGGAGGAGAAGAAAGCGGGGGAAGAGGAGGAGGGAAGAAGAAGAGAATGAGGAACAAGAAGAGGAGGTGGAAGAGGAGGAGAAGGAAGGAGGAGGAAAAGAGGAAGAGGAGGAAGGAGGAGGAGAGGAGGAGATGGCGGAAGCAGAAGAGAGGAAAAGAAGGGGAGGAGGGGGAGGAGGAGAAGAAGAGGAAGAGGAGGAAGAGGAAGAGGAAGAGGAAGAAGAAGAAGAAGAAGAAGAAGAAGAAGAAGAAGAAGAAGAAGAAGAAGAAGAAGAAGAAGAAGAAGAAGAAGAAGAACAACAACAACAACAACAACAACAACAACAACAATAACAACATCAAATGAAGAAGGCTTGCAATTATACCTTTGCTCAGAGCTAAAATTTTCTTAGACCCTGAAGGAAAAACAATCCATCTACAAACTCAGGATGTTCTTGGCCAAATTTCCAAAGCCGCATTGCTGTAAAGCACGGGTGTCAAACTTGCTGCATCATGTTGCCATCACATGATGTTTTGTGATGTGGGTGTGGCTTGTGCATGATGCATCTGGCCCATGGACCACCATTTTGACACCCCTGCTGTAAAAGCATTTCATTTGGCCCACATAAAAGGTCAATTTTGTTAGTTCGGGTAGATCGGTCCCCATAGAGACGCGAGACCAAAAGTGAACATTCAGCTCTTTATTGAATATACAGTTCTGTACAAGACCTGCGCTCGTGGCAGCCCTTCATATAGGATCTGTCCGCGGCACGGCAGCCAATGACAGCGCTTTGAATCTCCCATGATCGGCTCGGCCAATCGCTGTTGATTCTAAGCGCGCCAATCACGGCCGTTTAGTTATCCAATCAGGTGGCGGCCCGTGTGGGCCAATCAGGTTTCAGGGTTTGGAGTATGCTAATACAGAACAAATTTATCCTAGAGTACCTCATGGGGAGGAAGGTGGGGCATCAAGATAATTGCTAAGAATTCTGGGAAATGAAGTTCATGTACCCGGAAGGCATTCCTACTGGGAAAGGTGGGATTAAAGCATGACTTGTCAGTGGGACTGGCTGAAAGGTAAAAATGACATCCTGCCGCTTTGGTAACAAAAGGAAAAGGACTCTGCGAAGAACTGAAGCATGTTCTATAATGGGGAACATCAGAAGGTCCCTTCCAACTCCATGATTCTGCAGTCTGGATCCATTTCTGGGTTTGCAGTTGGACCATCTGTGGCCACATAGCAACTCTAAGCCAATGACATACTTAACTCCAGCTCTCCCAGGTCTGCCTGCTCTTCTCCCGCAGGATTGTGGAAAACGATGCAGTGGATGTCAGTATTTTCTGTGTTCTGGAGCACCATTTTCCCTTTGAAGACTGAAGCGCCATTAATTAAAGCCCAGCAGAACATCTTCTGAAAGCCAGTTTATCATTGGAAATACAATAGGTTATAGATTGTTGCAAGCAGACAAAGAACGATAAAAAAAATGAAGCTGAGCGCTTCATTTCCCAGATGCCAAAGTTTTAAATAACCATTTTCCTTTCCTGCATAAAAATAACCTTTGGCAGTGCAAGCAAGCACACCTGCTAGTTGCAAACGCCTAACAACACAATTGTCAAAGTGGCCCCAGCTTGGCTCCTAGGAAAGAATGCTCCTTGACTCCATAGGTGTGTTGTGGTTTGCCAGTAGCCCTGTGCAGATGGCAGCGGAATCGGACAGTGGGGAGGAATGGGGACCAGTCCAGGAGACTGGAGAGGACTCAGATGAGGGTCCTGTGTCCAATGCAGAGATGGGGCCAGGACTATCTGGGAATGGGGTGCTGACTCTGGAGCCTCCAGTGTCTAGCAGCAGCAAGGCCGAGGAACAAAGGGAGCCTGTTCGTAGTGCGCATGTGCACAGAGCTGCAAGAAGGCAAGAGCAGCTGAGACAAAAGGGGCAACTTGGGAGTAAGGCTTGGAGCTGATTGCCCTTCCCCTAAGGTATAAAGGAGGTGCAAAGGTAGAGAAACCTTTGCAGGAAGCAAAGTCATTTACTCTGTTCCGATTAAACCTTGAAACTCCATGTGGACTTTGTACTTCGGTAGTTTTTTTTACAGTTAATTTGGCACTTTCGTTGTTGGCAGCAATTCAAAGGAGAGAAAGGTGGGTGCTTATCTCGAGGGACTGTTTGGGACTCATTAAGGGCTGGAAATGCACATAATTCCCAGTGTTGAAATAAAACAGGAGCTTGACACCCCTGTGTTAAAGAAAAGGTACTATGGCTACTGCATATAAGGTAAATCTTGATAAAAAAAAATTATAGGTGGCATTTGCCACCAACAAGATTGGCAAAAATGTTTAGCATCATGTCTGCCCAGTACTGGAAGTGTAATCACACACCAGGTACTTATTATCATATGTGGTGGAATTATATGAAAGCAAGAAAATATTGGATGAAAATGCACACGGAATTGGAAAAGATGAATAAGCAACACATAGACTTGAAACCAGAAAGATTTTTTGGGGGTGTATGATAAAGGGACTGTATATTTGATTTTGCATGTATTGACAGCTGCAAGGATTGTATTCGCACGACATTGGAAAAAATGAGAACACCCCATCAGATAAGGATGTCATTTGGAAAATACTAGACTGTGCATAGATGGATAGATTAACATTAAAAATAAAAGATAAAGAAGACACGGAATATGACTTAACATGGAATAGATTCTATGAGCGGCTAGAGTGTTGTTATTATTATTATTACTTTTATTCATTAAACATGAAACTCAAGTCACCTGAACATTTAAAAATGTATCACAAATATCATTGACTGGTGATGATGGTTGATAGGGGTGGCTGCCAGCATCTAAGGTATCAACCAAGTATCTTCTTAGAATTTATTTATTTGATTTGTCAATCACTTACAAGATAATAGGTATAAGTATAAACATGAGTAAGAACACTCATGTACAAATAAATGGGGGACAATAGGACAGGGATTGTAGGCACAATTGTGCACTTATGCACGCCCCTTTCAGACCTCTTAGGAATGGGGTGAGGTCAATAGTGGATTGTTTGAGTTAAAGGAGTGGGGGTTAGAAGATGTAACAACAGAGTCAGGTAGTGCATTGACCACTCTGTTGCTGAAGTCGTACTTTCTGTAATCAAGTTTGGAGCAGATTACATTGAGTTTGTATCTGTTCTGTGCTCTTGTATTGTTGCACTTGAAGCCGACTGGTACGACATTGTAGCAGATAATTTTGTGTACTACGCTTAAGTCTAACCATATGTGGCATAGTTCAAGGTTGTCCAAGCCCAAAATTTTGAGCTTGGTGATATAGGCTATTCTGTTGCGAGCAAAGGAGTGTAGTATTCTTCTCACGAAATACTTCTGGACCGAATATATGATGTTCCGAGTAGTGCAGTTTTTTGCAGTTCCGCTGGTGTTATTGCAGGAAGCTGCAACTTCTTGATGTATTTTGTAAAATTCTTGGACATGGTGCTAAGTGCCCCAATGACAATGGATATCACTGTTACATGTTTCATCCATAATCGCATGGCTTCGATGGCCAGATCATGATATTTTGTGATTTTTTAACAGTTCTTTTTCTTCGACTCTGGCGTCTCCCGGTACAGCAAAATCAATAAATTGTACGCTTTGCTTTTCAACAGCTGTGGTATTTGGCATGCTGTGTTCCAAATGACAATCCATCTGTATTCAAAAGTCCCACAAGATCTTCACCTTCTTATTTTTGACTACGTTTTTCACTTTATGTTCCCATGACTTTTTGGATACAAGTAAGTCGTATTTTTTTACATAATGACCAGTGGATGATGATGATGATAACGACGGTGATTAATTATTATTAATTATCACATTCATCATCTCCATTCATGGCACATCCACAGAAAAGTCCCAGCTCAGCTGATTGTACAGTGACAAAAGGCCAAATAAATCAAAGGTTCCCTTTTTTTATTATTTTGCTAAATTATTAGTCTGTAATTGCCATTACATTGGCATCCCATTGAAAAAGGGGAATGGATATCGGTGTCCATCAAACCTTTCTGCTTGATCCCAGAGAGGCAGGGCATCGTTATAAATTCTCTGTATCCCCCTTTTTAAAAGGGAAGAGTGACTGATGACCCCAGAGGTACCCTTCTATGCATCCATAGGGCACATCCATCACTGGGGATTAACACCAATGAGCATTTGGTGCTGACAGATGGCTGAGAGCAAACATTTATCTAGCTGTAAAGGGCGATGGCCTTAAAATAAGAAAAGGCAGAAGTTTGGGAACGGCACTCCAAAGTATAGCTTGCGCCTGGTTTTAACCGTTTATTTCATTCTTTTTTTACAGTTTGGTGGGGGGCTCGGGGAATGACAAGTTGAAAACTTGGGATCGGGATAATCATACTGGAAAATAAGTGAAAAAGTTGCCCGGTGATTCTCTGGCAATTTCCTCTCACCCTCCCTTTCCGGAAATAATATAAGTGATGAAAAAGTTGTCCAACCTTCATCAACTTTCATCCTATCTGTCTGTCTGTTTGCCCGTCCATCCATTATCCATCCATCCATCCATCCATCCATCCATCCATCCATCCATCCATCTATACATCTATCCATCATTTATCATTTATCATCTAACTATCTATTATATTTTACCCGAACTTTACTACTTCATAAGTAACTCATGGTGGTGAACATGCCAAATGCACCTTCTACCTCCTATTTTCCCTACAACAGCAGCCCTGTGAGGTGGGTTGGGCTGAGAGAAGAGAAGGACTGGCCCAAAGTCACTCATCTAGCTTTCATGTCTAAGGCAGGATTAGAACTCACCGTCTCCCGTTCATTGGCCCAAAGTCACCTAGATTGCTTTCCTGCCAAAGGGAAGACTATAACTCACCATCTCCTGGTTGCTAGTCCAAAGTCATCCAGCCAAATTCTGTGCTTTAGAGGTGACTAGAACTCACTAACTCCTGGCAATTGCCCTATAGCAGGGGTCTCAAACTTGATTTCATTGAAGGCCACATTAGGGTTGTGTTTGACCTCGGGGGTGGGGGGACAGGGGCCGTGGCCAGGTGAGCATGTCCAACTGGACATCACTCATCGAGGCTCTGTTTTCGGCTGTGATGTTCTCCTGTGAGTGGCTTCCCCGGAGTCTATTTTTGCTGGCGGAGGGCTGCAGGAGGCTGTTGCGGTTGAAAATGGAGCTGAGCTGGGCTGTGCATGGCTTCTGCGAGCTCCATTTTCACTGGCAGAGGCCATCCTGGCTGAAAACAGAACTGCAATGCGTAATGTTGAGCAGGGAGTCAGGGAGCATGGTCAGGGGGCTCATGGCCAGCTTGACATCACTCCTTGAGGCTCCGTCTTTGGCTGTGCATGGCCCGCCAAGACTCCATTTTCAGTTTCAATAGCATCCTGCATCCCTCTGCCAGCAAAAACAGAGATCAGAGAGGCCATGAATCACCAGGGCTTCGTTTTTGCCCAGTTCTTCCTTCACTGTTTCCAGGGCGAGCCTGTGGGCTAGATCTAAGCACCCCATTGGTTGGATCCAGCCCATGGGCCTTGAGTTTGACACTTCTGCCCTATAGTCACTCAGTTGGCTTAGTCTTACCCAAGACAGGACTAGAATTCATCGTCCCCTGGTTTCTCGGACAGCCTGTTAACCATTAGCTAGAGAGGCACTCAAATTGATTCCTTCAGGTTTTGCGTTATCAATATCCAACTACATAAGTTAGTTTTGTGCAATAGGCCAAGAGAAAGAAAATTAGCAGGTTGGGTAAAAGAAGCTGCTGAGTGTTGTGTGGATCTGGTTAAGGGTTACCAACCATTCAACCATGTTCCCAGTGGTGGGCTGCTGCCAGTTTGTACTGGTTCACCCCCCCCCACCCTATCCTGTCTTACCTTTCCTTCTTTTGTAGCTCAACTGATTCATGCAGCAAAGTGGATTACTGTTGTGGTTCGTCGGCAGCCTGTGCAGACGGCAGTGGAATTGGACAGTGGGGGAGAATGGGGACCAGTCAGGGAGTCTGGAGAGGACTCAGATGAGGGTCCTCCATCTGATGCAGAGATGGGGCCAGGACCACCTGGGAGTGGAGTGCTGCCTTTGGAGCTTTCGGAGTCTGGCAGCAGTGAGGCAGAGGAACAAGGGGAGCTTGTTCCCAGTGCACGTGTGCACAGAGCTGCTAGAACGCGAGACCAGCTGAAACAAAAGGGGCAACTCAGAAGCTAGGCTGGGTGGTGATTGCTCCTCCCATAAGGTATAAAGGACAGGTAAAGATGACAAAACCTTTGCAGGAAGCAACGCTGTTCATTTGGTTCAGATTCATTCCTAAAGCTCTTTATACTTCCGTTGCTTTATTTTTTCCAGTTCATTTGATACTTCTGCAATTGGCAGAACTTCACAGAAAAGAAAGGTGGGTGCTTATCTTGAGGGACTGTTTGAGATTCATTACCAGCTGGGAATGAAAACAATTCCCAGCTTTGCAATAAAATAAGACTTGTTTTTAAAATAAGCATGTGTGTAATTATGGTCTAGGAAGCCTTCATCAGAAGAATTACCATGCCTCAGCTGTTCTACTCACCAGGGAAGGCTAGAAGAGGTTCAAATTGTTGTTTACTGAATGCTGTGTGCGCGTGTAAAGCCGAACCATTTGTCAAACCAGTTGCAGCCCACCCCTGCATTTTCCTCTGTTGGAAACAACCTTAGCCCATGTTTTCAAGGCCTCTGCATGGCCCCAAAAGCCTTAAGTTAAGTTTCTAGAGACCTCCAGTGATTGTGGTTCAATTGCAATTTTTAATAAGGGGTAATAAGGTGAAAAAAATGAATCTGTGACTGGAGAGCAATAATGTTAGCTATATTTAATTGTAGCTAAATGTCAATGTGAACCAAGGCTCTTTGAGCATTTAGCAATTAAAATATGAAAATCTCAAATAAAAAGTTCAGTAGCTTTTCTCTGAGATGATGAGGAAAACAGCTTTCTTCCATGTCGGACAGGAAAAGCTTTTGGTGTCAACGGAGTATTTTGTCTAAAGGAAAAATTTGGGAACTATTATCACCTTGCAGGGTCCTTGGTGCTTTCTAAAATTGGTTGTTTTCTAACAGATGTTTAATTACTCAAACTAGGTAGCATTATCAGTGCTAGCCTAGGACCTTACAGTTCTCCTCTCCACAAATCCCACTCTGTTCTAGCACTGATGATGTAACCTAGTCGGGTAGTGAAACGTTGGCAGGAAAACAGCCAAGCTCAAAGAGCACCAACCCATTTCAACCCTGAGCTACAAATATTCCCCTTTATTATTATCACTATATTGATGTTCTTGTTCTCTTCCTCTGCCTCCTCCTCTAGCTCTTCTTTCTCCCACCAAATCCCACTCCCTTCTAGCATTGATGGTGTTACCTAGCTGGGTATTGAAACATCTGCAAGAAAAGCACCAAGCTCAGAGAGTACCAAGGACCCCACAGTTTGCTGCCGCCTCCTCCTCACATATCCAATACTCCTTTGTCATCCTTTTTTCCTCACAGCAACAACCTTGTGAGGTAGGATGGGCTGGAAGAGATGAACTGTTGTTGTCAGGGTTCGAAGTAATACACCCTTTCATGCCTAAGGCCAGACTAGAAGTCACAACCTCCTGGTTTACAGGTCAGCACCTTAACCACTACACCAAACTGGTGCTCGTATCTGGTTACAATTCTCAGATACCTTGACACATATTTTCCTGTGAAGTGTTCAAGCATTCTTCCGCTCTGCCATCAACTCTGCAGTCTGGTTGATAATGCTATTTTCTGGAGCCCATTCAACCTCACTTTCTACGGCTAGTCCTTGACTTGCAACTATTCATTTAGTGACCGACTGAAGTTACAACTGCACTGAAAGTGACTAATGAGCATTTTTTTATTCCGATGATCACATGATCAAAATTCAGACATTTGACAACTGGTAGGTACTTATATACTTAACGGACATGATGGCTCAGTGGCTAAGACGCTGAGCTTGTCAATCAGAAAGGTCACCATTTCGGTGGTTCGAATCCTTAGCACTGCATAATGGAGTGAGTTCCCATTACTTGTCCCAGCTTCTGCCAACCTAGCAGTTCGAAAGCATGTAAAAAATGCAAATAGAAAAATAGGGACCACTTTGGTGGGAAGGGAACGACATTCTGTGCACCTTCGGGCATTTAATCATGCTGGCCAGATGACCAGGGAGACGTCTTCGGACAGCGCTGGCTCTTCAGCTTTGTAATGGAAATGAGCACTGCCCCCTGGAGCTGGAAATGACTACTGTGTATGTGTGAGAGGAACCTTCACCTTTATCTTATGTACTTATGATTGTTTAATGCACTGTCCCACAGTTATGGGATTATGATTTGTAGTCTTCCCAGTCAGCTTTCAATGAACAAAATCAATAAAGAAAGCCAGATTCACTTAATGACTACATGGTTCACTTAACAACCAAAACAATTTGCTTAACAACAGTGGCAAAACAAGATTGTAAAATGGCACAAAACTCACTTAGCAACTGTCTCTCTTAGCAATGGAAATTTGGGTGTCAGTTGTGGTCATAAGTCAAGGACTATCTGAAGACTCTCTGGCTGTACTGCAGCTGTCAATTATTTAACACTATCTTTGAAATTTGTCTGGTACAGCTGCACCTTCTCTTCTCCAGTAGATATTTGTATTTGTCTTTAATTATCTATGACTTTGTATAAAAGCCTTTCTTGATTTCTGCAATTTTCTGCCATCAATGTCTTGTCAGTACTGTCAAAAGTCTCTTCAAATCCATATTTTAAAGATTTTTTTTCCCCCTAGCATCACTGTCACACTTTACGGCAGCATGATGGTTCAGCCGTTAAGACACTGGGATTATTGGTTGGAAAGCTGGCAGCCGAGGTTTGAGACCCGAGCTCTATGAGACAGCGTGAGCTGAGCTATCATCCTCATCTCAGCTTTTGCCTAGCAGTTTGAAATTATGCAGATGCGAGTAGATAAATAGGTACCACTTTGGTGGGAAGGTAACAGAGCTCTGTGATGACATGCTGGCCACATGACAGCAGAGGTGTCTTCAGACAGCACTGGCTCAATGGCCATGAAATGGAGATGCGCATCACTTCCCATAGTCAGACATGACTAGCGGAGTAGTCCTAAAAGTGCTTTTTCAGGAGGCAAGTGGACTTTCTCGTTTTTCTTTGAAGACGTTTCACTTCTCATCCAAGAAGCTTCTTCAGCTTTGACTGGATGGTGGAAAATGGAAGGATTTATATTCATTGCAAACAACTGGTCATTTGCATTCTTTTAGAGAATCATTGAGGCCACTTGGAGATTTATCTGTGTCCTCAGAGTCACCTGAGTAGTGCAAATGGATGTGGAGCCTTCTTGGAACTGCGGAAAGGACTGTGTTGTAGATTGGAGATAGATGATGCCATATGCCTCCCCTTTCTGTTGAAAGCGCTGTTCAGTTTTGACCTAGATAGCCTCCTTGACTCCTCTCTCAAACCAATGGACCTTTCTGTCCAAAATGTGGACTTTGCTGTCTACAAAAGAGTGGTGATTGTCCCTTAAATGCAGATGGAATGTTGAAACTTGTCCTGATGAATTTATTCTCCTACGTTGTCCCAGAGTAAAATCTGTAAGGACTCCTTTTCTTGTCATACTTATGACCAAGCCAAACATTGTTCTAACTTTTCAGGTCTTTTCAGATATTGAAATGTCCTCATTCTT
Source organism: Pseudonaja textilis (assembly GCF_049901715.1). NCBI lineage: Eukaryota > Metazoa > Chordata > Lepidosauria > Squamata > Elapidae > Pseudonaja > Pseudonaja textilis. The sequence continues at coordinate 250,279,586 of NC_141991.1, forward strand.
CATGATCTTAAGGTTGACCTTGCCTTCCTACCTAGAATTAATCCCCTCTCTCATCTCTGAGCACAGTTTATCATTATCTACCCAGGTTGCCTTATCCTCTCCTCTGCTTTTTTTATTTTATATGAACCCTTTTTTTTTCACTTTCCTTTTTAAAAAACTTTTAAACGGAGTCTTTTGAAATCTTCTCTCCAGTCTGCTAATGTCACTGGTTCATCATATCAGGTCATTTTTGCTATGTTGATTGGAGGGGGCCATTGGTTTGACTGTATGCAATACGCCTGCGTTTCTGAAACATATTGTATACAGCATAACACATTAAAAAATCACCATGTTATATTTAGCAAAAGTGTAAATGGAAAGCTTGATTTAGAATAAATAATCTTTTTTGTTATTATTTGCTAGGCCGTATGGGGAAAAAAAAAAACCCATGTTTCCAAGAGAAACCCTTGGAAAAAGAAAAGGGAATGCATAAATTGCTTGCCATTGTCTGTTTTATGTCAAATTTCACCAGGCAACGGAAAGGATTATCAAGCAACAATGGAAGTATTCATTTTGGGGAAAAATAGAGTACAAATTATATTACATTCATAGCAGTTACCTGGAATTGCTATAAAATGACAGAGAAGGAAGAAGAAGAGAGAACAGCAAATGGAAACAGTTCTGAGATTCTAGCAATTATATGAGCCATCTCAAAATGATTCTTTTTAAAGACGCAAATTAGATAGCAAAACTGCAATTTGAGATTAGATCACAGGAGAAACTCTTGGAGTTGTGACCATGGAAAGAACGGTATTGAAAGATACCTTTAAGGAGTTTGTTAATCCAAAGATTATTGCCATCTTCTTTTTGGAAACTGTTCCAGGTTCCTGAAAACTTGAAGAAAGGATGCTAGGAAAGAATTAAACAATCAGGAAATCTCTATCAATGGCTGATTTGTATATCATTAAGGAATGGGATGGAATGGAATGGAATGGAATGGAATGGAATGGAATGGAATGGAATGGAATGGAATGGAACAGGACAGGACAAGACAGGACAGAATAGAAAAAATAAAATATGGAATAGAATGGAAAGGAATGGAGTGGAGTAGAGTGGAACAGAATGGAATGGAACAAGACAGAACAGAACAGAATAGAAAAAAGAAAATATGGAATGGAGGGGAATGGTGTAGAATAGAATAGAATAGAATAGAATAGAATAGAATAGAATAGAATAGAATAGAATAGAGCAGAGCAGAGCAGAGCAGAACAGAATAGAACTTTATTGTCACTTTAACTGTACACTAATCAGCATATATTAAAAATTATCAGTTATCCACTCTTTCTTCTTTTAAACCAGAATTAAATCTGGTATGTTTTGAGCAAACTTGATCAGTTTGTGTCTCATATTTCAACCAGCTCATTTTCAAATGACTCAAAAACAGTAACCGTGAGATGGACCTTGGAGTCGTAGTGGACAATCCCTTAATATATGAACCAGCGGTGTGGCGGCAGCAGCCAGAAAAACTAATACAATCCTTGGTTGTGGGAACAGAGGCATCAAATCAAAATCATGTGAAGTATTAGCACCGCTTTATAAATCCTTAGGAAGGCCAAACCTGGAATACTCCATCCAGTTTTGGTCACCACATTACAAAACAAGAGGTTGAGACTTTGGAAAAAGTGCAAAGAAGAGAAACTAAGATTATTAAAGGCCCAGAGGCTAAAACATGAAGAATGGTGGCAGGATTTGGGTTTAGCCAGAAGGCAAGAGGGGCTAGGGATGACATGACAAAGAGGAGGGAGGGAGTGAACTTATTTAGCAAAGCACAAAAAGGCAGGACAAGAAACAATGGATGGAAACTAATCAAGGAGAGAAGTAACCCGGAATGAAGGAGAACCTTTCTGACAGTGAGGACAACCAACCAGTGGAACAGTTTGCCTTCATAAGTTGTAAGTTCTCCATCACTGGAAGTTCTTATGAAGAGACTGGACAGCCATTTGTCTGGAATGGTAGGGTCTCCTGCTTGAGCAAGGGGTTGGACTAGAAGACCCCCAAGGTCCCTTCCAGCTCTATTCTGATTGATTGATTGATTGATTGATTGACTTCCCGATTCAATCAATTATTTTGAGTTTGAACTGAACTCTTTTCTAGTCAAGTCCCCGAAAGGAAGCTTTACACGACTCTATTATTTATCAATCCATCCCTCCATCCCTTTGTCTTGCATTACTCAGGCTAACTAACAGCCATAAAACAGATACAAGACAACCTACTGTGAAAACGACAATTACGCAGCAAATTATATCACAAGAACAGGCAGATACGGTCATTAAATAAACATCAGATAAAATGTTCTTCCTAGGGAGAGGAAGAAAAATCCTTTTCTAAATGGTAGCTCGTCTTCAGCTTAACTAGACAACAGAGAAATCCTTAGATCGAAAATTCTAAATTTAGAAGCAGCAGTTGAGAAGTTGTTTCCTTTTAATGTTGCCATCACTCAATGCTTCACCCTATGCAGGGAGTCCTCAATGTACGACCACCATTTAGCCCAAATTTCCCATTTTTTAAAGCAAGACAGTTGTTAAGGGAGTTGTCATGCCCCCGTCGGAGTCTGAATCCACGGAGGAAGACAAACAGCTGACAGGGAGTAGGAGTGTGGCTCCGTTGGCTGTGGAGGAAACTGGAGAAGAGCAAAGTCCAACTGGGCAGAGCAAAGGAGAGGTAGAACAAGAAAGAGGGAGTTCAGAGGAAGACCCAGGCCCACCCCCTCTTCATCCTAGGGCACGCAGGGAGGAACGGAGAAGAGATCAACATGGGTTGCACGGCTTACGGGGGAGGAAAGGGCCCTGATTCCCTCCATTAGCCACAACTGGGAAGAGAGTTTAAAAGAAATGTATGCTGAGTAGGGTAGCTGCTGGGAGCAAACAAGAACTTATCTTGTGTTGATTTTGCTTATCTGTATTTCTGGTGTCTTCCCAATCATGTTGAGTTATTGCCAGGCCTTCATGTCTGGAATTCTTGATTCTGCCCTGTCCTGACTAATTATCTTTTTTTGCCTTGATTGGACTTATAGTTACAGTTTTTGTTGACCACATTTTGGACTTGATTCTCTGCAGCTAAAGGCTGTTCCTGGGAGAGCTTTTCTCTGGCCAGAAGGTAACCAGGACATTGGGGGCAAAGTTGGAACTAATAAAGGGACTCCTACTGATTATCTGACTGTGTTGCCTTTGTGTCAACCCCGGGTCATCACAGGAGTTGCAACCCCACCCCCAATCCTCACTGCCCACCAAATGTACTCAGTTTGGCAGACTGCATCCCTGTTTGCAAAATGTTCATTTTAGGAAAAGCCAGATGTGAAAATACACAGGAACATTCCACAAAATTATGTAAAGCTTTTACATATTGTAATTTATTGTTCATGTATTTAAAAATATGAAATATGAAACTTAAATTTTATTTTTTAAAAAAGTTATTGAACCAATTGAGGCACTCCTCCCTAATTGTGTTGTTCAATAAACAAACATACCAACTGGTAACTAATATGATCATGATTAATACACCCTTGCAAACTGGTTGAGGTTTCTACTGGCTTATCATTTCTCCTTTTTTGGTTTGTCTTTGGTTTTCCACTCATTTTTTTTTATCTTCCATGACATAAAAATATACAGAGATATGCTCCAGTATGGAAGGGAGGGAGGGAGGAAAGAAGGGAGAGAGGAAGCAAGAAAGATTCAGGGAGGGAAGGAGAGAGGGAAGAAGGAAAGTAGGTAGATTTAGGGAGGGAGGGAAGAAGAAAAGAGGGAGGAAGGAAGGAAGGAAGGAAGGAAGGAAGGAAGGAAGGAAGGAAGGAAGGAAGAAGAGAATGGAAAAATGAGGAAGGAGGCAAGGAAAGAAAGAAGAAAAGAAGGAAAGAAAGAGGGAAAGGAAGGAAGGAAGGAAGGAAGGAAGGAAGGAAGGAAGGAAGGAAGGAAGGAAGGAAGGAAGGAAGGAAGATTTAGAGAGGGAGGATGGGAAGAAGAAAAGAAGAGTCAGGGAGGGAAGGAGGGAGGGAGGAAGGAAGGAAAGCAGGAAAAAATGAGAAGGGAGAGAAGAAAAGAAGGGGGGGGGGAAGAAAGAGAGGAAAGGAAGGAAGAAAGGATCATTTCAAAAGAACACACTGAACAATTACTGGGAAAAAATACCATTCATTATGGCTAGCCTGTTTCTGAATATTCAATTCCTCCTATTATAACTAGAAAACAATACCAATTAACACAGGATTAAATCTCTCCAGCAATCTTCTCTCTTCCTTTCAGGTAAGCATTCAGAATTCTCAGTGCAATCTTATTTTTTTAAACTGGAAGGAGTCATACTGTATTAATGAATATCCGATAAAGAGGCTTGTTTCTATCGCTCCTCAATCATGGGTGGTTCTCCCCCACCCTTTTTGGTATTGTTCCCTCCCTTTTCAATATCACTTCTACTCCAGCTCTTCCAAGGTTAGGGGTTAATTAGTAACTTTCCTTTGAGGCTCTTATCCTGTCCCTCCTGGCTCTGAAATAGAATGGCTTGTCAACACTGATCATTCATGCCTGAAGTGTTTAAGGGGAGAGGAAAAAAAGGAACAACCACTGGAGCACAAGAAATGCAAACTATCAAAATATCAGTGTTAATCCACAGACCTCCCCGCTTTCGAATATGCAGTAGACTTTATGCCATGTCAGTATAGGTGGTCCTCAAATTATAACCACAACTACATTGTTAAGAGGAAGGAAGGAAGGAAGGAAGGAAGGAAGGAAGGAAGGAAGGAAGGAAGGAAGGAAGGAAGGAAGGAAGGAAGGAAGGAAGAAGAAGAATGGAAAAACAAGGAAGGAGGCAAGGAAAGAAAGAAGAAAAGAAGGAAGGAAAGAGGGAAAGGAAGGAAGGAAGGAAGGAAGGAGAGAAAGAGAAAATGAAGGGAGGGAGGGAGGAGGGAAAGAAGGAAGAAGAGGATGTAAAAACAAGGAAGGAAGGATAGAGGAAAAGAAAGGAAGGAAGGAAGGAAGGAAGGAAAGAGGGACAGAAGAATGGAAGAAAGGAAGGAAGGAGAGAAAGAAGGAAGGAGAGATAGAGAAAATGAAGGAAGGGATGAAGGGAGGAGGGAAGGAAGGAAGAAGAGAATGGAAAAACAAGGGAGGGAGGAAAGAGGGAAAGAAGGATGGAAGGAAGGAAGGAAAGAGGGAAGGAAGAAAGAAAGGAGGGAAAACAAAGTGAAGGAGGGAGGGGGGAAGAAAGGAAGGAGTTGGCCCCATGGTTGTGAGTTTGCCCCATTTTACTATTTTTCTTGCTGCTGTTGTTAAGTAATCATTGCAGTCGTTCTGTTAGTATCTGGATTCCCCATTGACTTTGCTGGTCAGAAGATCTCAAAAGCGAATTATGTGACCCTAGGCCACTGCACCCATTATAAATATGAACCAGTCTGAATTTTGATCACATGATCATGGGGATAAGGTCATAGATCACTGTTTTCAGTGCCGTTGTACCTTTGAACGGTCACTAAATGAACTGCAAGGACTACCAGCATATCCACACCTGGTTTGTACACCTCATTGTCCATTCATGTTTCCTTGAACACCTTTGCTCTTCAGATACGATTATGACAGTTATCCAGCTTGGATCAAACCAATGCAGCTTTTCCCAAGAGTAGGAAGTGGATGATTCTTGGAAGTTCACGGATATGTTAGGTCCTTCAAGCTGTTGATGAACTGCTCCATCGGGAAGTTGTCTGTCTACCCCTGGTGACATCGTGTGATGCCCAAGGGCCCTACGCCAATTTAATTACTCCTATTATGATCCTAGCCCTAGCTGTATGTAAGATGAAAAGCTGACAAATTATGCATGGAGGTTCTAAGGCAATGTTTCAATATTTGAGGAACTGCCACAAAGAAGAAAGGGGATCAATCTATTCTCCAAAGCACCTGAGGGCAGGCAAGAAGCAATGGATGGAAACTAATCAAGGAGAGAAGCAGCCTAGAATAAGAAGAAATTTCCTGACAGTTAGAACCATGAATCAGTGGAATGACTTGCCTTCAGAAGCTGTGGATGCTCCCAACATTGGAGCTTTTAAAGAAGAGATTGGACAACCCTTTGTCTGGTGGCTATCCTTTCTGGGCTCCTGTGCCAAAAATTGTGTGCGCGCTGGAACACTTACTCTTGTGTGCCAGCACCCAGAAGGCAATGAGCCCCCCTATGTCCCCTACGCATGCGTGTATAATCCCCAACCATCCCAACCACCCCCTTACCTGCACTGTGCGTCACAGCTGATTTTCAGCCAGTTTGAGGCCTTTTTCAGCCTCCCAAAGGCTTGAGGAAGGCTTCTGCAGGCTTTGCAAGCCAAAATCTAGCCCCGTTTCATCACTTCTGATATTTTCGGAAAAAACAGGAAGTGACAAAACAGGACTAGTTTTCAGCCTGCAAAGCCTGCAGAAGCCTTCCTCAAGCCTTTGAGAGGCTGAAAATCAGCTGTGAGGTGCGCGCATGCCCAGTGTGGAAAGTTTGCCTGCAGCTTGTGTGCCGGCACAAATGGCTCTGCCTGCTACCTGTGACATGCGTGCCGTAGGTTCACCATCACAGCTATAGGGTCTCTTGCTTGAGCAGGGGGTTGGATTAGAAAACCTCCAAGTTCCTTGCAACTCTCTTATTCTGGAGGGGAAGTTTACAAAAATCACTCCAGTATTAGAAATATTTTTTGCTTCCAGACATATAAACCCAACTACTGTATATCCCAAGATAAGGCAGATACAGACAGCACAGGGAACCTACGCATGGGATGACAAAGGAAAAAATGTGCCTTTGAAGTATGTATGTACCTATGGAAATGTTTGTTTGAATTGCTGAACAAATACCACTTGTCAAAAGCCCGATTTATGTAACTGAAAATAACTTAAGAGGAACAAAAAAAATACCCCCTTATGAGATACGAACACAAGGATTTTGACTCAGGGTGCCCTGTGAGAAGAAGGAACAGCACAGAGGTGATAAAAGGATCTGGAGAATAAGATGTACAAGGAATGGTTGTGGGAACTAGGTATATCTAGTCTAATGAAGAGAAGGATTAGGCAGTGACATGATACCTATCTTCCAATATTTGAGGGGCTGTCAGAGAGAAGAGAGAGTCAGCTTATTCTCCAAAGCACATGAGGGCAGGAAAAGAAGCAAAGCTGGAAGATCACTAAAGAGAGACCCAATCTAGAACTAAGAAGAAATTTCATGAATAGAATAGAATAATAGAGTTGGAAGGGACCTGGGAGGTCTTCTAGTCCAATCCCCTGCTTAGACAGGAAATCCTGTACCAGGGCTCTTCAAACTCGACAGCTTTAAGACTTGTGGACTTCAACTCCCAGAATTTCTCCTCCAGTCATGTTAGCTCATGAATTCTGGGAGTTAAAGTCCACAAATCTCACACTTGCCAAGTTTGAAGACCCTTGCCCTGTTCCATTTCCGACAAATGGTTATCCAATCTCTTCTTAAAAACTTCCAATGTTGGAGCATTCACAACTTCTGGAGGCAAGTTATTCCACTGATTAATTGTTCTCAATGTCAGGAAATTTATCTTTAGTTCTAAATTGCTTCTCTCCTTGTTTGGTTTCCACCCATTGCTTCTTGTCCTGCCCTCGGGTGCTTTGTAGAATAGCTTGACTCCCTCTTCTTTGTGGCAGACCCTGAGATATTAGAAGACTGCTATCATGTCACCTTTAGTCAGGGGTGGGATTCTACCAATTCTGTCCAGCTCTGAACAACAGGATGTTTTGACCCAGCCACCCACCCACAATCTTACCTGACCTTTATTTCCTGTTTTTTCAACCTCAACTGCCGTGCGAGGCACAGCTGCAGTTGAAAAAGCACGAAAAAAGTGCTTTTTCATACGCTCCTTCTCTGCACGCAGCGCTGCTCAGCTGTCCAGGTAGCAAGCTGATGACGATTTACAGGCGCTCAGCATGAAGGGAAGCACATCGTAAATCACCGAACCGGTAGTTAACCCTGTCGGATCCCACCCTTGCCTTTAGTCCTTCTTTTCATCAAACTAGACATACCCAGTTCCAGAAACCCTTCTCTATATATTTTAGTCTCCTGTCATCTTTGTTGCTCTTCTCTGCACTCTTTCTAGAGTCTCAACATCTTTCTTACATCATGGCGACCAAACTGGATGAAAATGAGAACAATTAATCAGTGGAATTGCTTACCTCCAGAAGTGGTTGTGGATGCTCTATCACCACAGGTTTTCAAGAAGAGATTGGACAACCGTTCGTTCCAAATCCTATGGAATCTCCTGGTCTAGCAGGAGGTTGAACTAGAAAACTTCCAAGCCCCATTCCCAACTGGTTTTTCTCTTTTATGTTCTACGTCTCCTATTCAACAACTGATCAAAGTTCAGCTGAACTTCAGAAAACAAAAAGCAAACAGATGTTGCCACCCATTGAGACAATTTGCTTTCCTTAGTGATGGTTATTTATTAGCATCCGTGAGACAATTCCCTCTTAAGCTCTAAACATCTGGGAAGAGTAATTTGAGCAAGATACCCATTTGATTGATTGGTTATGTGCCATCGAGTCATATAAAGTCTTCTCACGATTTATTAAGATATATGCTGATGGCTGCAAGGACAATTTTGCCCCACGATTGGAAAAGAGACATTTTGCTATTAGTATCAAACTGAGAAAAGCAAACTTGGAAAATTAACAATACAAACAATAAACAATGTAAATTCAGAACAGAAGTTTGACTAAATTTAACAAGATTGCCTTCCTTATGTCTTACATGTCACACAATAGGATAACCTCAAATACTTAGAGAATGTCTTTAAGGAGGAAGTATTTGATGTACAGTTAGTAACCAGAAGCAAATTTAATGTTTATAAATAATTTGATGTAATCTCCAGCTGGGTACAGTAGGAGGGAATCTAAAAGTTAACATTTTACTTATTTTTAGTTATTTTTATATGTTCATGTGAAATTATTTTAGATAATGATAAATAGTAAATGTCAATATTAATATTTAGAGTTTTGTAATAATTGACAATTTCTTCTCAAGGTGATTTAATGAGTGTGGTTTCGTATTCAATTAATTATTGAATCAAGGAAATAAGGAATTTTAAAATTTATGATAATTGTCAATTCTCTGTTTATTTACACATATTTTATTTTCCCACTACTCTGTCCTTCCACACATTTCTTTTTCTTTCTTTTGGTAATCAAGTCTAAATGTTCTAAAATAAATACTTTTTTTTTTCTCTTTTAAAAATAAGTTGCAAGTCTTGGCCATCATACAGAGATCATCTCCAGGATGAAGATGATCTCTGATATATCTATGGCATAGTTCTTAGAAAAACGAATGAAATGTTGCTATTGCTAAGATCATGCTTGGGATTATTTATGAACATTCTTTGCTTTTTATTTGAACCAAGATTTGCTGGTGCCAGTGAAGAATAAAGAGGAAGAGGAGGAAGAAGGGGGGACAGGAGAAGGAGAAAGGGAAGGAGAAGGAGAAAGGGAAGGAGAAGGAGAAAGGGAAGGAGAAGGAGAAAGGGAAGGAGAAGGAGGAGGAGCAGGAGAGGAAGAAGGGAGAAAGAGAAGAAGAAAAGGAAGGAGAAGAAGAAAGGGAAGGAGAAGAAGAAAGGGAAGGAGAAGGAGAAAGGGAAGGAGAAGGAGGAGGAGCAGGAGAAGAAGGGAGGAAGAGGAGAAGGAGGAGGAGAAGAAAAGGGGGAGGAGGAAGAGGAGGAGGAAAGGAGAATGGAGAAGGAGGAGAAGGAAAAAGAGAAGGGGAGAAAAAGAAGAAGAAGAAGAAGAAGAAGAAGAAGAAGAAGAAGAAGAAGAAGAAGAAGAAGAAGAAGAAGAAGAAGAAGAAGAAGAAGAAGAAGAAGAAGAAGAAGAGGAGGAGAAGGAGGAGGGTCTGTGTAAATTAAAGGAGGTGTTATTTGTTTGTTATTAGTTTTGTGTGCCACCCAACTCACCTAGAGACAAAATTGTAAGAATTTCCATGAATTAATTTATTACATTTGATTTCTTTCTCTCTTCTGGGATTTCACGTTGGCCCTGGTGGAGATTATTTCTTACTCTGTTCTCATGGCAACTGCCCTGTGAAGTAAAGACAGCTTAGAGAATGACTGGTCCAACATCACCCAGGGAACCTCAGTTAAGATGGGCTGCAGCCTGGGTCATCTTAGTCCCAATCTAATGCATTACCCTCTGCAACATATTGGCTGTTAGCACAAACTGGGACGAAGAAGAAACAGAACTGTTTACTCTGTTTGCCAATCAGTGAAAAGGAGATTTTGCTTTTCATGTTTTTTTTTTCATTGTGATACTTGACTTTTAGTAGTATGGCCTGCAGAACTTTTGCACGCTCAGCTATCAGGGTACTGTCCATCAGCATAGGGCAAATTAATAACAGAATAACAGAGTTGGAAGGGACCCTGAAGGTCTTCTAATCCAACCCTTTGCCTCTCCCCATTTGGATATTGGAATGTAGATTGATCTCTTCTCATCTGTTGGCTATTGTGCAAATCTCTAGATTTGTTGACATACCTTGGTTAGAACCAGGGATGGGATCCGACCGGTATAACTGCAGGTTGTCGCGCGAGCGCAATTTACAACCTGCTGAGCTGCCTGGACAGCTCAGCAGCACTGCGTGCAAGTGTGCAGCGGTTGGAAAAGCCCTTTTTTTCCTGCTTTTTTAACCGCAGCTGTGTCGCGCAAAGCAGCTGAGGTTGAAAAAGCATGAAATAAAGGCCAGGTAAGAGCCCGGGCGGGCGGGTGGGCCAAAACAGCAGCAGACATAGAACCGGTTCTATGTATGCTCTCTGTCTGCTGCTCTTCAGAATTACCGGTTCTACAGAGGTAGACAGAACTGGTAGAATCCCACCTCTGGTTAGAACCTGCATGGACTTTTCTTCTGAGGTTTGTCATATTTCAGTGAGTATTCCAAATGGTGCTGTAGCTTCCCACCTTGGAGTGACTAGAGTGTTGATCTAGCTTCATCTTCTAGTAGTAGAGATGCATGTAAGTAAGGAATATCTTCAGAGGTATCTTGAATATTGACATCATAAGCCACGGTGGCGCAGTAGTTAAAGTGCAGTATTGCAGGCTACTTCTGCTGACTCTGTCTGCCTGCAGTTTGGCAGTTCAAATCACACCAGGCTCAAAGTTGACTCAGCCTTCCATCCTTCTGAGGTTGGTAAAATGAGGACTCAAATTGTTGGGGACAATAGGCTGACTGTGTAAACCACTTAGAGAGGGCTGTGAAGCACTGTGAAGCGATATATAAATCTAAGTGCTATTGCTATCTCTACCATATAGTATTTCAGTATCCTTCTTCCATTTTCCTTTGCAGAAGAGGGAGTCAAGCTATTATCCAAAGCCCTGAAGACGGGAAAAGAAGCAATAATGGAAATTAATCAAGAAGAAAAGCAACCTAGAACTAAGGAGAAATTTCCTGACAGTGAGGACAATTAACCAGTAGAAGAACTTGCCTCCTGAAGTTGTGGATGCTACAACACTGGAGATATTTCTGAAATGATATAGGATTGCCTGCCTGAACATGAGTTTGGATTAGAAGACCTCCAAGGACCCTTCCAACTCTGTTTTTCTGTTGTTTTGTTATTCTGTTAGTTATTATCTGCCCATCAATGTCCTTTGGCATATTACTTCAAGGTTAGGACCTCCTTCTGAGTTCAGAGATCTTCTGAAAGACTTTTTGTTGTAAGTGTTCTGACCAAGGCTTTCTGAGACATTAACAAACAGACATTAGTCCCAAAAACCTTTTATTTTATTTCAATGGCTGTGAATTATAGTCATTCACAGCCCGTAATGAATATCAAACAGTTTGTAAATAGTCCCACAGAAGTCTGCCAAAGTCCTTCAGGATAAGTCTGATAAGCAGACACCTTTATCTTTCTTGAAATGCTGCCAATAACTAAATGTCCAATTAGTTATACGAGGCCAAAACGGAGCACAAATCCAACATGGAGTTTCAGGTTTCAAACCAACCAGTACAAACAAAGTTGCTTCCTGCAAAGGTTCATGTCCCTTTGCTCCTCCTTTATGTCTTATGGGAGGGCCAATCACCTCCAAGCCTTTCTCCTGAGTCACCCCTTTTGTCTTAGCTGTTCTTGCCTTCTGTTTCTCTATCTTGCTGCTGTCAGATTCTGGAGACTCTGAAGTCAGCACGTAACTCCCAGATGGCCCTGGCTCCATCTCTGTATTGGACGCAGGACCCTCGTCTGAGTCCTCCCCAGACTCCCAGACTGCCCCATGTTCCTCCCCACTGTCCAACTCTGCTGCTGTCTCCGCAGGCTGCCAGTGGACCACAACAGTAAGGAACTTTTCAAGAAGCATGAAATACTTAAATAGGAGTTTCTGTTCCTCCCAAATACGCATCTTTACTAAGATGCACAGTATAAATCCACTTGTCATCCCAACATTAATAATGATAATTAATCTTGCCTGAGTCCTATTTTTGCTGAAGCAGAAAATATATCATTTATCACAAAGGTTTATGAGAACAAAGATACTTTAATTAGAATGTGGGGGGCTTCTATAGACTTGCTCCAGCATCACTTTAAAAAAAATAATGCAGCCCAATTTGCTGCCTGTGTCTGGAATAATACTTGAAAACAAATCAAGCTCTCTCATTTCATTTTCAGTAGAGCTAGAAACACAAATGGCTGCTTCCTTCTTATTTTTCAACGGAATGAGATGAAATTCTAGGCATTCTAGACTATTATTGTAGCAAATGTCATTGAAATAAGTGTAAGGTTTGAAAGCTGTGCGGTTCTGCAATCTAATTTTGTAAAAAGTTCTCATTGCATCAAAGAACATGTAATATATTTCTAAGAATAATAGCCCCTATTGTGATGCTCATCTGTTTGAGTTCATGTCCTTTAGCATACTAATTCAAGGTTGGGACTTCCTTCTGAGTTCGAATGGTTGTGAGAAGAACGGTTGTAGGATTTGGGTAAGGCCAGTCTAGAGAAAAGAAGGACTGGGCTGGGGGGGATATGGTAACAGTCTTCAAGTATTTGAGGAGCAGCCACAAAGAAGAGGGAGCCAACTTATTTTCCAAAGCAACTTTCAAAGCCCTTAGTCCCAGAACCGTAGCTACACCAGACGTAGTGATGAAAGTTTAATGCCGATAATGGCTACAATCAGGCAACAGGTTTGAAATGGGGCAAGTAGAAACAATGCCCTCACAAAAACAGCCTTACAGAGTAACAATTCCTCTCCCCCTTTATATACACCCATGTTATTATTATCTCATTAACCCCATCTCCTCCCACCACCCTTCTTCCAAACACTCCCTGTAATTACCTAAGGAGGTTGCTAATGCAATCTTGGCTAGCATTACTTCAACTCCACTCAGACTGTTGCTAGTACTGATCGCCCCCCTCATCCTTAAAGAGCCATGTCATCAGCAGCAGCCCTCATCAGTAGCAGCCTCTGGAGCCTTCCCCCACACAACCAGCCCCTTGGAAGATGCCACCATGATCAGCAGGACGGGGGCTGGTGCTAGATGAAAGGAGGCGTCCGGTGCTGTAAAACAACAATAGCCTTGAGGGGTAGGGCCAGGTGTGGGATTCTACTGGTTCTGTCCACATCTGTAGAACTGCTAGTTCTGGAGAACAGCAGATGTAGAACTGGTTCTATGTCTGCTGCTGTTTTGGTGCACCCGCCCGCCCAGGTTCTTACCTGACCTTTATTTCATGCTTTTTCAACCACAGCTGCTTTGCGTGACACAGCTGTGGTTGAAAAAGCAGGAAAAAAGCTCTTTTCCAAAAGGCCACTTGCACGGAGCACTGCTCAGCTGTCCGGGCAGCTCAGGAGGTTGTAAATTGCACTCATGTGACACAGAGCGACAGAACCGGTAGTTATACCGATTGGATCCCATCCCTGGGTAGGGCTCATCAGCAACAGAAGTCAAAACAAGAAACAATGGATGGAAACTAATCAAGGAGAGAAGCAACCTAGAACTAAGGAGAAATTTTCGCACATTGAGAACAATTAACCAGTGGAACAGGTTGCCTTCAGAAGTTGTGGGAGCTCCATCACTGGAAGTGTTTAAGAAGAGAATGGATAGCCACTTATCAGAAATGGTATTGTCATGCCCCCTTAGGAGTCTGAATCTGAGGAGGAAGACGGACAGCCACCATGGAGCGGGAGAGTGGCTCCGTTGGATGTGGAAGAGGCTGAGGAAGGGCAAAGTCTGTCTGGGCAGAGCAGGAAAGAGGTAAAACAAGGGAGAGGGGGTTCATCCTAGAGCATGCAGAGAAGAAAAGAGAAGAGAGCAATGTGGGTTGTATGTCTTATGAGCGGGGAAAAGGCCCTGATTCTCTTCACAAGACATACTTGGGGATGGATTTTAAAGGAGAGGCAGATAGGAGGGGGGTTGTCAGGAACAAATGCTGAGATCACCTAGTGTTGGCTGCTGTTATCTAAATTACTGGCATCCGCTCAACTGGTTTGCTTTACTGCCATGTTACTTCTCTTCAGGAACTCCTTACCTTGCCCTGGCAGATTTATTACCTTATCTTGCTTTCTTGGATTTATAGTTTAAAGTTTTCTGTTTACATGGTTTTGGATTGGAATATCTGCAGCCAAGGGCTGTTGCAGGTTCCTGGGAGAGTTTTTCTCCAGACCAGAAGGTAATCGGAACACTGGGAGCAAAGTTGGAGCTAATAAAGAGACCTCTCTTAAAATCTGGTTGGGTTGCCATTGTGCCATACCCCGGGTCATCATAGGTATGGGTTCTCCTGCTTGAGCAGGCGGTTGGATTAGAAGACCTCCAAGGTCACTTCCACCTCTATTCTGATTCAAGTTCAGATATAACGTGGAGAATATTTCTGCAAAGGAAGAATTTTGCAAGGTATGATGAAAGTTATTCAGTTGCTGCATGTAATATGAAAGCTGGGTAAGAAGACACTTTTAGGAGGCTTTAGAGTCTTTAGATAAGGCAGAACAAAAGACAATCAATTTGTGTAAGAAATCAAATCAGATCCAGGCACTGAAGGGCTAGAGCCGTGATGGCGAACCTATGGCACGCATGCCACAAGTGGCACGCAGAGCCATTTGTGCAGGCATGTATGCCCCAACCAAACTTACCTGCACTGCGCATGCCTCCCAGCTAATTTTCAGACCATTTGAGGCCATTTTTGCCCTCCTAGAGGCTCGAGGGAAGACTCCACATTCTCGGGAACCCGAAAAACGGGCCTTCCGGAAATACCGGAAGTGCCGAAATGGGCCCGTTTTCAGCCTCCCAAGTCTGCAGAGGCTTCTCTTGATCTTCCAAAGGAGGACGAAAACAGCCTCAAATGGGCTGAAAATCAGCTGGGAGGCACACATATGCACAGTGAAGATAAGGGGGTGGGGCGGGGGTGTTGCACGAGTATGCGTAGGGGGGGTGGAGCGCATTGCCTTGTGAGTGCCAGCAAGTATGCGTGAGCATTTGGCACACCGCAACAAAAAGGTTCGGCATCATTGGGCTAGAGAATCACACAAGAAGATATCTGAAGGCCCCTTTGAAGCTGGTTCAGGGGAGAAGCTGAAAGTGGGATCATCTGGTTCTTCATTTAACTAAGAAAGAAAGACTCAAATTCTAAACCACAGGTCTCCAGACTTGGGAACTTTTAGACTTGTGGACTTCAATTCCCAGAATTCTCAGTTTCAGCAACCATTCTTCATATGTTTCAGCCTCCGGTCCCCCAATCACCTTTGTTTCTCTTCTCTGCACTCTTTCTAGAATCTCAACATCTTTTTTATAATGTGGTGACCAAAACTGGATGCAGTACTCTAGGTGTGGTCTTACTAAGGCTTTATAGAGTGGTATTAGTACCTCCCTTGATCTTGATTGTATCCCTGTGATAATTGGAAGACTGCTATCCTGTCTCCCCTGGTCCTTCTCTTCACTGGACTAGCCATGCTCAGTTCCTGCAACCGTTCTTCATATGTTTTAGCCTCCAGTCCCCTAATCATCCTGGTTGCTCTTCTCTGCACTCTTTCTAAAGTCTCAACATCGTTTTTACACTGTGGCAACCAAAACAGGATGCAGTATCCCAAGTGAGTCCTTACCAAGGCATTATAAAGTAGCATTAACACTTCATGTGATCTTGATTCTATCCCTTCTGATTATGCAGAAAATTCATCATAATCCAGGTTACATTAAATCACTGAATATTCTCGGAAGAATTTTTGATTGCAAAATCTCCTCGGTGCATTAAGAAGCAAAACGTCACTAGGAGCATTGTTTAAGAAGTGACAAAACGGAACATGCCTTAAAGGAAGATCTGGAAGTTGTGAGTGCCAAACCTTTACAACAAGGGAAAGATTTAGAATTAGAGCAGTGTCAGTCCTTTTTATTATTGTTAGTAGTAGTAGTAGTATTACAACTCTGTAAAACTGTTTGGCAATTTGTTTTCTTGATTTGCATGTGCATTCTTTCTTTTTATCGGTGTCTTAAGCACTTCAGCTGTGAATGGTACCTATTGAATTTCAAGGACTTAATTAATTTTAATATAATGTCCGATGGTACAATTTGCTGTGCAAAGGGGATTAACTCCTGAACAGTTGAGCTGTAAAAGTAAATACAAAAACTATATAGATAATGGAAAGGGGGAGAAAAACCCATCTAGAGCCTGATTTGCATTTATATGGTTGCCATAACTGTAATGAGGTTCAATTTGTTTAATGGTCAACATATATTGTCATAAATAGTGAGAGTTGCTAGAAATCACTGGGGGGCAGTTCTGTTTTACACAGATCTGAATATTTGTGGGATTTAAAACACACTGCAATGTAGGATAAGAGCAGGCAGAGTTATGGGGATGATCTCCAGTGATGGAGCACCTACAATTTCTGTAGGCAAGCTGTTCTACTGGTTAATCGATCTTACTGTTAGGAAGTTTCTCCTTAGTTCTAGGTTGCTTCTCCCCTTGATTAGTTTCCATCCATTGTTCCTTGTCCTGCCTTCTGGAGCTTTGGAGACTAGGTTGACCCCGTCTTCTTTCTGGCAGCCCCTGAGATATTGGAAGACTGCTATCATGTCTCCCCTAGTCCTTCTTTTCATTAGACTAGACATACCCAGTTCCTGCCACCGTTCTTCATATCTTTTAGCCTCCGGTCCCCTAATCACCTTTGTTGCTCTTCTCTGCACGCTTTCCAGTGTCTCAACATCGTGGCAACCAAAACTGGGTGCAATATTCCATTTGAGGAGTTACCAAGGCATTACAAAGTGGTATTAACACCTCATGTGAATTTGATTCTTATCCCTCGGTTAATGCAGTCTAGGACTGCACTGGCAATTTTTTTATTTTCTATATTCTTCTCTAACTCGTCTATTTGCCTTCAGTCTCTTTTGGTTTCCCAAACATAAACCACCTGCCTTCTCACTTCCAAACCAACCCCACCTCATCCTGCTGCCTCTCTGCTCAATTTTCATAGCTACCAGTTGCTGGACCAACTAGGGAGATGTCTTAAAGGGACAGGGTACTAGCAGTCCACGTGTTGGACTTTTGGGAGGTAGACTGTCCTCTTCCAGTGCCTGTCCTCTTCAACAGTAAGTGAAAAATCCAGGTTTGAAGGTAGCCTGTCCTCTTCCCGTGAGCCTGTCCTCTTCAACGATGAGTGAAAAATCCAGGTTATTCTCATACAATGTCAATCTGCATGCTTGGTAAATTGAAGGTTGATGACAGAAAACTGAAGATGGATTAGAAAAAGATAACAAGAAGCATCATGGATTGCAAACCAACCACCTAATCAATCTCTGACCAAATAACATGGTGACTGCTTCCTTAAGGACACGATCAACCAGCAGAAACTCATTTACTTTGGATAGATGAATGTGAGAGGATGATCAACTAGAAGAATAATTGGGTTTGACATGGTTGAAGCAAGTAGAGGAAAGGAAAGACAAGGACTTGTCTAGGAACAGCTTGTCCTCGGAAGTTGTGGGAGCAGCATCACTTGAGACTTTCAAGAATAGATTGGACTGCCACTTGTCAGAAATGGTGTAGGGTCTCCCGCTTGGATGGGGGATTGGACTAGATGACCTACAAGGTCCCTTCCAACTCTGATTATCTGTTATCTGACTTAGGCATGTCAATGGGATTAAAGGGATTACGGGATTCTCCTTGGAAGCTTTACAAGAGATGGTTTAAGATGGGGAGCATTGGTGGCACAGTGGTTAGAATGAAGTACTACAGGCTACTTCTGCTGACTGCTGGCTGCCTGCAATTTGGCAGATCGAACCTCACCAGGCTCAAGGTTGATTCAGCCTTCCAGCCTTCCGAGGGGGTAGCGATCCGCTCTACCAAGCGAATCAGATGAGTTTAAAAAACAAGGAAATATAGGACAGGAAAGGGCGGGGTGGGTGGGCAGGGCTTAGCTGTTCACCAGAGCTACCGGATCAGTAGAACCGGTGCGAACTGGCAGCATCCTACCACTGGGTAAAATGAGGACAATATGCTCACTCCGCAAACTGCTTAGAGAGGCTACAAAGCACTGTGAAGCGGTATACAAGCCAAAGTGTGATTGCTATTTGTCTATAGAGATTCTCAGTCATTCAGGTTATGGTTGTCCCAAAGGTGCATTTTCAAGAGGCAACTGGACTTTCTTGTCTTTTCTTCTTTTCTTCCAAGAAAAACCAAAAAGTCCAGTAAAGTTAGAACCTAACTTAAATAAAACTCATCAACATCTAATACTTCATATTATCACTTCTACTAGAATTTCCTTCGGCCAAAACTGGAAACAGGCTATGATCTCCTCAGAAATCGCAGTAATTAATAAGATATTTGAATGGGCCGAAATAGTCAGATTGACGATGTTACTAAAAAATAAGGGAGAAGGTGAATATTACAAGATATGGGATGTTTGGTAGAAATGGTTAAGGAAAAGACACAAAGATGTCAAATGATAATGAATGAGAAATCACAAAGTAATATTGATTATTTGTAAATATAGGTATATATATATATATATATATATATATATATATATATATATATATATATATATATATATATATATATATATATTTTTCTGAGGTTCTCGGGTATTTGTATGTGGATCTTTGGTTGTTCGGGTTTTCTCCGCGTAAGATTCAAGTATCTAGGCAACGTTTCGATGAAGTCTCATTCATCATCTTCAGGCTTCTGTCTCCGGCTCTGTGCTTCTCAGAGTAATGTGAGATTGCAGCTGCTTCCTCATATATATATATATATATATATATATATATATATATATATATATATATATATATATATTTTCTTACGTTTTCGCGGGTACTTACATGTATGGCATTCGGCTTTGCTCGGTATTTTCCCACGTCATAGTAGTTGTGCTTTTAAAGTTGTAGCAACGTTTCGGCAGAATCTCATCTGCCATCATCAGGCTTTTGTATTGTGTTCGTCTGTATTTCCACCTTCTTGCGATGTTAACTTGCGCAGGCCTGTGCAGGATGGAAAAACTATTCTGAGAAGGCACCAAAATTCCTAAAACGTGCCTAATCAAAGCATAGCAGTTTGAATAAATCATCTAATTGAGGTATAAGCTAAAGAGTAGAGAGAAATGAAGACCGTTTTGCTCCATAGCCTGCTTCAGAGTTTGTACTATGAATGCTAAGGTCAAGAGAATGAAAATCAATAATGGAAACAATGTTATAAGCACTTCTTTATCCTGTTTGATGGCTATGGCTGAATGATTCAGAGAGGAAGGGTTTTTGTACAAGTGGTAGTCTGACACGAGTTTGATTCTTCTCATCTGAAAAGGGAGGGAAGTCCATCACAACAACAGCAAAAAAACAAAAACAAAAAACCCAAAGCTATGTTGTTCTGGTGGTTAAGGTACCAGGTGAGAAATCCAGGAGACTGTGAATTCTAGACCTGTCTTAGCCACGAAAGCTGGCTGGGTGACTTTGTGCTAATCAGCAGGAGACAATGAGTTCTAGTCCCGCCTTAGTCTTGAAAGCCAGCTGGGTGAATTTGTGCCAATCCACAGGAGACAATGAGTTATAGTCCCACCTTAGGCATGAAAGTGATTGGCTGACTTTGTGACAAACAGGATACTGAATTTTTCTTCAGTTCTAACTGACTGGTAGAGAATGGAAGGATTTATATGCAGTCATCATAGTTGGATACTAAGAGTGCTAACAACCAGATGTCTGCAAAGAGTATAACCGTTCTATTCTCCATCAGTCAGTTAGAAGTGAAGAAGCTTCTTGGATGAGAAACAAAATGTTTTCAAACAAAAAAAAGAAGAAAGAAAGTCCAATTGCCTTTTGGAAAACCACCTTTGGGATACCCAGTTGTCCTTGATGTAGATATCTGGAGAACCTCTCTGAAGGTGATGGAAGAGGAAAGTCACAAGTAGGAAGGCGGCAGCCAAAAAAAGCTATTACAATTCTTGGTTGGAGGCATAGAATCAAACTCATGCGAAGCATTAGTACCGCTTTATAAAGCCTTAGTAAGGCCACACCTGGAATACTGCATCCAGTTTTGGTCACCAGATTACAAAAAAAGAAGTTGAGCCTTTGGAAAAAGTACAGAGAAGAGCAACTAAGACAATTAAAGGCCTGGAGAATGGAGTCTAAAACATATGAAGAATGGTTGCAGGAATTGGGTATGGATAGGCTAGAGAAATGAAGGACTGGGGGGGACATGGTAGAAGAATTCCAGTATTTGAGGGGCTGCTACAAAGAAGAGGAGGTAAATTATTCTCCAAAGCACCAAAGGGCAGGACAAGAAACAATGGATGAAAACCAATCAAGAGAGAAACAATCTAGAATTAAGGAGAAACTTCCTAACTTTGAGAACAATTAATCAGTGGAAAGATGCCTCCAGAAATTGTGGGTGTTCCATCACTGGAGTTTTTTAAAAAGAGACTGGATAGCCATTCATCTGAAGTGGTATAGGGCCATGATGGCGAACCTATTGCACGCATGTCGGAAGTGGTATGTAGAGCCATCTCTCTGGGCTTGCCAGCCGTCGTCAGTTGCTCTTCTGAGTTCTGGTGTGCGCTGGTCAGCTGATCTTCATGCATGCATGCTCACCAGCCAGCTGGTCTTTACATGTGCGGGAGCACCAGAAACTTGAAGAGCAGCTCCCGGCGCATGCATGTGCACCAGCCACCCTGGACTTCCAGTTTGTAATGCACATGCACACACGAAGACCAGCTGGCTGGCACGCACATTAGAAACTGGCCAGCCAGCTGGTCTTCACATGTGCATGTGTGTTAGAAGCTGAAAGACCAGGTAGCCAATGTGAATGCACACACTGGGAGCTGCTCTTCTGGTTTTCCGCATGCACGTGTTTCAGCACTGGTTCTTTTTCAGCATGCGTGGTATGGCCACTGGTATATATAACCACCACTGGTATAGGGTCTCTTGCTTAGACTAGAACAGTGGCCCCAACCTTTTTTGTGCCACGGCCCGGTACCGGCATCACAAAATGATCCGCAGCCAGGTACCGGCATCAGCACGCATGACAAGGCAAGGCGACCGAGCGACCGGCCAGCCAGCCGTCCCCCGCTTCTCCCCGCCACCTTCAACTCCTCCTTTGTACCTTTGCCGATGGGCTTCACTTCGGGATGGCTTCAGGACGATCCCTCGGCTCACCTTGCCTTGGGTGCTGAAAGAATCCTCGCACCTTAGTTTCGTTCGAAGCCCCCCGCTTTGATGAAACTAAGGCGCGAGGATTCCTTCAGGACCCAAACGCCGCTTTCCAACCAGAAAAGCTCACCCAGAAGCACTTTCTCGTCAAACAAGATGGCGGCGCCCAGCAAACCGGCGGCCCGGTAGGAAATGTTCCACGGACCGGTACCGGTCCGCTGCTCGGTGGTTGGGGACCCCTGGACTAGAAGACCTTGAAGCTCTATTCTGAATTTGAAAGCACTCCCTGAGGTGCACCCATGTTCTAAGTCTCAACTATACCTTTCTTCCAAAGGAAATATATTTTCACTTCCTTTCTGAAGCTTGTAGATGCAGAATTTTTCATCATGTCTTACATCAGGACATCCAGTCTACCGCTCAAGACTGCTGTGGATTTTAAGCCATATATTGTAGGGTCTGGCTGGGTGTAATCAGCTGTTGATTCATTAAGCCATCTTTCCGAATCGCATTGCTGGCCCTTCTTCTCCCCTCCAGCTCATTGCACAGCTGAAGCATGCTATCTGTCACCATAAACCCACTGCCTGTCTTGACGCCGTTGTTTAATTAAACAACAGAGATAATTTCCAGGCCTTGTTGTAGTATAAATATTGTCCGATGCTTCGGCTCCATTTAAGCTTAACAGGAAAATATGAATAATGAGATGGGGTGTGAAATATATACAGCTCAGCAAAACATCCTACCAAAGTACTAGCTGGTGTTGATTTTCCACTTGGTTTCAGGGGACAAGGAAGGTCTGTGTAGGAGAAAGCCAGTCAGATTTTTCTTAGTCACATCTGATTCTTATTTTTTTCCTTCTTCTTCCTAGTTCTCACTGAGTTCAACGAAAGAGAATTGGCCATTGAGATTTCTTCCATAGATAAGTTTTTGGAGGTGTTTTAATATGGGTAGTCCTCAACTTAAAACCATTTGTTTAGTGATTGTTTGAAGATCCTTTGTCTTCTCCTTTCTTCTCTCCTCTCCTCCTGTAGGCTCCATTCTACTCCCTTCCCTTCCATTTTATTCTTCTCCTGTCCACTCCACCCTTTCCAGTTCATTCTCCTCCCACTCCCCTCCTGTCTACTCCACTCTCTTCCTTTCTCCTTCCCCCTTCCCTTCCGGTTTATTCTCATCCCCTCCCCTCTCCTTCTGTACACTCCATTCTACTCTCTTCCCTTCCATTTTGTTCTTGTCCCTTCCCCTCCTGTCCACTGCATTGGACTCCACCCCAGGGGTGGGCTTCAAAATTTTTAGCAATGGGTTCTCTGCCTGGTTGCTGGGTGGGCGTAAGCTAGTCAGCCTCCTGCGCCATGGAGGGAGGGTTGCCCTCCCCAGGCTCTGGAGGCTCTCTGGAAGCTGGAAACGGGCCCATTTCCACCCTTCCTGAACTTCTAGGAGGCCTGTTTCTGCCCTCCCTGAGCCTCCACACATGCCTTACCTGCATCCAAAATGGGCCATGTGGGGACTCCCGGGAGAGGGAGGATGGGACAAGCTGGTCTGGGTCAGCCAGAAATGGGATTTGGGGTTCTCCAAACTGTGCAGAATTTTAGCTAGGAACTCTCCCAAACCCCTGTGAACCCCCAGTAGCCCATCTCTGCTCCACCCCGTTCCAGTTCATTCTTCTCTCCCTTCCTCTCCTCTCCTCCCCTCTCCTCTCCCTTCCTCTCCCCTCCTCCCCTCTCCTCTCCGTTCATCTCCTCTCATCCTATCCACTCTCCTATCTTCCCTTCCCTTCCCTTCCAGTTTATTCTCATTCCCTCCCATCTCCTGTCCCGTCAATTTTTGAGGAGCTGATGGTAGTGTCATGCCCCTGTCGGAGACTGAATCCAAGGAGGAAGATGAACAGCTGACAGGGAGTGGGAGTGTGGCTCCATTGGCTGTGGAGGAAACTGGGGAAGGGTAGAGCAAGGAGGGAAGGGAAGTCCAATGGGGCAGAGAAAAGGAGAGGTAGAACAAGGGAAAGGGAGTTCAGAGGAAGACCCAGGCCCACCTCCTCTTCATCCTAGGGCACGCAGGGAGGAACAGCAAAGAGAGTAATGTGGATTGCGTGGGATACAGGGGAGGAAAGGGCCCTGATTCCCTTCATTCGCTACACCTGGGAATGAGAGTTTAAAAGAGATGCAAGCTGAGTGTGGCGTCTGCTGGGAACAAACGTGAATTTATCTTGTGTTAATTTTGATTATCTGTGCCCCTGGTGTCTTCTCAACTGTGTTGAGTTATTGCTATGCCTTCACATCTGGAATTCCTGCTCCTGCCCTGCAGAACTAATTACCCCAACTTACCTTGATTGGACTTATAGTTACAGTTTTTGTTGACCATGTTTTGGACTTGATACTCTTCAGCCAAAGGCTGTCCTCGGGATAATTTTTCTCCAGCCCAGAAGGTCACCAGGACATTGGGGACAAAGTTGGAGTTAATAAAAGGACTCCTACGGATTATCTGACTGTGTTGCCTTTGTGCCAAACCTCGGGTGTTCAAGGTGGCGTGGCTCTTCTTTCAGGACCATCTTCAGTGAAGGTTTTGAGGTTGATCTTTTCCCACCCGCTCTTGAGTGGAGCAGTTTTTTCCCCTACTAGTTTCATCCAACCACAGGTCCATCCAATTAAAAAAACTGAGAGCGAGGAAAGAGTTTTAACCATCTCCATCGAGGCAAGGCGGAAGGAACTTCTCATAAAATATATTAGAAACCCTGTTATTATCCTCATCAAAGCAGGAATTGATTTCAAACTGAGCTTTTGTGGCATCTTATGAAATTGCATTCCGGGCTATAATTATATTTTAATGGGGCTTTTAAGGCAAGTTCTTCTAAGAAGAAAATGATCATGTTCACTCGCTATTTCCTCACATTCTGCATTGTTTCCAAAGATTGCCATTTTTCCTTTATTGTGGTTAATGATTATTGGAAAATAACAGTCCACAGGTTGAGTGGAAATAACATTATTTTTTGTTGTTGTTGTTTACTGTTGATTTGCCCTTTTAAAAAAAGCATGGCCTGTCAAGCAACAGGATATACAGTATATCCTTACTATTAAAAACAATAATTATAATCTATGTTTGAACGTGCTGGGAATGTTTTTTTTAAAGTAGCCTTCCTTCCCTATTTAAAACTCTAGCATTGAATGAGGATAATGGGAATATTTTATTGATGTGATAATTTTATTTTCATGGTGGAGGAATTATTATGACTTGATCACTTGGTGGAAATCCACACGAATCATAAAATCATATTAAAATCCATTCTACAATAATTGTCAAGATGTTTTGTCATGTCCAATTTACAGTTTTTATTAATTTAATGACCACTTTGTTAATCCCAGTAAGGACTCAGGAGGAATATGGATGAAACACAGTGTAGATAGAAGTAAGGAAGAAAGGAAAGGAAAGGGAAGGGGAGGGAAGGAAGGAAGGAAGGAAGGAAGGAAGGAAGGGAGGAAGGGTGGGAGGGAGGGAGGGGAAGGGGAAGGGGAAAGGAAGGAAGGAAGGAAGGAAGGAAGGGAAGGGGGGAAGGAAGGAAGGAAGGAAGGGAAGGAAGGAAGGAAGGAAGAAAGGAAGGAAGGAAGGAAGGAAGGAAGGAAGGAAGGAAGGAAGAGGAATGGGAAGGAGAAGAAGGGAGGGAGGGAGGGAAGGGGAAAGGGAGGGAAGGAAGGAGGGGGAATGGGAAGGGGAAGGAAGGAGGGAGGGAAGGGGAAGGGATAGGAAGGAAGGAGAGAGGAAGGGGGAGGAAGGAAGGAGGGACAGAGAGGGGAAGGCAAGGGGAAGGGGAAGGAAGAAAGAAGGAAGGAAGGTTATTCATTTTCCTAACTTCCTTTTTAAAAGAAACTTCATACTTATTCACTTACAACTAACTTAATATTTTCTTTAAATATCTCCATTGGGGTGAGTAGAAGACCTGACTTCTCCAAACAACTGATTTTCTTTTTTCAGGAAGAATTCAGCTTCTCCCATCTCACAAAAGTTAGTCCTGATGCTAATTAGGCCATTTTTAAAAACAGTTTGTTGTAGTGGTTTAAAGCACCAGATTCGAAACTGGGAGACTAAGGAATACCAGTCTCATCTTGTTGGAAGAAATGTCCAGCTGGGTTCAGTTCCAACTGGGAAGAAAGACACTGGAAACATGGAGACTGCTTTGGAAGGATGGTTTTAATGGTGGAACAGGACCAAATGGGGTTTGAAGTCCTGGGCAAAATGGAGGACATGGGTGAGAGAGGGAGAGAGATTTATACCCTCTCTTGGGCTTTGAACTTACTTCCTGTTCCTGTGGCAAGAAATGTATTTTGATTGGTTGTCAGACTCCCGTGGGGCCATGCCAGGATAATTTTGTAGGTTGTGTCAACTGTTCTGACCCAACCCTCTTACTAGCAAGAAAATCTCAAACAAATGCAGCAACTCAAACCTTCACAGCTTTAATCTAAAAAATAAACTTCTTTGTCGATAAAAGATAGCTTGCAGCCAATTAGTCCAACCAGAAAAGCCTTGACAGAACTCTTCAGATAAGCTGGAGTCTCTACACACAATGCTGGGTCCTTAGAGAATTTTTGCCTTTTGCAAAGGCAAAACCCTTTTGAAACCAGGCTTATATTCCGTGGAGGGAGGGGCCATTACGTTGCACCCTTACTCCTGAGTCACCTGTGCTGCTCCAGCTGTTCTCTTCCAAGAAATATCCTGCGTGCACATGCACTTGGCACAGGCTCCTCGGGAGCCTCCTCATCACTGCTGCCAGCCCCCACAATCCCTGAAAGCGGCAGTCCACTGCCTGATGGTGCTGGCCCCTCATCTGAGTCCTCGCTCTCCTCCACCTTCCACACCTGCTGCTGGCTAACCACAACAATCAACACTGACTCAAAGCTAGTTTACACAGGTAGTCCTAGATGACAACCCTTCATTTGGCAAAGTTACAACAGCCACTGAAAAAAGTGATGTAAGACTGGTCCAGCAATTATGACCATCACAGAATCCCCATGATTAAAATTCAGGCGACTGGCTATCAGCATGTATTCGTTGCAGCATTCTGGAGTCTCTCCTCTTTCCAAACTTTCACAATTCATGGGTAGAAGATTCCTCTGAGTGGTTCACCTAGTCCTATCTGAGGACTGGGGGACAAATTCACTCGATCGTATACAACACGGGTGTCAAACTCAATTTCACGGAGGGACGCATCAGGTTGGTGTTTGACCTTGAGGGGGGGGTGGCATTGGCAGAGTAGGCATGGCCAGCAGGATGTCACTTGTGTTGGGGGGTGCCTGTGGCAGCCCGAGTGCTATGCCAGTAAAATGGGCTACAGAGCTCAGTTTTCTGCTGCCATGTCCTCCTGCAACCTTCAGCCAGTGAAAACGGAGCTTGGGAGGGCCGTGGGAAGAAGCACCGTGAGACAGTCCTTCGCTGTTTCCAGGGCAGCCCCGCAAGTAAGATCTAAGTCCCCCATGGGCTGGATCTGGTCCATGGGCCTTGAGTTTGTCAGCCTTAATATACAAGGTGTGCAGAGCAGTGCTGGGATTCCAATTTTTTTACTACCAGTTCTGTGGGCGTTGCTTGGTGGGTGTGGCAGGGGAAGGATACTGCAAAATCTCCATTCCCTCCCAACTCCTGGGGGAAAGTTACTGCAAAATCCCATTCCCTCCCCACCCCACTAACCTGCTTTACAGCTCCGTTCTCCTATGCAGGGCAACGAAAGAAGACCCAGCTGCTCAGCTGGGATTCAGGAGGCAGAGAATAGATGGAGGCGGGGCCAGTCAGATGTGGTATTTGCCGGTTCTCCCAACTACTCAAAATTTTCGCTACTGGTTCTCTAGAACGGGTCAGAACCCTGCTGAATACCACCTTTGATGCAGAGATGCAGAACTGATCCAATCCTATTATCTCACAGCTGGCTCGCTCTGATCCTCCTCTTCTCATGCATCTTAATTATTCTCTTTGTTTCCTCCTCTTTTCCTGTCTCGGCAAATTCTCGCTGGGATGGATTTTCTTTCCCAACGATTGTCAGGAAGCAAAGAAAGGCTAATGAGAACATATTGTAGCAACAGCCACCTATTAGTAGAACAGTGGGTGGATGCTCAAGTGAGCCTTTCCAGAAACAGAAACACGGATGTAGGATTTATTGAAGTGCCGTCCTGGGTTTTTGTAACTGTGGGAAATTGTGGGGGAGGGGGGGCATTTTTGTATGTCTGTTGCTCATTTCTATGAGCAGAGTGCAGAGCAGAAGGAAGGATGTCAACCCTAAGGAGTTTAAACTAGAGTAAATGGTCATGGAGTCTGAAGATTTCTGAGATTCTGAGTTGCTTTTATGGAGAGTGATTATTTTTTTTATTAATTTCCTTCCTTATAATTTCCCAGAGCGAGAAACAACTAAGAAATGTGTGTGAAAGGAACCTTTATCTTTACCTTAGAAGTAACGGATGTCTTTATTTCAACCCACTTTCCCTTCCTCCTATCCTTCCACCATTACTTTTTCTTCTTTCCTTCCCCTCTTTCCTTCTTTTCACTTCCCATTCCCACCATCTCTCTCTGCCCCACTACCCCCTTCCTCCTTCCTTCCTTTCAATCTTCCTTCCCACCCTCTACCCTTCCTTTTTCTTCCCACTCCCTCCTTCCTTCCTCTCTCCTTTCTCTCCCTCCCCCTTTTTCCTTCCTTCCTTCCTTCCTTCCTTCCTTCCTTCCTTCCTTCCTTCCTTCCTTCCTCCTTATTTTCTAAAGCACCAGAGGGCAGGATAAGAAACAATGGATGGAAACTAACCAAGGGGAGAACAACCTGGAATTTAGAAGAAACTTCCTAACAGAGGAACGGCTTCTCTCCAGAAATTGTGGGTGTTTCACCACTGGACTCCAGTTGGTTTCAGTCCTTGCCTCCCCAGCACCTGGTGAGAATGTCCTTGGTTCCCAGGAGAAAGAAATTTTGTTTTGGCTACAAGTGCCCAGCTATCTCTGTCTCCCTCCTCCCGTTCCCTCTAGCCAGCCCCGCTATGGCAGCCCTGAAGATGCTCCAAAATGGCTTCAGGGTTGATCATCCGTGCACGTGCACAAATGTACATTGTAACCACTAAAGTTTTGCTATTATTTTAAATTCACTGTGTTGGGTATATGGATACACCAACCAGGTTTGGGTTGAATAAATATGTAAACCTAGGATTAAGTGTCTTGTAGCTTTAAGCAAGAAACTGCAATGTCATTGTGGGTGAGGTTGCAGGCAGTAATAAAGGTAGGAAGGGAAACGTCATAGATGCTGCTTCTGGATGCACCTGGTTACTGTTCCTGGTCTGCTGCCTGCTGTGTTGGAACGTCTATCTGCTTACTTTTGGAGGCTACTGTGCCAGATACCATTTCAACTGAACACAAGGACTGTTTGCCTGGTGAGCTGAGGATTCAGCGTTGTCTTAGAGAGAAAGGTATCGGGATGAGAAGATTTACAAGCAGATAAGGACATTGTATTTACTGTTAATGGACTTGATAACTGGATGGATATACTGGATAATGATATATGGACTGAATGACACTTCTTAATCTCTGTGTGCAATAAATAACTATTTTAAAACCACAGTGTTTTTGTCTCCAGTGTGTGTATACTCTTGGGCCCACTCTCTCTCTCATTTGCCTGCCTGGCTTGACTGCTGCTGCATATTCTGCTTGGGGGGTTTATCCCCAAACACTAACATTGGTTATGGGCCCAGCAGAGTGCACAGTCTAATTAACCAGGATATAGCAGTGAGAGCTGGTGTGAGTTGCACATTACTGTAAATACAAACTGTTTGTTAAATAGTTGTTTATCACAAGAGCAATGGCACAAGTAAATTTGCCACATCTGTCCATGATATCCAGACTAGATGGAACAAACTATGTTTCATGGTCAATGAAATGTAGTTTACTTCTACGAAGAGAAGGTTTGTGGGACATAATTACAAACCCACCAGATGTATCTAACTTAAATCCTAACGATGAAGAGGATTATAAACTGATACAGGACTATGAACGAAAGAATGAACAGGCTTTGTGCATCATAGGTCTCACCCTGTCTGACCAGCAACTCATTCATATCCGTGGAGTGGAAAATGCTGCAGAATGCTGGGATAATCTTAGAAAGATTTATGTTCGAGACAGTGTAGGAGCTCATATCAATCTTACACGGAAGCTGTTTAGAACACATCTTGAGATAAATGGAGACATGTTAACTCATTTAAACTGTATGAAAAGCATTTTTCAAGAATTGCAAGAAAAAGAGCTTATTTTTAATGAGTTGCAACAAGTATACATCATACTGTCTTCTTTGGATCGAAGCTATGATGATTTTGTGACTGCCTTAG
The DNA here is from genome assembly GCF_049901715.1 of Pseudonaja textilis. NCBI lineage: Eukaryota > Metazoa > Chordata > Lepidosauria > Squamata > Elapidae > Pseudonaja > Pseudonaja textilis. The sequence continues at coordinate 250,309,498 of NC_141991.1, forward strand.
AGGTATTGCCTAAAGACAGTTTATCAGTAACTGAGATAACCGCAGGCTATTAGAAGAAGCCAGAAGAAGGAGTGAACGTGACCAGCTGAGGGAAGATAACACTAATAAAGAAGAGAAATTATCTTCAAAGCCTGAAAGAAATCAGCTGTGTAAAATAAAGCACCCGGAAGAAGAGAAGTTATCTTCGACGGCATACACAATTAAAAAGTGTTTTAATTGTGGAGGCAGTGGACATTTGGCAAGATTCTGCAAAAAAGGAAAAAGCCAGAATGTAAAGAAGCCAAAGAAATCCTTTGAACTGGCCATGCTTGGCAATTGTGATATGAAGAATGATTTATGGGTGGTGGACAGTGGTGCATCCCACTGCATCACGAGAGATAAGACAAAGTTTATAAAAATGTCTACAAGCTCTCAGCATATATCACTCGCTAACGGTTGGCATCTCAAGGCCAAGGGTGAAGGTATTGCTTATTGTCCATGTTTAAACCAGAATATAAAAATGTTATATGTACCACAGTTAAAGATGAACTTACTTTCTGTAAGAGTATTAGATAAACTAGGATATGTAGTTACATTTAAGAATAATAAGTGCATACTGGAAAGAGATGGCAAAAAGGTAACTGCTGCTTTAAATGGAGCATTATATGTCTTACATGATAGTAAGAAAGGGGAGGCACAGACTGTATTTAATAATATCAAGCCTCATGATGAATGTATCCATTTATTGCATAGACGTTTGGGGCATGTGAATTTTAAAATGCTAAAACGTACAGTAGAGTTATCTGAAGGAATAAGGTTAAAACCCTGTGATAAGTATTTGCGTTGTAATGTCTGCTGTGAAGATAAGAGTAAAATATTGCCTGCAAATAGACTAAATGGTTTCAAAACTAAAGAACCTTTAGAAGTAGTATTTGCAGACATTATAGGTCCAAAGAAACCCAGTATGGGGGGTGCTCGATATATACTGAGCATTATGGACCATTATTCTAGATATGGGTTTTGCTACCTAATGAAAAGCAAAACTGAAACATATCAACATTTCTTCAACTGGTTAAAGTTTGCTGAAAGAAAAACCAAACGGCAAATTATAACCCTGGTGACAGATAATGGCACGGAATTTGTTAATAGCAAATTCCAGAGTAGATTAAAGGCAGCTGGAATAGCTCATAAGACATCTGCACCATACAGACCACAGCACAATGCATTTATTGAAAGGCGAGGCCAAACTCTGCAGGCAATGACCCGTACTATGTTAACTGATTCTGGGTTACCTGATTCTTTGTGGGGGGAGGCAACAATGTGTGCTAATAATTTATTAAATAATGTTGTTAACTCAACCACTGGTGAAATACCATTCACCATGTGGCATGGCAGGAAGCCTGATTTGAGTTACCTGCACACATTTGGTGCACCAGCATGGGTGCATATCCCTACACAACTCAGGCGTAAAGGGCAACATAGAGCTAAACAATTATTCTTCGTTGGTTACCAAGCTAACCATAGGGCATATAGATTTTGGGAGAAAGGCACATCTAAGGTGTTATGTAGTGCCAATGCCCAATTTCTAGAGCACGTAGGATGGGATAAGTTAGAGCAGGATAACAATAACGAGGTGATTATTGAATCATACAGAAATCCCATTAAGTATCCCTGTAACTTTAAAAATAATGTAAAGGAAGAAGTACAGGAAGAAGTACAGCCCCTAGAGGAAGAAATAGCTGAAGATGAGGAACAGGTAGTAACTCAACCAAGCCCAGTAATACCCAGAAGGACTACACGTATTTCTAGACCGCCTGATAGATACCAGGCTAATACAGTGTGCCAGGAAAATAGAATCCCAAGTACTGTGGATGAGATTAAAAGATATCCTTCTAAAGAGAAAGAAAATTGGTATGCAGCAATTAATAAAGAATTGAAGTCTCTGAAGGATATGAAAGTGTATAAAAACGTGAGATTACCTAGTAATGAAAACCCATTGGCTGCAGATGGATTTTTAAAATAAAAACAGATAAGGATGGAAATACAATCCATAAGGCAAGGTTAGTAGCCCAAGGCTTTAGACAAAGTGCAAAAGACTATGATGAAGTATTTGCACCTAGTCTGAAAGCAGCAACTTTAAGGGCAGCATTAGTGTGGGCAGCAAGCAAGCAATATATAGTTAACCATTTAGATGTGGAAACTGCTTACTTGCATGCTCCACTAAGACATACTGTGTATATGAAAAGGCCTAATGGATTTAAAGGAGACAATAATAATGATTGTTGGTTATTAAAGAAGAGCCTTTATGGTCTTAAACAATCGGGCTATGAATGGAACCAGTATATTGTAAAGGAACTGACCAATATAGGGTTTAAAGCTGGTTTAGCCGACCCATGTCTATTTAAGAGAGAAAAGAATGGGAAAATATCATTATTATTGTTGTTTACTGATGATATTGCTCTGATAACTAAGACTAATGATGAAGCAAATGAAATAATTGCATCATTAGCCAAGAAAATAAAAATCAAGCAATTAGGGGAGATAAAGAGATATCTAGGATTGAATATACTGAGAACACAGAAAGGTTTTAAGATATCTCAGGAAGATAAGATATCTAAATTGCTAATAGATTATAAGATGGAACTTTGTAAGCCTGCAAAGACTCCAATGAGTCAGGATATTTGCAAAATGGATACACAAAGTCCCAAGTGTGATAAGAAACTATATCAATCCTTGATTGGTAGCTTATCATATATTAGCAATTGGTCAAGGCCAGATATTGTTTTTAGTATTAATCAGCTGGCACGACACAATAACGATCCGCTTCAATGTCACTGGATAGCATTGAAAAGAATCCTAAGATATCTTAAAGGTACATTACACCATGCACTGTATTTAGAACCAAAAGGTGATCTCATATTGAGTGCTTATGCAGATGCTAGTTTTGCAGCAGAAAGAGATACTAGAAAGTCGACTTCAGGAACAGCCATAATGCTGGGTAAGACATTAATAGGCTGGAAGTCAATAAGGCAACAGCATATATGTTTGTCTACTATGGAGGCAGAATTCTCCTGTTTATCTTTATTGTGTACTGAGTTGATTATGTACAAACAAATGTTGAAGGATATGGGTATAACTGTAAATTACCCTATAGTTGTACATGAAGATAATCAGGCAGCAATTCAAATGGCCACTAATATTGCAGTTAAAACGAGAAATAAACATACAGATTTGAGGTATCTTAATGTAAGACAATCTGTACAGAGTAAATTGATACAGCTGAGTACTGCATGTCGGAGGACAATGTAGCTGATCATTTTACTAAAGCCCAAGGTGCTATTAAGCATCTAGAGAGTTGTGAAAATATGGGTTTAGAATGTAAAGGCATTACATATTTATATCACCCAAAAGGGGAGAATGTTGGGTATATGGATACACCAACCAGGTTTGGGTTGAATAAATATGTAAACCTAGGATTAAGTGTCTTGTAGCTTTAAGCAAGAAACTGCAATGTCATTGTGGGTGCGGTTGCAGGCAGTAATAAAGGTAGGAAGGGAAACGTCATAGATGCTGCTTCTGGATGCACCTGGTTACTGTTCCTGGTCTGCTGCCTGCTGTGTTGGAACGTCTATCTGCTTACTTTTGGAGGCTACTGTGCCAGATACCATTTCAACTGAACACAAGGACTGTTTGCCTGGTGAGCTGAGGATTCAGCATTGTCTTAGAGAGAAAGGTATCGGGATGAGAAGATTTACAAGCAGATAAGGACATTGTATTTACTGTTAATGGACTTGATAACTGGATGGATATACTGGATAATGATATATGGACTGAATGACACTTCTTAATCTCTGTGTGCAATAAATAACTATTTTAAAACCACAAACAGTGTTTTTGTCTCCAGTGTGTGTATACTCTTGGGCCCACTCTCTCTCTCATTTGCCTGCCTGGCTTGACTGCTGCTGCATATTCTGCTTGGGGGGTTTATCCCCAAACACTAACACACTGGGTCTCGCTTTATTCTAAGGAACAGGTTAGGCCTCAGGACTCATAATTTAAGTGTGGCTACTTTCAGGATTCTGAGTGTATGAGTGAGTGAACATAAGCCAAACCTGGAAGCAGTGGTGGTATTCTACCGGTTCAGTCCGGTTTTGCTGAGTCGGTTGCGCCGATGAGCAGTGGAGACCTAACCGGTTCTCTCCGCCTCTCTGCTGTTGGCTCCACCCACCCACCCAGGCTCCCGTATGCACCTTTATCCTCTCCTTTTGAAGCGCAGCTGCTTTGAGCAGCACAGAAGAGGGCCGTGCGGCAGCTGCTGAAGTGACAGGCAGAGTGCAAGCTTGTAGGAGGTGAGTTGGAATGCCTTTGTGCCTGCGCAAAGTGCACGTTTGGCATGCGCATGCACACAAGTGTGTGCACACATGTAAAGTGCGCCCACCAAGCCACGCCCACCAAACTGGTGGTAAAAATCTTTGAATCCAACCACTGCCTGGAAGTAAGTATGTGTATTACTTGCAAATGCCATTCTCCCGAACTTCGTACTGTTTCTTTATATAGAATACAGGTAGTCTTTGACCTTACAACAGTTCATTTAGTGACCATTCAAAGTTACAACGGCTCTGAAAAATGTGATTTATGACCATTTTTTTCACATTTATGACTGTTGCAGCATCCCCATGGTCACATGATCAAAATTCAGATGCTTAGCAATTTATGACTGTTTCAGTGTCCTGAGGTCATGTGATCCCCTTTTGTGACCTTCTGACAAGCAAAGCCAATGGAAAAGCCAGATTCACTTAACAACCATGTTACTTACTTAACAACTGCAATGATTTACTTAACAACAATGGCAAGAAAGGCAGCAAAATGGAGCAAAATTCTTAGCAATAGAAATTTTGGGCTTAGTTGTGATTGTAGCTTAAGGACTTTACAAGACTAGAAATGAAGTAGGCAAGACTAGACAAGTTAAGGACTAGACAAGAAACAATGGTTGGGAACTAACTAAGAAGAGGTACCTCTAACACCACTCTATAAAGCCTTAGTAAGACCCCACCTAGAATACTGCATCCAGTTTGGGTCACCACATTATAAAAAATGTGTGGAGACTCTAGAAAGAGTGCAGAGAAGAGCAACCAGGATGATTAGGGGACTGGAGGATAAAACATATGATGAAGGGTTGCAGGAACTGGGCATGGCTAGTCTAGTAAAGAGAAGGACCAGGGGAGACAGGATAGCAGTCTTCCAATATCCCAGGGGCTGCTACAAAGAGGAGGAAGGGGTCAATCTATTTTCTAAAGCACTTGTAGGCCAGACAAGGAATTATGGATGGAAATTGAACAAGGAGAGATTTAACCTGGAAATAAGAAGGAATTTTCTGACAGTGAGAACAATAAAACAATGGAACAGAAGTTGACTTCAGAAGTTGTGGGAGCTTCATTACTTGAGGCTTTCAAGAAGAGATTGGACTGCCACCTGTTAAAAATGTTATAGGCTCTCCTGCTTGGGTGGGGGGTGGACTAGATGACCTATAAGATCCCTTCCAACTCTGATTATCTGTTATCTGTTAAGAGAAGCAACTGAGAACTAAGGAACCATCAAACAATGGAATGGCTTCCCTACAGAAGTTGTGAATGCTCCATCACTGGAGATTTTCAAAAAGACACTGGACAGCCATTTGTCTAAAATGATATAGGATCTCCTGCTTGAGAAGAGGTTTGGACCAGAAGACCTCCAAGGTCTCTTCTAATGCTACTATTCTGTGTTCTATGACTAACTTGAAGTGTTCATTCCACTTTATAATGCCTTGGTAAGGCCACACTTGGGATACTGCATTCAGTTTTGGTTGCCACAATGTAAAAACGATGTTGAGACTCTAGAAAGAGTGCAGAGAAGAGCAACAAAGAGGATTAGGGGACTGGAGGCTAAAACATATGAAGAATGGTTACAGGAACTGGGTATGTCTAGTCTAATGAAAAGAAGGGCTAGGGGAGACATGATAGCGGTCTTCCAATATCTCAGTGGCTGCCACAAAGAAGAGGGAGTCAAGCTATTCTCCAAAGAACAAGACAAGCACAGGACAAGAAGCAACGGGTGGAAACTAATCAAGGAGAGAAGCAATTTAGAACCAAGGACAAATTTCATATTGAGATCAATTAATCAGTGGAACAACTTGCCTCCAGAAGTTGTGAATACTCCAACACTGGAAGTTTTTAAGAAGAGATTGAATAACCATTTGTCTGAAGAGGTGTAGGGTTTCCTACCTAAGCAAGGGGTTAGACTAATCTAAACTCTGTTATTCTATGTTCTATGACTAGCTGTAGTTTTGGAGAAAATGTGAAGTACATGCCGAAATCCCCAAGTTTACTTCCAGTTTCTCACTTTCAGTTATCAGCTTCACACTGTCAAGGATTTTTGCACCTTTACTCTCTCCTGCTCTTTCCTAAAACTTAATGACGGAGTCGTTAATTCTTTCTTTCTACCATTAATGATGCATTTTGTGATTTAAGGTGAAAATCCATTTTAGAACATCCTGCATGCAAATGAGAAGGGAGGGCATAGTTTATGGCATGTAATAAACCAACCGAAGCCAACTTCCCTCTACTACTTCTTCATTCTTTCCTTTTTTTTATTATTAAGAGTGAGATTTAACAATGAATCTTGCTTCGATGGGTTCACCAAGAGAATATGATCAAAGGCGTTTCTCCCCAAGCAAAAAGACAGGGAAAAAAAGCTTTGACATTGAAGACAAAATTTGCCAAGCAAGACACCCCAGCAAGTATTTAACTGCAAGCGGAGAGAAATACTGCTGTATTCTGTTTAATGGGTGAAGGAAAAGCTTGTTCTTAAAATGGAACCAAACCATTTATTTTACAGTTCACTGAAGAGGCATACAAGTTATCTTTGGATTTTCTCCATGTAGTGGCCATGCAGAAGACCATTGTTACTGCGAGAAGTTGGAGACACATGTTGATTTCTCCGTCACATTAAGAACGATTGAGAAGTTTAGAACTTATTCCAAGCTAGCCTGTTGTTGCTTTTTAAATCTTGCTTGCTGGATGAGGGAAGAGTAGAGGAATCTAAGTGCACCAACGGGCCTACTGTCCCTGTCCTATTGTTTCTTTTTATTTTTCTTATATGTATCAATTTCAAGGATTCATAACTATGTTTATACTTATACATATTATCTTATAATCTTGATAAATAAATGAATGAATGAATGAATGAATAACTAACTAAATAAATAAAATACCCTCAAAGCTTTTCTCAGTGTGAAAGTCTCAGACTTTTGATTCCCATCTCAAAGTCATTTGCCAGATTTGGTCTTGGTCTTGGTCTTGATTATGGAGGCCATGAAGTGCCAGGTTTTGATAAAATCTACCAGGTTATTGTTATTAGCAATAGCACTTAGACTTATATAACACTTCACAGTGCTTTACGGCCCTCTCTAAGTGGTTTATAGAGTCAGCAAATTGCCCCCAACAATTAGGGTCCTCCTTTTATCTGATCTTGGAATAATGTGTTGTGGTGCACCAGTGGTCAGCGGAGCTGATGGCAGACTCAGACAGTGAGGAGGTTGGGGAGGAACATGGGACAGTCCTGGAGTCTGGGGAAGGCTCTGATGAGTGGACTGCATCGGAGGCAGAGATGGGGGCAGGGCTGTCCCACAGTTAGCAGCTGCCTTCGAAGATCAGTGGGGCAGAAGAACAACTGGAGCCTGTTCCCAATGTGTACATGCACAGAGCTGCCAGAAGAAGGGAACAGCTAAAAAACAAGGACCGACTTTAGAGTAAAGGCTCAGGGGGACATTGAATGTCCCCTCCAATAGGGAATAAAGAGGAGTGAAAGGGGAGTGGTGTTTGCAGGAAATAATTAGTTCAATTCATTAGGGTGAAGATCTGTGCCTGACTCCTGGCCAAGTATTGTCTGATACAGAGTGGCATTTGGAAGATATCGGCCTGGCAACTCTCCAAGCCTGATAAAGGTCTGTAGTTGTGAGATCTCATGAAAGAGTGTTTTCTGGGACTTTGCTGGAGAGGAATTCACTATAAACTAAATAAAAGGAGTTTTAATGGGATGAGGAGTCTGCTTCATGATCTTGGAAAGCCTAAGTCAGAAAAGGATGGAAAGCGGAGTCAACCTTGAACCTGGTGTGATTCGATCTGCCAAATTGCAGTCAGCTGGTAATCCGCAGAAGTAGCCTGCACTATTGCACTCTAACCACTGCACCACCATGGCTCATATTAGTGGTGAACCCCAATGGTAAGTAGGTAGATAGATGATAGATAGATAGATAGATAGATAGATAGATAGATAGATAGATAGATAGACAGACAGACTCTAGTACTTTGACTTATATCCCATTTTACAGTGCTTTCCAGCCCTTTCTAAGTGGTTTAGACAGTCAGGATCTTGCCGCCAGCAATCTGGGTCCTCATTTTACTGACCTTAGAAGGATGGAGGGCTGAGTCAACCTTGAGCCGATGACAATCAAACTGCTGACAGTTTGCAGAATTAGTCTGCAATCCTGCATTCTAACCACTGAGCCACCACAGCTCTTGAATGGCTGTTGAATGACAGTATGGAGCAGAGGTTCGCCCACTAGGTGCAATAGATGGCCCAAGGACCACCAAATTAAAATTTTCGAAATGGGAGATAAAATTAAATCTGTGATGGGCGAGTAATCAGATTACAAGCATTGACTTTTCATCAAATGAGGTCCCGAGTTATCCTTCCCTATTGAATTCACACCCAGTGGCCGCATCCAGTTCAGAAAATTTTCTTTTATTACCTTTATCTTTTGTTCTCTGCTTTTGTAAACTTTGTTAGGAGGTAAAATATTTTTTTAAAAAAAGCCTCCAGAATTATATTTGCCTGGTGCTGGTTCTGCTTTGTTGGCCAGGCAACTCGGCAGCTCGCGGATATTCAACTGGTTTGCACAGATGGTGCCTGGATTAATGCTCTGTTGGTATTTACCATCTTTATGTCGAATGAAAAGAGCCTTGGTGTTTCTGCCAATTATTCCACCCCAGAATCATGTGTGTTCATGAGAGGACAAAAATAGGGAAGAGGGATATTAGGTGCAGTCCTAGTCTGCATCAATAGGGGGATAGAATCAAGATCACGTGACGTTCTAGTAGCACTTTACAAAGCCTTGGTAAGACAACACTTGGAATACTGCATCCAGTTTTGATCATCACGATATAAAAAATGAGGTTGAGACTGTAGTTTTCCCATTGACTTTGCTTGACAGAAGATCAGAATAGGAGATCCCATGATCCTGGGACACTGCAACCACCCCAAATATAGATCAGTTTATTCTGACCTAGGCTTCGCTAAATCACAAAGCAGATTCCTTGTCCTGACAAAGCCCCTTTTTATTAGGCTAATGTGAATTCCTATCATTCACATCCAGCAAAGTCCTGGCAAACAGTCTTTCAAGGGTGAATTACAACCACGTACCTTATCAGACTTGGAGAGCTGCCAGGCCAATAGCTTCCAAGTACAACGCTGTACAAGCAAATAATTGGCAAGGAGTCTCTGAGAGTCATGAACAAATCTTCACACTAATTAAATGAACTAATTGTCTCCTGCAAACACCACTCCCCTTTCACTCCTCTTTATTCCCTATGGGAGAGGCCATTCACTGTCCACCTGTGCCTTTACTCCCGAGTTGACCCTTGTCCCTTAACTGTTCCCTTCTCCTGGCAGCTCTGCGCATGCACACATTGGGAACAGGCTCCAGCTGTTCTTCTTCCCCACTGAACTCCAACTCCATAGGCAGCTAATAACTGTTGGAAGGCCCTGGCCCCATATCTACCTCCAACACAGAGCGCTCATCAGAGCCTTCCCCAGACTCCAGGACTGGCCATGTTTCTCCCCAACCTCCTCACTGTCCAAGTCTGCCACCAGCTCTGCTGGCCGCTGGTTGGCCACAACACAGCTGTCCAGAATCTGAATTTTGATAATACAATCATGGAGATGCTGCAACATTATTCATCAGTGTGAATAACAGTCAAAAGTCACTTTTTCCAGTGCCATTGCAACTTTGGACAGTCACTGAATGAACAGTCGTAAATTGAGGACTACCTATAGTCCTTTCATGTATTCATGATGTTCATAAAGAAGACTTGTTGTGTTCATAAAGAGTATCTTTGCTAAAGAGGTAAGGTATCAGTTTCTCTGCATCCAGATTATCCCTTATATTATCCCTGGCTAACAATGAATGAATGGCTGCAAAAGTTGATGGAGTTACAGAGATTACTTAAATTGACTGCTTTGATCAAAGAAAAAAAAATACAAATACCTTCATTTCTACCTGGAAACCACTTCTAGATTTTGTGCTTGAGGCAGAAAAAAAAAGAGGAAACTTTGATTTTGGGCTTTACCAATTAGATAGCTATGATGTTTAGATTAGTTTACTTTATTGTCGTTGCACCTCGTACAATGAAATTAAATGCCATCTTCAGTGTACATTATATATATAAAAAATAAAACACACATTGTTGACATTCTATACAATTGAATTGAAAACCCCTAATATTGCATTAATATTGTATTATACAGTAGAATTCAATATAGTTACTGCTCTGGGATAGAAGCTGTTTTTCAGCTTATTTGTCCTTGTTTTTATTGTCCTCTAATGTCTGCCAGATGATAATAGTTCAAAAAAAGGGTACCCTGCAGAAATGGTTAGCTTAAACTACTATGTAAAACTAAAAAGTTGTGGTTTGATGTTATTACTTTATTCTACTGCACCAAAGGGAGTTGGAAGTCAATAGCTTTTCTTTCTTTCCCCCGTTTTCTCTTCCTTAGTTTTCTTTTCCCTTTCCCTATCTCTCCTTCTTTTTGCTTTTCTATTGTTTTATGTTATATCATCAATTAATACAATTGTTATAAACATACACATACAAAAGAATGATTTGTAGGAAGGCAGACTATAGACTTCAATGAAGAGGATGGTTAAAAAAAATATTAATGGATGGAAACTAATCAAGGAGATAAGCCACCAAGAATTAAGGAGAATTTTCCCGACCGTGGGATCAAATTACTAGTGGAATGGCTTGCCTTCAGTAGTTGTAGATGCTCCATCACTGGAGGTTTTTAAAGAAGAGACTGGACAGCCACTTATCCAAAATGGTATAGGGCTTCCTGTTTGAACAGGGGGTGGTGGACTAGAACAGGGGTCGCCAATCTTTTGGACCTCAGGGCCACCAAACTCGTAATTTTAAACCCCGAGGACTAGAGACCCTGGGAAAATTTTTAAAAAAGTCTGCAGGAAAATTCTCCACCTCGTTTTCCTACCGATAGATCATTCTTTATTTGGGATTTCAGGATACCATTTCCAGCTCCATTCTCGGGGCAGGGGAGAGAGAGAGAGAGAGAGGGAGGGAGGGAGGGAGGAGAGAGAGAGAGAGAGAGAGAGAGAGAGAGAGAGAGACTTTTGGCTTCATGCAAGGAAAGCAGCAGAAGCAGCAAAATTCTTTCTTTCCCTCCCCCAAACTCTACCAGAAAAGAGTCTTTGCTGGCGCAGCCTCTTGGAGCAGGAGGCCTTGCAGGGTCCCAAAGACTCATTCTGGTGTAGTTTGGGAGAGAGAAAGAAAGACTTTTGCTGCTTTCCTTGCGTGCAGCAAAAGCAGAAGAAGAAAGAAGCAGAAAGAAGCAGCCCTGTGGCCAGGCAAAGCGCATGAAGCACGTGGGGAAAGTTCCCCCCCCCTCCGCCCTCCCCCCCTCCCCTCACTACCTTGTGTTGTTTGCAATGCAAGCGACACAAGCCTTGTGTTCCCGCAGGCCATGTGGGCAGTGCAGTCTTGTGTTCCCACACAGCCTGGATTAATTGCTTTGGGGGTGACCTTTCTCTGCGGACCACCAAAATTTTCTCATGGACCACCAGTGGTCCCCAGCCCACTGGTTGGTGACCACTGGACTAAAAGACCTCCAAGGTCCCTTCCAACTCTGTTATTCTGTTACTGGTTAGTTGCATACGAAAGCTTACGGGTGATTTGAAACAGTTTTCACTTTAATTTAATTTAACTCACGTGATTCAGTTTCTTTTGGTCCATTCACTTGGAACAGAAAAGAAGAGCTAAGCTGGGTGTCAGCCTATCTGAAATTAAATCACCAGGGTTAGTTATTCAGTTTAGGTTTATACATTTATTTATGGAAATCTAGATTAGCATTTATTTATGATGATCTAGATTGCAGCAAGTAATTGTTCCACTCAATTTTGCAGGTCCAAAAGGGCAACTGATTGCCCACTATATAATAGAGAAATAACTATTCCAATAAATAAAATAGTAATAATAATAACCATGCCATAAAGAATCATTATCACCAAACCTGGGGTCCTTAATGTGATATAGCTTTTCTATTATAAAGATGATTTGTCACTGCAGAAAGTCTGTTAACAGATGTACAGAATCAACAAATTTATTTCATCTGCGGTGCAATTATTTATATATGTTTATTTTTTTATTTTATTCCATTTATTCACTCACCCATCTCAAGATATTGACTTTAGATAAATACATAGCTGGCAGCTGAGATAAAAAAAAAACAAGACTCAGAATAACCACTAAAGAGGTGTTAATGCAGTTAATTATTATTTGTGTCTATGGGCCATCATTTTCCTCTGGAATCCATCAATCATAAATCTTGTTAAAAAGAACTCTGTCAGTTTTGTGCTGGGGAAAAAAAAAAATCACTTTCAGTTTTTACAAGGCTGACAGAAAGCCTAACAAAGAGATTGGGCAACTATTAGTCTTTCCAGTGTGGCAATTTTCTGAAACATACCTTCATTGTCAGTGATCTCGCTATAAACTGAAGAGCTGTGGGAATTACATAAGGAAAAGGGAAATATTTCTCCCGTCTGATCATGACTAACTCTAAGGGTGATATACAGATTAACAGAGTTGGAAGGGACCTTGTAGGTCATCTAGTCCAATCCCCCACCCAAGCAGGAGACCCTACACCATTTCTGACAAGTGGCAGCCCAGTCTCTTGAAAGCCTCCAGTGATGAAGCTCCCACAACTTCCGAAGGCAACTTCTGTTCCATGGGTTGATTGTTCCCACTGTCAGAAAATTCCTCCTTATTTCCAGGTTGAATCCCTCCTTCAACAGTTTCCATCCATTATTCCTTGTCTGGCCTTCAAGGGTGCCTTGGAGAATAGCTTGACCCCTTCCTCCTCTCTGGGGCAGCCCCTCAAATATTGGAAGACCACTATCATGTCTCCCCTGGTCCTTCTCTTTACTAGACTAGCCAAGCCCAGTTCCTGCAACTGTTCATTGTATGTTTTAGCCTCCAGTCCCCTCATCATCCTGGTTGCTCTTCTCTGCACTCTTTCTAGAGTCTCAACAGACGGAGTGAACAGGTGGACCTAACAGCTGATCTTCAGAGCCTCCAGTTCACCCAAACTGGGCCGAACCAGTAGAATGCCACCCCAGCATGACATCCATGACCTTCTGATATTATCATTTTTGACTATTGGCTGTATGGCCTGTGCCTGATAGGAGCTGTAATCCAAGTCCTCTGAAGGACACCAGACAGTTCTTATGCTTGTTATTATTATGTATTAAATAGATCTGCCTAAATTTTATCCTTGTGAGGTATTTGAGCATCCAGGAAGATCAAATCATCTCCAGACACCGTTATACAGACTGAAAAGCTTCAGACATGTCCCCCACTCTTCCCCACCATTTAAATTTCTTACTATTCTATCAAGCAAGCCAGAAAAGTAGATTTTTGTGTGCGGCACCATTTACCATTCCTTATTTTCAACATGACATTTCAAGGCTTTGGTGCCTGTCTCTGATAACAGAATGGATGCTTTGGAATGGTAATGTTTCCTCTGATTGTTCCCTGTTCCAAAGGGGGCATTTTATTAATCATTGAAAGAACTGCCTGCTATCATTTAGAAAAGAGTTGTTCTGTTATGCACAGGTTGGAAATCACAACTGTTAACACAGACAGTTCTCAGGGCACCGTCTGAGCCGTCTCCAAACCTGGAACTTGTCTCTTTTGCAGAAAATATTTCCCTTTCCCCGGTTTCCTAGCAAGGATTTGAAGAACATTTTCAGACGTTCTAAAACAAAAATAAAAATGTTGGGATCCTGATGGGAGAAAACAGGGATTTTGTTGCCATAGAATTCCAGGCAGAATAAGGACTGTATTCCGAATTATGTTCTGATAAAATGATGTCCGTTGTGTTCTGAGAGAGAGAAAGAAGGGTGGTTTGCGATTTATATCCATATACAATCACTTGGTGGTTAAAGATGTTGAGCTTGTCAGCTGGAAAGGTGAAGGCTGGGTTCGAGATCCTAGGTCATGCGACAGGCTGAGCTCCCATTCCTTCCTCCATCTCCTGCCCATTTAGCAGTTTGAAAGCATGCAAATGTGTGAGTAGATAAATAAGTATTACTGCACTGGGAAGGTAACAACGCTCTGTGTGCCTCAGCATGCAGTCATGCTGGCCACACAAACTGAACCTGAACCTGAACCTTAACCTTAACCTTAACATGAGGAAGAGTGATCAGCGTAAAATCACCCATCTGGCTTCCATTCCTAAGGCAGGACTAAAACTCATGGTTTCCTGGTAATTGACCCAAAGTCACTCAGCTGACGTTCATGCCCAATGTGGGACTAGAACTCATTGTCTCCTGGTTTCTAACATGATGCTAATATAGAAATATTACTTGGTAATCCAACCTTTTCTCACATGGATTTAGACATGATTAAAAAAAAAATACAACCATCTAAAATCAATCTTATAAAAGTAATTTTTAAAACCAGTTGTTAGGTATAATTACTCACTGGTTTCTAACCTGGTGCCGTAACCACTAGACCAAATTGACTGTCATTGGTATCATACCTTATGTGATAGAAATGAAATTCCTGCAAGGAATGTACATTGGTGGATCTTTGTCAGCACACATATGCGCAAGAAGGATTATTAGCCTGTTTCTTTCTTCCTATAATGCTGCATTTATAGTTTCCCTCACACTACCTTAAGATGGGGTGGGATTCAAAAATCCCAGCAACCAGTTCTCTGCCTGATTACTGGGTGGGCATGGCCATGGTGGGTATGGCCTACCGGAATTTTCAGAAGGCTTGTTTTTCACCTCCTGAGGCTCCGGAAGCTTCTCTCGGGCCTCCAGGAGGGCAAAAATGGCCTCCCTCAGGCTCCAGAGAATTTCTGGAAGCTGGAAACAGGTCCGTCTCCAGACTTCTGGGACTTCCAGGAGGCCCATTTTTCCGCCTCCCAGAGCCTCCACTCAGACCCTGCACCTACCTGCATCCAAAACAGGCCACATGGAGATTCCTGGGGTGCGGGGAGGGGTGGGGGGGTGGGGGCAAAGCCGGTCAGTTCAACTACCAATTTGGTGAATCAGAGGTAAATTTAACATCCGGTTCAGGCGAACCGGTGAAAACCGGCTGAATCCCACCTGTGCCTTAAGACATGGGGAGAATCTTTGAACCACCCAACAGAAGCAATGAGCCATACCCAATAAGATATTCATTTGACATCAACCTGGAAGAATCCCTTTTGTGTTCTGTCTCCCACTATGACATTTGCTTACCCGAAGCACTGTGAAATCCCTTTTAATTTACCTTGGCATACAGGTAAAAAGGTAGACATTGCAGAAGAGACATGTTGGTCTACAGTAGCCCCAAATCAAGAGCCTAGTAGCACCATTTTGAACTAACAAATTTTATTCAAAGCACTGAGCATTCTTTAGCTTCCATTAGCATCTGTCTTTAAGTACAATTGTTGTTGCTATTGTTTTTGAGAAAGCGCTATGAGAATCTTTCTCATTTTAGCTGGGACATAAAGTGCCTTTCAAACTGAGCTCAGTTTCTAGCAAACTTAATTTTGTTCGTGGGTTTTTAATGGTTTCTTCTAATTGATTTTTTTTTTTATATTGTAAGCTGTCCAAAGTCACCTATGAATGAATCAACTCCGTTATTGTAATTTGTTTAATAATAAGTAAAGAAATAAATTTCGTGTACATTCCACAACACAATACAACTTGTTTGCTATTGCTCTTTTCTAGGATTTTTTGGGGGAATTTTATACTACGGTTCATTACCCTGGAACTTACATACAGTATAGTCTCTTATTTCTATTTGATTTAATACTGATACCACTTAGCACTTGTCTGACAGTTAAGACAACATCCTGAAATATCCTGCTTGTGATAATATATTGTATGTGTTTACATGTACTTTAATCCACCAATCATACTATTAACTTTTGTTTTAATTTATACAAGAGAACTGCATGACTCCTACACCTCTGATGATGTTTAAAAACACCTTGAAAAGATGGTGGCTCCCTCAGACCTTGAGGAGAGATAGTGTGGCTCTACTGAGGAATTAAATATCTCCTTTCCTTTGGACCCAAATAATCGTGATTGCTATTGTTTTATTGATTCCTGGCTTTTAATGTTGTAATCCACCCAAATTTTATGTACAGATAACAGATTAACAGATTTAGAAGGGACCTTGTAGGTCATCTAGTCCAACCCTCTGCCCAAGCAGAGACCCTACACCATTTCTGACAAGTGGCAGTCCAATCTCTTCTTGAAAGTTTCAAGTGATGGCATTCCCACAACTTTTGAGGGCATGCTGTTCCATTGGTTGATGGTTCTCTCTGTCAAAAAGTTTCTCCTTATTTCCAGGTTGAATCTCTCCTTTTTCAGTTTCCTTCCATTATTCCTTGTTTGGCCTACAGGCACTTTAGAAAATAGATTGACCCTTTCCTCTCTATGGCAGCCCCTCAAATATTGGAAGACTGCTATCCTGTCTCTCCTGGTTGTTCTCTTCACTAGACTAGCCAAGCCCAGTTCCCTCAACCGTTCTTCATATGTTTTAGTTTCCAGTCCCCTCATCATCCTGGTTGCTCTTCTCTGCACTCTTTCTAGAGTCTCAACATCTTTTTTATAGTATGGCCACCAAAACTGGATGCAGTACTCTAGGCGTGGTCTTACTAAGGCTTTATAAAGTGGTATTAGTACCTCACTTGACCTTGATTGTATCCCCTTGTTAATGCAACTTAGGATTGCATTAGCTTTTTTGGCTGCTGCTGCACACTGCTGGCTTATATTTACCTGGTTGCCCATTAAGACTCCAAGATCCCTCTCACAGTTACTGCTATTCAGCCTGGTTTCACCCAGTCTATATGTGTCCTTTTGGTTTTTCTTGCCTAAGTGTAGGACTTTACTTTTCTCTACATTGAATTTCACTTTGTTAGATATGGCCCAGTGTTCTAGTCTGTCAAGATCCATCTGGATCTTGAGCCTATCTTCTTGGGTGTTGGCTATTCCTGCCAGCTTAGTACCATCTACAAATTTGGTAACTTCCCCCATCTATGTCGTTAATAAAGATATTGAAGAGTACTGGGCCTAAGATGGAACCTTGTGGCACTCAGATGGTTCTTTACCCACAACTATTGTGAGTAACTATTGTGACTATTATTTATTGAGGGTTCCTTACTCACAACTATTCATTGAATGACCATTTGAAGTTACAAGAGCACCGAAAAATGTGACTTATGACCATTGTTTTACACTTATGACCATTAGTATCCCAATGATCAATTATGCTTGGCCACTGACATGTATTTGTAATGGTTGCGGTGTCCCAAGTCATGGGATTCCCTTTTGTGATTTTCTGACAAGCAAAGTCAATTGGGAAATCAGATTCAGTTAACAACCATTGTTACCCACTTAACAACTGTGACAAGAAAGGTCACCAAATGGGGGGGGGGGGGACTCACCTAACGATTGTCTTATTTGGCAATGGAAACGTTGGGGCTCAATTGTAATCGTAAGTTGAGGACCCCATGTAGTTGAATGGTCTGTAAATGGAATCAATCAACAAATCGATCCAATGCATGGAACCTCAGAGGCAAATGTGCTGGACAGCAAGACATCACTCCAAGACTTCCAGCTCTTTCTTAGAAGCCCATTATCAGGAACATTTCGATTCACCTGGCCTTCGCGGAGGTTTCTGGAGAAGTAATGAAAGGCAAGAGGAAAAAGATAAATGGGAAATATCAGAACGCTAATGACTTTTTTTTTTTTTGATTAGCAATTCTGCATGAGTTGCCGGAAGAAACGAGACAAAGCAAAGCCATTTGAGGGGAGGGGAGGCGAGGCGGGAGAGAAAGGGTCTGGTTAATCTTATGAGGAAAAGATTGGCGTCTTTCACCACTTAAAACATGAGCCTACAGGAGGAGAAAGAGGAGGAGGAGGAGGAGGAGGAGGAGGAGGAGGTGGAGGAGGAGGAGGAGGAGGAGGAGGAGGAGGAGGATTAGAAATATTCCCTCAACATCCCTGCTTTTTTATGTTCTTCCTTTCTTTTTCTTTCTTTCTTTCTTTCTTTCTTTCTTTCTTTCTTTCTTTCTTTCTTTCTTTCTTTCTTTCTTTCTTTCTTTTGTCTTTCTCCCACCCTTCCTTTCTTTCCTCTCTTCCTCCTCCCTCCTTCTTTTTCTTTCTTTCTTTCATTCATTCCTGTCTTTCTTTTTCTCTTTCTTTCTTCCACCCTTCCTTTCTTTCCTCTCCTTCTCCTCCCTCCATCTCTTCCTTCCTTCCTTCCTTCCTTCCTTCCTTCCTTCCTTCCTTCCTTCCTTCCTTCCTTCCTTCCTTTCTTTCTTCTTCCTTTGTTTCTTTCTTTCTTTTTCTTTCTCCCACCCTTCCTTTCTTTCCCCTCTTCCTCCTCCTCCTTCTTTTTCTTTCTTTCATTCATTCTTGTCTTTCTTTTTCTCTTTCTTTCTTCCACCCTTCCTTTCTTTCCTCTCCTTCTCCTCCCTCCACCTTTTTCTTTCTTTCTTTCTTTCTTTCTTTCTTTCTTTCTTTCTTTCTTTCTTTCTTTCTTTCTTTCTTTCTTTCTTTCTTTTTCTTTCTTTCTTAATTAGACAAAATTGGAGTATAAATTAATCCTTTAGTTTTGAAAGCTGTTCTCCAGTCTTCTTTCCCTATTTCACTTATCCTCATTGCATTTGAGATGCTTTAACTTTAACTTGTTAAGTAGGAACTTTCTTCAAATTCCTCTTTGGAGAATTATCCATCATTACTCAATGCCACCCCTTTAGTTGAAGACTAGACTTAGAAACCAATATCATATAGTAAAGTACAATGCAGGTAGCCCTCCACTTAAGACCACAATTGACCCCAAAATTTCTGCCGATAAGACAGAGACAATTGTTCAGTGAGTTTTATGACCTTTCTTGCCAGAGTTATTTAGGGAATCACCGCAGTTGTTAAATTAACCACAAGGTTGTCGAGTGGCTCCCCCATTGCTTTGGCTTGTCAGAAGGTCACAAAAGTGAATCAGAATAATAGAATAAAGGAGTTGGAAGGGAGCTTAGAGGTCTTCTAGTCCAACCACCTGCTCAGGCAGGAGATCCTATGCCATTCTGGAGAAATGTTTGTCTAATCTCTTCTTTAAAAAATTTCCAGTGTTGGAGCATTCACAACTTCTGGAGGCAAGTTGTTCCACAGGTTAATTGTTCTCACTGTCAGGAAATATCTCCTTAGTTCTAGGTTGCTTCTCTCCTTGGTTAGTTACCTCCGTTGCTCTTGTCCTGTCTTCAGGTACTTTGGAGAATAGCTTGACTGCCTCCTCTTTGTGGCAGCCCCTCAAATATTGGAAGATGCTATCACGTCACCGCAGTCCTTCTTTTCACACTAGACATACCCAATTCCTGCAACCGTTCTTCGTATGTTTTAGTCCCCATCTTCCTAATCGTCTTCGTTGCTCTTCTCTGCACTCTCTAGAGACTCAACATCTTTTTTCTGATATATTGTGGTGACTAAAACTGGATGCAATATGATCATGATGAGGTCGTACCATTGAACCATTAGAGCTGACTCTTAGCAACCGCGTAGATTGATTTTCTCCATGACAATCTACCTCCAACCTGGTCCTTCAGGTCCTCCCATGGTACATCCATCAACACTGTAATTGCATCCATCCATCTTTTGATGGTTGTCTCCTCCTCCTCTTTCTTCACATGGAATCACATGACCCGGGGACATTGCATTCATCATAAATAGGAATCAGTTGCCAAGCTTCTGAATTTTGATCCCATGACAACAGGGATATTGCAACGGTTGTGTGAAAAAGGGTCATAATGATGTTGTAACTCTGAATGGTCACTAAATGAACAATTATGTTACTTTATCGTAACAGAATCTTTCAAGTCTCTATCTCTCCCTCCCCTTCTTTATGTGAACTAGTGCAGTGGTGGGATTTGAATTTTTTTACTACCGGTTCTGTGGGCGTGGCTTGGTGGGCATGGCTTGGTGGGTGTGGCAGGGCGAAGGATACTGTAAAATCTCCATTTTCTCCCCACTCCTGGGGAAAGGTTACTGCAAAATCCCATTCCCACCCCTCCCCGCTAACCTGCTTTCCAGCTCCGTACTCCTGTGCAGGGCAATCAAAGAAGACCCATCCAATCAGCTGGGACTCAGGAGGCAGAGAACAGATGAGGGTGGGGCCAGTCAGAGGTGGTATTTGCTGGTTTTCCAAATGACTCAAAATTTCTGCTACCGGTCCTCCAGAACTGGTCAGAACCTGCTGAATACCACCTCTGGAACTAGGTGGAATCTTGTCTGAGATATTTTCTCAAATTGCTTTCTTTCTCTGGACTCAAGGACCTTTTATCTGACTGTTGCCTTGGTAGCATCTCTTTCTTCTGTCCCCCAAGACCTCTTCCTCTTGCTCTCTCCAATCTGAAGACAAGGCTTTTCTTCATCTCTCTCACTGAAAAAAAGTCATTTGGGGGAAGGTCCTTTCTTAGGATTTCATGAAAATGTGAGGAACCAGGATCTTTATCTGAATCATTTCATCACTTTGCAACTCCTAAGTGTCAATACTGCTGAGCCCTACCCATGTGAATTTCGCTAACCTTCTCTTCCCCTTTGAAAGAGATTTCTGAAGAAAAAACCCTGCCATCAAAATGAATGTGAAATTATAGGAAAAGAAAGAAGAGTTTCTTTAGCTGGCAAAATGAAGGGTTTCTTTACAACTGGTGGATTGTGTTGTTCTAAGAAAGAGGAAACTTTAGTTGTGTCCCAAATTAGATATTCAGCTGCTATGTCAAGATGACCCTAAACCTAGCAAGCTGTCCATATGTCCATGCTGTTCTTAAAAAGATCATTCTTAGTAATTTCCCTGCTGAATGAGAGTGAATTTCCTTTCTTGTTTGGTTATGATTCTTTGTACAGTGGCTGGTTTCTCCTGCATTTCTTCTTTTCTCAGCCTTTTCACTCCAAAAGTTCCTGTTTTCCCAATTGAATTTTCCTTTTTATTTTTTTCCTTGACAAGTGTTAAAACCTACCATCTTTCTTTTGATACCATAGAAATTCTAAAAAAAAAAAAACAAAAACCAACAACCTCTTCATGAATGAAACAAAAGGCCATTCTACTGTATATTCCATTGCAACTAACACAATTGTCATGTTTATTAATGAGAGCCAGTTTGGTATAGTGGGTAAGGTGTTGGCCTAGAAAGTTCTAGTTCTGAGTTCTAGTTCTTTGGAGGATAGATGGGTTTAGCTGCATGACAGAACAATTGGTAATATTCACAGTGACTGACAATGTTGAAGACAATATAGGTAGCAAACGACTTACGACCATCGCAACTGAACCCCAGATTTCTTTTGCTAAGTGAGACATTAATTTTGTCACATATTATGACCTTTCTTGCCATACTTGTTAAGTGAATCACTGCCATTGTTAAATTAGCAACGTGGTTGTTAAGTGAAATTGGCTTTTTCATTGACTTTTCTTGTCAGAAGGTTGCAAAAGATGGGACCTGGGACACTGCAATCATCATAAATATATGCCAGTGGCCGAGTGCTAAAATTTTGAGTATGTGACCATGGGGGCGTACAATGGTTGTAAGGGTGAAATATGGTCGTGAGTCACTTTTTCAGTGCTGTTGTAATTTTGAACAGTCACCAAACAAACTGTTGTAACTCAAGGACTACCTGTAGAATTTCAGCCTTTGGAACGTAGAGTCTAAAATTCAACAGACTCTACCCGCCATTTGAAAAACAGATGAAATAGCAACAAGGGTCAAGTTTTTTTGAAGTCCACAGTACAATATTGGGATAAGAGTTGATGCCAAATAACCACTTAACCCCCTTGTTCCAAGCATCTGCAGCCACTTGCTGAATTGGTAATAAAGACTTTGTTTGGTTTCAAAACAATAAATAAATCAGAATGCTTGTTGGCACTTCAGAATATTCATCCTGGAATTTAGCCAAAGCAACCAAATTCAAACATTTTCTCTTGCTAAATCAAGTCCGGAAGAAAATTGAGTCCTTTGCGCTGTGATGTTGGAGAAGGCTCCTGCATATTTCTTGGACAACGAAAGTAATTAAAAATCAAGTACCAGAGCTCAAAAAATCCAGGCATATCACTGGAAGGCAAAATCACAAAATTGCATCCTCTTTTGGCCATATTGTCTGGAGGAATTCACTGAAGATTTCTTCAATTATATTTCAGTTATATTTGGAATATTTGGTGGTAAAAGGTAACCAGGCTGCCAAAGAACATGATGGCTGGACATCATCAAAGCTGACACCAGCCAGCGCATAGAACAACTCAAAGAAGTAGTGCAAGATTGGAAGATGTGGCGAGATCTGGCCCATAGAATCACAAAGAATTTGACATGATTGACTGGATATCCTCCTCCTCTTCCTCCTCCTCCTCATACCAGAATAACAGTGTTGGATGGACCTTGGATCCTATACCATTTCAGACAAATGACAGTTCAAGCTCTTCTTAAAAACTTCCAGTGTTGGAACACCCAAACTTCAGGAGGCAAGTTGTTCCACTGATTAAATTGTTCTCCTTGTCAGGAAATTTCTCCTTAGTTCTAGGTTGCTTTTTTCCTTGATTACTTTCCATCTGTTGCTTCTTGTCTTGGCTTCAGGTGCTTCGGAGAATAGCTTGACTCCCTCTTCTTTGTGGTAGCCCCTCAAATATTGGAACACTGCTATCATGTCACCCCTAATCCTTCTTTTTATTAACCTAGACATACCCAATTCCAGCAACCGTTCTATATATGTTTTAGTCTCCAGTCCTCAATTGTCTTCGATAACAACAACAACAATAATCTCCATCCTGCATACGCGTAGAATATTATTTCTTATATTTTATATTTGTAGGGTCTTGAGAAGAAGAAAACATAACCTAAACTGCAACATTTTTTGCGGCTGTTTTTCCATTTGGTGACAATTTTGTAACTGTCAGACAGACTGTAGGAGTTAGACCAGACAGGGCTCCTGTTTGATATGCAGTTCCCCTCAACAACGCAATTAATGATGTATGTCGTCTGTCTCGCAAATCTTTCCATGGTGGAACAGGAACTAGACTAATCTGCAATTAAAATGACACATCAGGAGGAATTTGGCTACAACAAGCTTATTAGTGTGCAAGCTTATTAGTTTGAAATAATGTTTGCCTTCTGATCGCCTCTGCTGAAATTTCCACTGTTGCTTCCTTAAGTAGGCCTTGGTTTTTTTTTAGGTATGTTTTGTGGTTATCCCTGGGAAAGATTATTTTAACCTTTTACCTTCAGACAACTTGGAAGCTGAATGGTTGAGTGAGAATAAAAACTATATCATATGTTGAATGGTTGAGGGAGCAAAGTATGTCTAGCTTATTAAAGAGAAGAATTAGTTGATGGAGATTCTCAGTCACCCAGGTCATGGTTGTCCCAAAGGTGATTTTTCAAAAGGCAAATAGACTTTGTTTTTCCTTGAAGACATTTCACTTCTCATCCATGGAGGTTCTTCAGTTCTAACCTCAGTTCTGAGTTCAGACTTCAGTTCTGACTCAAGAAGCTTCTTGGATGAGCACTGAAACATTCTGAAAGAAAAAATAAAGTCCAGTTGCCTTTTGAAAAAAGGTATTAGAGAGGACATAATAACTGTCTTCTGGTATTTGAGGGTTGACTTATTCTCCAAAGCAGCTGAAGGCAGGAAAATAAATAAACAAATTTAAAGAAATTTAAATGTGTTAAAGAGAGATCCAACATAGAAGTAAGGAGGAATGTTCTGATAATGAAAACAATTAATGGAATAGCTCGCCTCCTGGAATTGTGGTTACTCCATCACTGAAGGTTTCAAAAATAGATTGGACAACCATTTGGCTGGGAAGGTCTCCTGCTTTGAGCAAGGGGCTGGACTAGAAGACCTCTAAGGTCTTTTCCAACCCTTTGATTCTATATTCTGTTCTAATAAGCACATCTAGAAAGTAGAGATACTAAACACGAGAGAGAGAGAGAAAGAAAAAATATAGCATTTCAGATAAATCTGAATTAATTCTGCAAAAGAAACAGCTGAATGATATTTTGCCAGCTTCCCCCACACCCCACAAGTGAAAGCAAATACATTTTAAAGGACCCTGGGTTCTTTTTATTCTAGTCTTGGAAGTTTTGAATAATTAAGCAAGGTGAAAAAAATAGTCGGTATGAAAATCCAAAAAGAAACAGACAAAGGGTGAGCATTTTAATTAAAACATAATTAACCACTTTAATTAAAGACAAGAATGTATCCAGTTTTGTTTGGGAAACAGGTTCTTGGACTTCAGGCTCAAAACATAAAAGGAAAAAAAAGAAAGAAAATTTGTGTTTTTTTTCTTGATGATTAGATTAATTTGTTGCTATAGAAACACTAGTATGTATTAAGCTTGCAAAATAAAAAAAGTTGAGGTTATAATCAAATTTCGTATTTTACTTCACTGAAAAAAATTGAGATCACTGCTTTTTTTTTTTGCTTCTCCCTTCACTTTGCATTCCCTTTTCCTTTCTTTTGCCTCCCCTATTTTCTTATTATCTTTTTATTTGTATTTTATATTATAAATAAACCTCAAATTAAAAAAAAAAAGATAAAGAACCATAGGTTATCTCAAGACCATTTTTTTAACGTCAAGAAATTGTGTAGCTGGTGTCCAAATGGAGTCAGAGACGCTGACATGAACTTGCAGTTTTATATAAATAAATATATTTCACATCTTGATATACAGCACACTAGATAGTCAGTTGCATCACTACAGTGTGAGGTAAATCATGAGGTAAATTACAGAGCACCCAGGGTGCAAAGGGAAAAAAAGGTGGGGGAAAAAGGGAATCCCCCCTTTCACATCCACAACAACCAATCACAGTGCAGATTGCATCAGGCAGGAGCCAGCACTCTCCAATCAATCAACTATAGCATTGTGTTCTGGCTCACTGCACAATTCCACTGCTCCAGCTACTATCTTTCTATTTGTATGTTATATTATAACAAACTTAAAATAAAAGAAAGACAAAGTACTATGGGTTACTGCAAGAACGTATCTTTTACATGCTTGGTTAGTAGGCGGTAAATCCAAGCTTCTTTCGATATTTTTCTTCCTGGATCCAAAGAACAGTTTTCTGATGTATGTTATTTATTTAAATCAAAATTTAAGTAGGAATATATGCATATACATATATGTTTTCTGAGGTTCTCGCGGGTATTTATATGTGGATCTTTGGTTGTTCGGGTTTTCTCCCGCGTAAGATTCGAAGTATCTAGGCAACGTTTCGATGAAGTCTCATTCATCATCTTCAGGCTTCTGTCTCCGGCTCTGTGCTTCTCAGAGTAATGTGAGATTGCAGCTGCTTCCTCCTTTTAACTGCCAGTGGGGGTGGGACTTGATCCATCAACTCACACGTAAGAAACTCATTCCAGTTCATCGAGATCATAAAGAAACAAAACTTACAACCTAGCGACCTACTAGTAAGCTTCGATGTCATATCCCTCTTCACCCAAGTGCCAATAAAAGAAGCCTTGACAGCCATCCAAAACAAATACAACCCCCCCAAGCACATCCTAGATCTAACCAACCACTGCCTATCCAATACATACTTCACCTACAATGGACAAAAATACAAACAAATAGAAGGAGCACCAATGGGATCACCCCTCTCACCTGTCATCGCAAACCTCTACATGGAACACTTTGAAACACAAGCTCTAGAAAAATACGACCACAAACCCAAACTCTGGCTCAGATACGTAGATGACACCTTCATAATCTGGCCACACGGGAAAGAAAAACTGAACAACTTCCTCACACACCTCAACAGCCTACACCCCAAAATACAATTCACCATGGAAACAGAAGCCAACAACCAACTTCCCTTCCTAGATGTCTTGGTATACAAAAGATCCAATGGCTCCCTAGGACACACCATCTACCAGAAGAAAACACATACTAACTGCTATCTACATGCACTCTCACACCACCACCCAGCACAGATCAATTCCGTAGCCAAGACACTCATCTCCAGAACAAAATGCTTAGCCGATGAACAACACCAAAAACCGAACTACACACTCTCACCAACGTATTTACAGCCAATGGATTCCAAAGAAAGAAGATTACCCACCTAATCCAAAAAGAAACCCCAACCAAAATCCAAGACAGAGAACAAGAAAACGGCAAAGCCCTCCTCCCATATATAAAAGGCACTACAGACAAAATTAGCAAGATCCTCCAAAAACACAACATCAAAACAGCATTCTGCACAAACAGAAAAATATCCACCATCCTAAGAAACCCCAAAGACAAAATCGAATTAGAAAACCAAGGAGTATACGAAATCCCCTGCACTGCCTGCCCTACCACATACATTGGACAAACTAACAGAAGAATAAGTGCACGCATTGAAGAACATAAGAACTCAATCAAAAAGAAGAAACGACCTCTTCCCTGGTCCAACACCTCAAAGCCACAGGACATGAAATTGATTTTAAAAATACCAGAACTATCGCCAAAACCGAACACTTCAACAGCAGAATAATCAGAGAAGCCATAGAGATAGAAAAACGCCCACACAGCATGAACAAACGAGATGACACCTCCCGCCTTCCAGCCATTTGGAAACCCGCCCTCATGAACAGACGAGTACCTAACATGAAGAAGGACACCAGACCCACACCCATGAGAGCCACACAAGATGCCACCACCACACTTCCATGTAGAAAACAGACTCCCACCCACTCAGAAGATGAGACACGACCATGGACCAGAAGCTGCACTGCAGCTGCATCACTACCCACTTCAAACCCCTCCGAGCCATACATGAAGCAAACCGACACCCACTATGAAGATGCAGCACGACCATGAACTCGAAGCCAAACAGCAAGATCACAACTCACCAGCTCAAATCCCCAGCAACTAAGACTAACCTGAGCACAACCAAGCCCCCACCTGAACAGAACACGCTCCAACCAATCAGAACACGGCTAACCCCCAACCAATCAGAACACAGCCAAACCCCTACCAATGAGAACACACCCCCACCCAATCAGAACACAGCCAAGCCCCACCCAATCAAGTCCCACCCCACTGGCAGTTAAAAGGAGGAAGCAGCTGCAATCTCACATTACTCTGAGAAGCACAGAGCCGGAGACAGAAGCCTGAAGATGATGAATGAGACTTCATCGAAACGTTGCCTAGATACTTCGAATCTTACGCGGGAGAAAACCCGAACAACCAAAGATCCATATACATATATACATACACACACACATACACACACACAAATGCAGGTTTTGGTGTGTTCAGGTCTTTTTCCGTGTAAGATTGAGAGTATCTTGGCAATGTTTCAACGAGGTCCCACTCACCATCTTCAGGATGGTGCTTTTGGCCTCGTGCTTGTGCGAGCAAAGCGTGATCGGAGCTGCCATCTCTCTATAAATACTGGTGGGGAGGTGTGGCATGCTGGCTCTATTGTAAGTGGGCTGGTTGGCTGTGTTGTTATTTCTTGATTGGTTGATGGAGTTGATGTTTGCAGATTGGTTGGTTTTTTCGTAAGAACCTATGTGGCTGAGGTACTGGCTGTGTATCTATCAGCCTCCTGTGTTGTAACGACCTGGGTAATGGGCTATGTGATGACCTTCTGAGTTCTATTGTTGTGACATCCTAGGTATTGTGCTGTAATCTCCTGGGTCGTTGGCTGTGTTGCAACATCCTGAGGTTTTGTGGTGTAACCTCCTGAGTTCTGTGATGTGATATCCTGAGTGGATGGCTGTGATATTCCGCACTGCCTTTTTTCTGTGTCCTTTGTCTTATCAATAGATGTCCTGTGTGATGGGGTGAGGTGGTGACTCAGAGGACCTTTTCATCCACCCACATACAAAGCCAACAGGATAGGTTGTATCACCTCTGCCAATAGCAATAGCATTTAGACTTATATACCCACTTCATAGTGCTTTACAGCCCTCTCTAAGTGGTTTACAGAATCAGCATATTTGCTCCCAACTATCTGCATCTTCATTTTACCAACCTCAGAAGGATGGAAGGATGAGTCAACCTTGAGCTGGTCAGGACTGAATTCCTGGCTGTGGGTAGTTTGCTTGCAATAATGTACTTTAACCACTGTGCCACCACAGAAGGGAGGGAGGGAGGGGGGGACAGATGAAGGAAGGAAGGAAGGAAGGAAGGAAGGAAGGAAGGAAGGAAGGAAGGAAGGAAGGAAGGAAGGAAGGAAGGAAGGAAGGAAGGAAGGAAGGGCAATAGCTCTTATATACCACTTCACAATGCTTTACAGCCCTCTCTAAGCAGTTTACAGACTCAGCATATTCCCCCCAACAAACTGGATCCTCATTTTACCCACTTCGGAAGGATGGAAGGCTGGGTCAACCTTGAGCCTGGTGATATTCAGACTGCCAAATTGCAGGTAGCCAGCAGCCAGCAGAAGTAGCCTGCATTATTGCATACTAACCATTGCGCCACCAATAAACCTCCTATCTCCGACATTGTTTTATTGTACGTTGCCCAGGGTCAACCTCTACAAGATAAGTGGTTGTATGTGTTTGAGTGGTTGATAAGTTTTATTGATAGATGATGGATAAAATCCCTGTAATGATTAAAGAAGTAGAGAATAACAATGGAAGGAACCTTGGAGTTCTTCTACCTATACAGACCCTATATAGTTTTGGACAAATGACTGTTCAGTGATGGTGACCTTAGCTAGTAGGGTAATGAAATGATGATCTTAGCTAATAGGGTAAGAAAAGGTCTACCGATAGAAAGGGAATATCTGTGACTCAGGGTTGAACTATGCGGTCCTTGGTTTTTCTCTGATCCTTGCTGTTTTCTGGCAGATGTTTCATTACCCAACTATGTAACATCATCAATTCTAGAATGGAGAGAGTTTGTTCCCTCTTTATATACAAATGGCAATACACAATACCCTAATCAACAAACTACAAACACAAACCAGAAAGAACACTCCCACCAACACTGACAAGCCACTAGTATTTTATATTAAATGAGCGCTAACGCCATTCCCTTATAGCACTGATGATGTTATCTAGTTGGATAATGAAATGTCTGCAAGAAAGCTACCAAGCTCAGAGAGCACCAAGATACCCACAATGAAAAATCTGCAACTCAATCAAATGGGAATCCAATCCAACTTTCCAATGTGACAATCCTGAAGTTTATGTATGCCACAGCCATCATGATTTTGCCACACTTTTCAGGACCTTTCAATTATTTCCATCTTCTTTTTCTTCAGTGGATAGGTTTGGATCTGAAGTTATGAACTTCCCTTATTTCTCCTCTCTCCTTCCAATTTCATTTAACTGCACATCCCAATCAACACAATTTATCATCATCCAAAAGAGTTATGTTATGGCTGGCTTACATGATAGTTTATTCAAACAAGTTATAATTACACCAGGGAATAGGATTATCCCTGAATCAATAATACATAAACTCAATACAGCTAATCATGCTTGGATGTAATGATAAATTAAAGTTATTTACAAATAAAAAGCACAACATTTATGCCTGATTTCTTCAAATACCCCTGTGGTGAGCAATGTCGTTTGTATACACTAATCAGAAACTCCCTAAAATAAAATTCCTAATATGATAGTGTTTATTTCTTTGCAATATTTATGTGCTGGCCACCACTAAAGCTTGCAAGGAAATCGTGCATGGTTTTATTGAAATACATTTATGCAGATTAAAAAAACCACATAGTGCAAAATGACTCCTGTTATAGCTGTACCTACCAACATATCAAATGTGCTTTGGGGCAGTATTTTATCAACATATATACATGTGTATACACAGGCTGTTGCTTACTTTTTTTAAAAGGACAATATTTTAGGTTAACAAGATGGTAAATATGTGAACTAGGGCAGCTGGCACTGAAAGCTTTGCATAATATGTGTTTAATGCTTTGCAAAGGGAACAGAGAAAGATTTGCAACGCTCTGTTTGCTTGGGAAAGCAAACTAAACAAGACGAAGTCAGATATGACAGAATGTCATGAGCGACATGGTGGCTCAGTGGCTAAGATGCTGAGTTTGTCGATCAGAAAGGTCAGCAGTTTGGTGGTTCGAATCCCTAGTGCCGCATAACGGAGTGAGCTCCTGTTACTTGTCCCAGCTTCTGCCAACCTAGCAGTTCATAAGCATGTAAAAAATGCAAGTAGAAAAATAGGGACCCCTTTGGTGGGAAGGTAACAGTATTCCGTGCACCTTATCGGCATTTAGTCATGCCGGCCACATGACCACGGAGACGCCTTCAGACAGCGCTGGCTCTTCAGCTTTGTAACGGAGATGAGCACCGCCCCCTAGAGCCTGTATGTGAAGAGGGGAACTTTTATCTTTACCTGAATGAGCAGCTGAATCCCTGGAGGAGTGCTTTTCAGAGGAGTAACTTTAGTGTAGCTATTACGCACAGGAGAAAGAGGGTGAAGACAGCCTCTCCCTAACAGTACACAGAATACATTGTAGATGCAGATAGCAGAGTCTTCAGTCTGGCAACATTTGGTCTGTAAGTGTGAAATGATAAAAAATTCCACTTGAAAGTTTCACCATATGTCATCCATGGCTTTGGGCCTGACATATGGTGACTGATGAATTCTGTGAGATGAAGTCCACACACAGTGGGTGAGGAATTCTGGGAGTTGAACTCCATACATGATGTTGCTCACCTATAGACAGGATTCTTGCCAGACTAAAGCATTTATCTGCATATATTATCTGCCAAGATATATAACCTCTGAACTGCTAAAGAGAGTCTGCCTTTGCCCTCCTATCAAAAATTCCAAGTTGCGCTGCCTCTTTACAAAGAACTCTCCCACCTGTGGTTTTGTACTATATTCCATCATTGACTGGGGGAAAAAGGAACAATTGGCTCCAACAGCCTAAGAATCTTTCCACTAAAATGTCTGTGATAAATGACCATCTAACCTTTGCTTGAAGACCTCTCGTGGAGGTGGATTGGCCACTTTGAATGGTATGTCTTACATCAGCCAGATGTTCAGATTTCCAAAGGACATGATATTAGGTAGATGTTGATGGTCTTAGAGAGGTATTGCCAAAGGATGTAAGCTTTTCCCAGTAAACCTGCCCTTTGAAATTGACTGATGGCGAATGTGTCAATGCCAGTGATGTTCAAATGGTGCTCCAATTCTTTTGGAACTGCACACAAGCCACATTGTTGTTGTGGTTGTGGTTGTTGTTGTTGTTGTTGTTGTTGTCATCATCATCATCATCATCATTGTCATTGTAGTCATCATCATCATCATCATCATCATCATCATCATAATCATCTAATGTATTTCCCACCTGTATCACCATTTAAAGCAACTAACTGTATATGATTAAATATACAAATATCCAAACTATATTACAAATACATAAACAATTAGAAATATAACAACATATTAAAATGACAAAAAATTAAAACAGGTCAAAAAAAAAAACCCACAACCCACAGGTTTGGAAGAGAAAGGTAGGAGTGCCTTCTCTGTTAGTGCACCAGCCATCTCCAGTCAATGGCTTCTTCTTCAGGACTCCAAGCTAGCAATAACAATAGCACTTATATACTGTTTCATAGCCCTCTCTAAGTGTTTTATAGAATCAGCCTATTGCCCCCAATAATCTGGGTCCTCATTTTACTGACTTCAAGAGGATGGGAAGGCTGAATCAGTCTTAAACTTGTCAGGATTGAACTTTTGGCAGTGAGCTGAGTTAGCCTGCAATACTTCATTCTAGCCACTGCACCACTTGGAAGCTCTTGGAAGAATGCAGGCAGAGAAGGAAGGAAGGAAGGAAGGAAGGAAGGAAGGAAGGAAGGAAGGAAGGAAGGAAGGAAGGAAGGAAGGAAGGGAGGGAGGGAGGGAGGGAAGGAGGGAGGAAGGAAGGGAGGGAGGGAGGGAGGGAGGAAATAGTACTTAGACTTATATACTGCTTCACAGTACTTTACAGCCCTCTCTAAGTGGTTTATTGAGTCAGCATATTTCCACCAACAATCTGGCTCCTCATTTTACTGACCTTAGGAGGGTGGAAGGCTGAGTCAATCTTGAGCTGGTCAGGATCAAATTCTTGGCCGTGAGCTGAATTATCCTGCAATACTGCAGTCTAACCACAGCACCACCATGACTCCTAACCAGAATTCACAGATTTTTAAGGCTTTCCCCCAAAGCTAAAAGAGATCTCACCTCCTATGGCAAGATGTTCCAAAAGGCTGTTTTCCTGGATCCCGGCAGCTGACATTTCCTGGGATCCAGCTTCTGTCAGCATCAGTGGGATGGCCAGATCCCATTGGGGAAAGATAGTTCCGCAGATATAGCAACAGCACTTAGACTTCTATACAGCTTTATAGTGCTTTTACAGCCCTCTCTAAGTGGTTTACAGAGTCAGTCTCTTTCTCCCAACAATCTGGGTCTTCATTTTAACGACCTCTGAAGGATGGAAGGCTGAGTCAAATTTGAGCCTGGTGAGATTCGATCTGCCAAATTGCAGGCAGCTGGCAGTCAACAGAAGTAGCTTGCAGTACTGCACTCTAATCACTGCGCCACCAAGGCTCCTCTCCAAAGATATTTTGGACACATGCCATAAAAGATTTTCAAAAAACTAACCAACACTTTGAATTGCATCCAGAACTAGATCAGTAACCAGTGCGGTTCACACAACGGTGGTGTTACGTGTGCCACTCTAGGGCCCTTCAAAACTGTGGCAGACAGTATCACTGATTAATAGCTGAACAAGAAATCTGTAGAGATTCTCAGTCATCCAGGTCATGGTTTCAGGAGGCAACTGGACTTTCTTCTTCTTTTTTTGGAAAACATTTCACTTTTCATTCAAGAAGCATTTTTCCTCCTCCTCCTCCTCCTCCTCCTCCTCCTCCTCCTCCTCCTCCTCCTCCTCCTCCTCCTCCTCCTCCTCCTCCTCCTCCTCCTCCCAAAATAGTCCAGTTTCCTCCTGAAAAAGCAACCTTTGGGACAACCATGACCTGGATGATTCAGAATCTCTACAGACTTTTAGCTATGCAATTTCAGATGAACACCCTTGGAATGGTATGGGAATAGGAATGGATTTCCAGAGGAAAAAAAACTGCAGTCTACACCACTCAGTTGACCCCGAAGACACAGATAAACCTCCAAATGATTCAGTGACCCTCTAAAAGGATGCAAATGACCATCTGTCTGCAAGGAATATAAATCCTTCCACTCTCCACTATTCTGTCAGAGCTGAAGAAACTTCTTGGATGAGAAGCGAAATGTCTTCAAAAGTAAAAACATGAAAGTCCAGTTGCCTCCTGAAAAAGCACCTTGGGACAGTTGTTCAAGAAATGGCTCCTAGTATCTCAACTGAACCCATTTCTTGTAGCTTGGTCCTAGCCTTTGCAGCAGCAGCAGAGAAGGCCTCCACATTTTCCATGTGACAAGCTTTTAAATATTTGAAGACTGCTGTCACATCTCCCCTCAGTCAGCTTTCCTGTAGGTTAAATATATCTACTTGGTTTACCTTTTCCACTGTTGCCTATGGATTTTCTTAGTGGTTTAGGATAAGGAGCAGATTAAATAAAATCCATGTGATTAGTGCTTGAGAGATCTCCTGTTGAGTTAGGTCCTTGGTGCTCTCTGAGGTTTGTTGTTTCTTTGCAGATGTTTCATTATCCAAACTAGTAACGAAATTTAAACAATAAAGTTAAAAGATGGACAGTGGTAGATGCAAGCATTTCATATTGATTCATCAGTACCTATATTACAATAATATGGTTAAAATCAGCCTCGAATATAAAATCTAGCAAGAGCATTAATTAAGCCTATAATCAGTGGTAGTATGTTACTGGTTTGACCCGGTTCAGCTGAACCAGTAGCAAAAATTGCTACCGGTCTGGCCGAACCAGTAGTAAAAGAAGCCTCCGATGATCAGCTGAGAAAAGAAAGAAGAGAAAAGCTCAGGATCAGCCCTCCACCCATCCCTGTGGTTTTCTCTTTTTTATCCTGTCAGCTGATTGGCGCAGCAGGCTTCAGCTGGTGTGTAGAAAGCTGTGCATGTGCATTAGGTGCACATGAGTTAGGTATACATATGTGTGTGCACAAAATCACCAAACCAGTAGTGGAACAGGTAGTATCCCACTATTGCCTATAACGTGTGCAGGAAAGCAACCAATGACAAACCTTATGCAAGTAATGAAATGTCTGCAAGAAAACCACCAAGCTCAGATGATAAAAACCTTTGGGACAATCATGAACTGGATGAGTGAGAATCTCCGCAGACAATTAAGCTTAAACAGCACCAAGGACCCCTCATTTTAACCCTACAAATGTTACTTGTGAACCCTGAAGCTGGCCTGACAGAGGCTATTTTGAGACTTCAGTGCTGACACACCAGAGAAGAAGGACAGGGAGGGAAGAACAGAGATAGTTGGAGTGTTGTAGCCAAAACAAAATACTTTCTCGTGGGAACCAAAGACATTCCTGCAGGTGCTTGGAAGGACTGGAGTCACCAAGCAACTGGACAATATCCTGATTGGACCACATGACTGATTGAGGAAGTGACAAACTTTGATTTTTAATTAGATGGAAAACAGTGCAAATATTCAGAGTCAGTTTTCGGTCAGTCTGTGCCAGTATGACATACCCAATAAAGCTATTTTTTGAGGAAATCGCTTGCCTCAGAGTTTTGTTTACTATGGGTATGTTCAGGGGTGGGATTCTACCAGTTAGCTAGAACCTATTAGCTAGAACCAGTTGTTAACATTCTAAGCAGTTCGGAGAACTGGTTGTTAGAAGAAATTACTGGCCTAATCCTGTAAGGAAGGCAGGAAAGAAAGATTCTGGTGTTGCTTACAGAAACTGCCTCTCCATCAAACCTTTTTACATTCTTGGCAGGACTAGACTTCCTGTCTCAGGAACCTCTCTGGAGTTTTTTTTCCCCTCCTTTGCTGGTAACTTTGCTTGTGTGGAGTGACCATTCAAAGTTACAATGGCACTGAAAAAAGTGACTTATGACCCCTTTTCACACTTACGACTGTTGCAGCATCCTCACAGTCATGAGAGGCCAGGCAAGGAGATACGTGCCTCGATGTGAGTGATGTTGAGTTGGCCACAACCAGCCAGTCACATTACCACCAAGCCACGCCCACCAACTAAGCCACGCACACAGAACTGGTGGTTAAAAAAATTGAATCCCACCCCTGGGTATGGTACTTGGAACCCTGACATTTCTTTTTTACTTAGATCTCCTGTCTGTCTGAAGAGAACGTTTTGAAGATAAGGAACTTCACAGGAATGAGGAAAAGTTCTGTAGTATGAGGAGAAGTGAATTTGTGTAATATTGCATTTCACAGATTTGTAGAACCGTATCTGGAAGGAGTTATGTAAGTGAGCAATGTTGACCCTTTGCTTAATGTAGAAATTAAAATTAAGTCATCCATATGGAAATAGGTGATTAACCTCTTCTTGAGGGTATTCAGTGAAGGAGTTGACTGCTGGATTGTTCTCATTAACAACTTTTTCATAATATCCAGTCATAATCAGCCTTCCTCAAACAATAACCTATCATTCCATTCTGTGTAGTTTAGGGCAACTTTGGAGAACAGGCCTTGATCTACTTTGGTATAATGTCCCTTCACTTATTTGAACTTATGATGTCCTCCTCAATCTTACCTTCTCAATTCTCAGTTTCCTCCAACTCTCTGGGATTTAGTTTCTAGTCATGTGACAATCTTGATTGTCTTTAACAGAATAACAGAATTGGAAGGGACCTTGGAGGTCTTCTAGTCCAACCCCCTGCTCAAGCAGGAGACCCTCTACCATTCCAGACAAATGGCTCTCCAGTCTCTTCTTAAAAACCTCCAGTGATGGAGTGCCCACAACTTCTGGGGGGCAAGTCATTCCATTCCTTAATTGTTCTCACCGTTAAAAAAAAATTCTCCTTAATTCATGGTTGCTTCTCTCCTTGATTAGTTTCCATCCATTGCTTCTTATTCTGCTTTCAGGAGCTTTGAAGAAATTTTGAAAGACTGCTACTATATGACTCCTAGTCCAGTGGTGATATTCTACCAGTTCGGCCCAGTTCGGCCAAACCGGTAACTCTGAGGATCATCTGTGAACAAACCGGTTTGCTCCGTTGATCACCTGCTGGGCCCTCCTACCCACCTCAGCTCTATCCTGACCTTTATTTCCTGGTTTCGAAGCTCTGCTGCTTTGCGCTGCACAGCGGATTGCCACACATCAGCTGTTGAAGACACACAGAGAGCGAATGATTGCAGGAGAAGGTCAGTATCAAACCCTCTGCATGCGCACAAAGCGCACCCACCAAGCCATGCTCGCAGAACCGGTGGTAAAAAAAAGTTGAATCCTACCACTGTCCCAGTCCTTCTTTTCACTGGACTAGGCCTACCCAGTTCCTGAAACCATTCTTTGACCTTTGTCCAGTTTTTCTGAATTCTTAACAAAGTATGAGACTCAATATCTAAGGTGGATATGGCAAACATAGTGGAATAATTATTTCCCATGACTTAGCAATTCGTTGATGCAGCATTAAATCATATTTTCCTTTTTGCCGCTACATCACACTCTCCATTAACATTAAGTCTGCAATCAACTGCTACTCCAATATATATAACAGCTATCCTAAGAAACCCCAAAGATAAAAATTGACCTGGATAACCAAGGCATATATGAAGTCCCCTGCGCATCATGCCCTGCCACATACATTGGACAGACCAATAGAAGAATAACTACCCACCTGGATGGACAGAAAAATGCAGTAAAAAAGCTGGAACACACTTCCTTACTAGTCCAACACATGAAAGCCACAGGTCATAGCATCGACTTCAATGGCACTAAAACCCTAGCCACTAAAGAAAACCCCAGCTACAGAATTATCAGAGAAGCCATAGAGATTGAAAAAAAGACCTGAAAGCATGAATAGAAGAGATGACTCCACCAGACTGTCAATTATCTTGAAGCCTGCACTCTCAAACAAAAAAATCTCCACACCACAAGCCAGGCAAATACCTGGGCACAAACAGACCCCTCCCCCGCATACCTCCAACTCAAACACACCCCAACCAGCCACCCAGATGAAACCCAACTTCCTAATAAATGATAGCCAGTCATTCACCTGAAGCCAAGCTACACTAAAAGCCCCCAATACAGGAAACACAATGGTGCCAGCCAATCAAGACAAAAAAAACACTACAGTACAGACAGAAGATATTAGAAACACCAGTCAAGCAGAACACAGCAAACTCCAAGACCAATAAACACAGACCAAGACTCCCAACCAATAAGGATGAAGCAAAAAAAACATTCTAACACAGCAGGAGGCTAGCACCAAATTTAAAACAGAAATGGCTGTGAAAGCCTGACACACAGATGAACCCAATACACAAGCTAGCTAGCTCTCTCACTCTCTCTCTCTCTCTCTCTCTCTCTCTCTCTCTCACCTGTGCTACAGACAAAATAGGTGTTCTCTTTTCTATTTCCATTCATTTTATTTCTGTTTCCTAAATGAAGAACTTTGCAATTGTCTTCTAACATTTCATTGTGTAATTTTCAGCTAATTTATCTGTCTTATCAAGACCACTCTGAATCGTATTTCTGTCTACTACGATATTAGTTATCAATTAGTTATTAAATATTTGATAAGCATTTCCTCCAGGTCCTCCTCAAAATCATTTATAAAAATGCTAAAGAATATTGGTCTTGTGATTGACTCTTCAGGCAGCTTCTCCATATCTTATTCCAGTTTGATGAGGAATATTTGATGAGAACAGTAATACCTACATAATTGTTATACCATCACCTAATCACAGAATCATGAAGAGTATCCTGATGTACATACTGTTGATAGGTAACATAAAATAAATTATTTAGATAGCATCCCTATAATCTGCTAAGGAAGCTATCCATCTAAATAAAATAAGATAGAGAGAAGGAAGGAAGGAAGGAAGGAAGGAAGGAAGGAAGGAAGGAAGGAAGGAAGGAAGGAAGGAAGGAAGGAAGGAAGGAAGAAAGACTGGCAATGCTTCTTCTTGACAAATTCATGCTAACTTTCAGGAAACAAACCAGACATTTTCAGAAAATAATAGCATAATTGTTTTTCTATCTGTTGTAGAATTTCCTCAGTGACCAGATTGGCAAATTTTCTAGTCTTCCTTTTTCTCCTTTTTGAAGATTGGGATATTTGCTTCCTTCCAAGTGTCTGATATTTCTCACCTATTTCCTAATAATTCTCAGTGTATAAAACTCCACCATAATTATTAAAAGATTGCCTTTCTTCCTTGAATGTTATTCATATGGCTCTGGTTATTTAAACTCACTTGGAGATAAGTGGTATTCCCACCTAGGTTTGTATTAATTACAGGATTTATTTTTTTCCTCCTTACCACTGCCTGGTGGAACAAATATCCCTTCATTGGTGCAATGGGAGCCAAATTATTTTATTTTTCTATTCCCCTCTCCTACCATATTCAACTAAACTGGAGCATCAGTGAATTGCCTTGAAAATGGTCCTTGATGCTTTCCAGAGAAACACTGTCTCTCAATTTAAATATACTTTAGCACGTTGCTTGCCTTAATTAGACCCAAATTAGCAACCTAAGTGAGTGCAATTGCATACATATTTAAATATATTAAATCCATTGTGAAAGGAAGGGAAACCATTCATTCAGCACAGAACATAATCAACAAAGGATAATGTTCCCTTTTTTAAAAAAAAAAAAGCAGAAAAGACTGCTGTGGAAGCTGGCTTGTCATTTTTAAATTGGTGGAAGATCCATCCATCCATCCATCCATCCATCCATTCATTCATTCATTCATTCATTCATGGTAAATAGTGAGGATATGTGTGGATATTGTATAGTAGTATTTCAGTATTTGAGAGGCTGTCAATTTATTTTCCAAAGCACAAGAGGGCAGGACAAAAAACAATGGATGGAAACTAATCAAGGAGAGAAGCAACCTGGAATTTAGGACAAACTTTCTAACAATGAGGACAATTAACCAGTGGGATCTTCAAAAGTTGTGGGTGCTTCATCACTGGAGGTTTTTTAAAGAAGAGATTGAACAGTCTCTTGTCTGAAATGGTATAGGATCAGGGGTGGGATTCTACCGGTTCAGACCAGTTCAGGAACTGGATGTTAAAGTTACATCTGATATGCTAAACTGGTATTTCAACCAACTGGCTGGCCCTGCCCACCCCACCTCTCCCCTCCTAGGACTCTCCATGTGGGGCCCATTTTGGATGGAGGTAAGTCTAGGGTCTGCACGGAGGCTCTGGGAGGGGGAAAAACGGGCCTCTGGAAATCCAGAAATGGGCCTGTTTCTGGCTTCCGGAGGGCCTCTAGAGCCCAGAGGTGCTGTTTTCCACCATCCCAGAGGCCCGGGGGAAGTCCCCAGACCCTTGGGAGGGCAAAAGATACCCCCCCCCAAAAAAACAAGTTGCAAAATGGGCCAATTTCCGGCTTCTGGTGAGCCTCCAGATCCTGGGAGAAGCCATCTTCTCCCTCCCAGAGACCCGGGGGAGGCCTCCGGACCCTTGGGAGGGCGAAAACGGCTTCCCTTGGGCTCTGGAGGCCCACCAGAAGCCAGAAACAAGAAGTTCTAGTAGGCCACACCCACCATGGCCATGCCCACCCAGCAACTGGTTCGCTGCCCAGTTGCTGGGATTTTTGAATCCCACCCCTGTATAAGATCTCCTGTTTGAGGCTGAACCCAAAGACCTCCAGCTCTATTCTTATTGATTCTCCTTCCAGCTCTATTCTGATTGATTGATTGACTGATTATTTTTATTTTACTAAGCAAATAAATCCAAAGTTCTAACCTGAGGCATAAATTTGGGACCTCGATGAACATGCTCATGTTATCCTATTTTGGACCCTGCACCCAAAGACCCATCTCTCTAGAGAAGTCTATGAAGATGGGAAAGGTGGAAGAAAAGAGAAGAAGACGTTGACCAGCAGCAAGTTGGATGGACTCAGTGACCGTGATGGAGACACTGTTGGAAGGCCTGAAAGACAAGATTAATGACAAGGAGAACAATTAATCAGTGGAATGGCTTCCATCCAGACATTGTGGGTGCTCCATCACTGGAGGCTTTCAAGAATAGCTTGGACAGCCTTTTGTCTGGAATGGTTTAGGGTCTCCTGTCTGAGCAGCGTGTTGAACCAGAGGTGGTATTCAGCAGGTTCTGACCAGTTCTGGAGTAGTAATTTTGAGTAGTCTGGAGAACCAGCAAATGCCACCTCTGACTGGCCCCGCCAACCCCATCTATTCTCCTCCGAGTCTCAGCTGATTGGCTGAGTCTTCTTTGATTGCCCTGCACAGGAGAACGGAGCCTCGAAAGCAGGTTAGTGGGGTGGGGAGGGAATGGAAATTTAATTGTATTCTTCCCATCTTGCCCACCCAGCCATGCACACCAAACCATGCCAACAGAACCAGTAGTAAAAAAATTTGGAATCCCTGGTGGATTTGTGCAGATGCCGAAAAATATTGGACTAAAATCCACACATGGTTGGAAAAAAAATGACAAAAAAAAAACCATATAGACTTGAAACGAGAGATATTTTTAACTGGGAATTTTACCTGAAATATATAGTAAAGAATTGAAATACTTAATTGTAAATGTATTAACAGTGGCTAGGATTGTATTTGCCAAAAACTGGAAAAATGAGAAAGTACCATCAGTGGAGGAAATTATTAAGAAAATATTGGAATGTGCTGAAATGAGTAGATTGATATTTGAAATCAGAGAACAAGATGATAAACAATTTTATAAAATTTGGGATTTATTCTACCAAGGGTTAGACAATAAAACATGGTAATGAAATATGTAGATTTTTAGAACATAATGAATATATAAAAAGGTATTTTTTATTATATCTACAAAATGATTGTTAGGATAGATCTGAGATGATAGTATGAACTGTCACAAAACAAATAAAATAAAATATGGATTATCTTGTAAAACATGAATGTATAGTCAAATGACTGATTAATAATGATATTAGTGTATTTAGGAATATTTGATTGACAATATGAGAATATATACAATGTAATTGTAATTGAAGACTACGAAGTGGGAGCACAAACCAATTTGTAAACCAACCAACACACTGTATGTATATATATGCAAGATGGCTTGATATTTTTATGTTTTGTTTGTCTATGTTTGTCTTTAAAAAAAATAAAACTTTATAAAAAATTTGAATCCCACCATTGGGTTGAACTTAGAGATCTCCAAGGCCCCCATCCAGCCCTGTGCTCCAGGTTATAGAATGCTCCCTGAAGGAGATGTGGTAGCTCTGTGGTTAGAATTCAGTATTGTTGGTTAACTCTGCTCACAGTCTGGAGTCCCAAGGCTGAGTCAGCCTTCCATCCTTCCAAGATGGTAAAATGAGAACTCAGACTGGCTGGACTAGAAGACCTCCAAGCCCCCTTCCAACTCAATTCTGATTGATTGGTTGATTGATTGATTGATATTCTGACTCTGTAAATTGTTAGAGAGGCTGTAAAACAGTATGAGATGGTATATAAGTCTAAGTTCTATTGCTATTTCCATTTCCCATAGTAAAAAAACAACAATTAAAAAAACAGCTGCGTTTGAGAATAATTCAATATCCAGTACAATGTTGCCTCTCATACAAGATGGTAAAATAATAAACAAATTGAATTTTGGACACCTTGAATCTTTATGTGTTTTATTTTAAAAAATTCTGTTCTGTGTGTATGTTTTGTGAATTATAGCTTAAACACTGAGAGTGTTAAAGGAAAAAAAATACACAGGTTGTGTTGTTCCATATAATTATTTCCTAACTTGCAATTATTCACTTCATTGGCACGTACAACATTAGCATTTACATAGATTTCTGACCTGGAGAGTTGCCAATTCAACGTGCAATACCCTTGCCAGCAAATATATATGCAAACAATTGTTTGGGCAAGATACTGTTTTGTTTTGTTTTTCTTAACTCAACCAAATTAAATTGCCTGAGTGAAGATATTTAAGGGCCTTTGCTTTATAATGAGGGCTGAGGCTGAATATTAATCCAACATATATTCACACATCTCCATTAGAGTGAGCT
Organism: Pseudonaja textilis; assembly: GCF_049901715.1. Lineage (NCBI taxonomy): Eukaryota > Metazoa > Chordata > Lepidosauria > Squamata > Elapidae > Pseudonaja > Pseudonaja textilis. The sequence goes on from NC_141991.1 coordinate 250,351,868, forward strand.
GTTGGTGCCACTTCCCTTAAATCCATGTTATTTCAAACATAGCATGATATTTAACACGAGGCAGATATGTTTGGGGGGAAAATGGCTGCTTTCAGTCTTTACCATCATCTTCTCACCATCATAGTATTAACTGTGAGAGGGATCTTGGAGTCCTAGTAGACAATCACTTAAATAAGAACCAGAAGTTGCTGCAGCTACCAAAAATGCCAATACAGTTCTAGGCTGCATAAATAGAGGGATAGAATAACGATCACAGGAAGTGTTAATATCACTTTATAATATCTTGGTACTGTGTCCACTTGGAACACTGCATCCAGTTTTGGTCACCATGATGTAAAAAGGTTGTTGAGACTCTAGAAAGAATGCAGAGAAGAGCAACAAAGATGATTAGGGAACTGAGGGCTAAAACATATGAAGAAGGGTTGCTGGAATTGGGGGTGTCTAGTTTGATGAAAAGAAGGACTAGGGGTGACGTGATACGAGTGTTCCAATATCTCGGGGGCTGCCATAGAGAAGAGGGAATCAAGCTCTTCTCCAGAAGGCAGGACAAAAAGCAATGGATGAAAATGAATCAAGGAAAGAAGCAACCTAGAACTAAGGAGACATTTCCTGAGAGTTAGAACAATTAATCAGTGGAACAATTTGCCTCCAGAAGTTGTGAATGCTCCAACATTGGAAGTTTTTAAAGAAGATATAGCAAAATTAGTTGGATTTATATACCGCTCCACAGTGTTTTATAACCCTCTCTAAGTGGTTTACACAATCAGCCTATTGCCCCACAACAATCTGGGTCCTCATTTTACTGACCTTGAAGGGATGGAAGGATGAAGCAGTATTGAGCCTAAATGCTGAAATAAACATATACTATTTTATTCAATAAGAGAATGGAAGGAAGGATGAGAGAGAAAGAAGGAGGGAGGGGGAGGGAGGAAGGAATAGCAATAGCACTTAGACTTGTATACTGCTTCATAGTGTTTTATAGCCCTCTCTAAGCAGTTTACAGAGTCAACATATTGTCCCCAACAATCTGCGTCCCTATTTTACCGATATTAGAAGAATGGAAGGCTGAGTCAACCTGGAGCTGGTCAGGATCAAATTGCAGGCTGTGGCAGAGTCAGCCTACAATACTGCATTCTAACCACTGCATTACCATGCTCTTAGATAGTGACATAACTAATGACAATAGCACTTAGTCTTATATATCACTTCACAGTGCTTTATAGTTCTCTCTGAGCATTTTACAGAGTCAGCCTATTGCCCTCAACAATCTGGGCCCTCATTTTACCGACCTCGGAAGGATGGAAGGCTGAGTCAACCTTCAGCCGGTCAGGATCGAACTCCAGACAGTGGGCAGAGTTTGTCTGCAATACTACATTCCGACCACTGTGCCACCAGGGCTCTTCCTATACTTCTTTTGCATCAAATTTCAGTATTCTGTAAAGTTTGTTTGTTTCTTTAAAATTAAAACTGATGTATAAAAAGCCAATAACATTTGCGGAAGCTTGGGTTAGTTATTGTTTCCGTATTCTGCATTTCAGAATTGAGGAGTACCATGTGTGTTTCACCTGGTATTATTTTTCACCAATGAAGTTTTTGCAAACTTAAGCAGTTTATTCTGGTTGTCTTCATGTTATTATCTGAGTAATCTCACATCTCTGAACATCTGGTGGAAAAGCCTCGGAATCTGCAGTTTTATTCCTATTACCTCAAAATGACGATGGATGTATTTTGGAGAGCTGTGGTTTTCTAAAAATAAACGCTCAGTACCTCTTCTATATATAAAATTACTGAATTGTACAGGACTGGTTTTGAATCTGTCCATCTCAGCCTCCAGAGTATTGATTCTATTACATCTGATTTGTCTTAATCTTTCTAGGTGGAAATGCTCGGAAATTAATCTGCCGTCTCTTGAGGGTCAATCGTGTGTACCCAAATAATGAACAATAGATGCCATGCATGTCAACCAGTATAATAATAAAATCTTTGTGGGTAGTCTACAGTGGAGGTTGTTAGTGTTTGGGGATAAACCCCCTAGCAGAGTGTGCAGCAGCAGTCAAGCCAGGCAGCCAAATGAGAGAGAGGCTGGGCCCTAGAGTATACACACACTTGAGACAAAAAGACTGTTTGTGGTTTTAAATAATTATTTAATTCATACAGAGATTAAGAATAGTCATTCAGTCCATATGCCAGTATCCAGTTTATCAATCCAGTTATCAAATCCTTTAAACAGTAAATACAATGTCCTTATCTGCTTGTAATCTTCTTTATGATACCTTTCTCTCAAGTACAATGCTGAATCCTCAGCTCACCAATACAAACAGTCCTTGTGTTCAGGTGAAATGGTATCTGGCACAGTAGCCTCCAAGGTAAGCAGATAGACCAACACAGTAGGCAGCAGACCAGGAACAGTAACCAGGTGCATCCAGAAGCCGGGGCTATTAGTTTCCCCTCCTACCTTTATGGCTGCCTGCAACCGCACCCACAATGACATTGCAGTTTCTTGTGCTTAAAGCTACATAGCACTTAATCCTAGGTTTACATATTTATTCAACCCAAACCAGTTGGAGTATCCATATACCCAACATTCTCCCCTTTTGGGTGACATAAATATATAACCTTTACATTCTAAACCCATATTTTTGACAACTCTGTAGATGCTTAATGGCACCTTGGGCTTTAGTAAAATGATCAGCTACATTGTCCTCCGACATACAGTATTCCAGCTGTATCAATTTACTCTGTACAGATTCTCTTACATTAAGATACCTCAAATCTGTATGTTTACTTCTAGTTTTAACTGCAATACTTGTGGCCATTTTAATTGCTGCCTGATTATCTTCATGTACAACTATAGGGTAGTTTACAGTTATACCCATATCCTGCAACATTTGTTTGTACATAATCAACTCAGTACACAATAAAGATAAACAGGAGAATTCTGCCTCCATAGTAGACAAACTTATATGCTGTTGCCTTATTGACTTCCAGCCTATTAACGTCTTACCCAGCATTATGGCTGTTCCTGAAGTCGACTTTCTAGTATCTCTTTCTGCTGCAAAACTAGCATCCGCATAAGCACTCAATATGAGATCACCTTCTGGTTCTAAATACAGTGCATGGTGTAATGTACCTTTAAGATATCTTAGGATTCTTTTCAATGCTATCCAGTGGCACTGAAGCGGGTCATTATTGTGTCGAGCCAGCTGATTAATACTAAAAGCAATATCTGGCCTTGACCAATTGCTAATATATGATAAGCTACCAATCAAAGATTGATACAGTTCCTTATCACATTTGGGACTTTGTGTATCCATTTTGCAAATATCCTGACTCATTGGAGTCTTTGCAGGCTTACAAAGTTCCATTTTATAATCCATTAGCAATTTCGATATCTTATCTTCTTGAGATATCTTAAACCCTTTCTGTGTTCTCAGTATATTCAATCCTAGATATCTCTTTATCTCACCTAATTGCTTGATTTTTACCTTCTTGGCTAATGATGCAATTATTTCATTTGCTTCATCATTAGTCTTAGTCATCAGAGCAATATCATCAGTAAACAACAATAATAATGATATCTTCCCATTCTTTTCTCTCTTAAATAGACATGGGTCAGCTAAACCAGCTTTAAATCCTATATTGGTCAGTTCCTTTACAATATACTGGTTCCATTCATAGCCTGATTGTTTAAGACCATAGAGGCTCTTCTTTAATAACCAACAATCATTATCATTATTATTGTCTCCTTTAAATCCATTAGGCCTTTTCATATAAACAGTATGTCTTAGTGGAGCATGCAAGTAAGCAGTTTCCACATCTAGGTGGTTAACTATATAATGCTTGCTTGCTGCCCACACCAAGGCTGCCCTTAAAGTTGCTGCTTTAAGACTAGGTGCAAATACTTCATCATAGTCCTTTGCACTTTGTCTAAAGCCTTGGGCTACTAACCTTGCCTTATGGATCGTATTTCCATCTTTATCTGTTTTTATTTTAAAAATCCACTTGCAGCCAATGGGTTTTTCATTACTAGGTAATCTCACATTTTCATACACCTTCATATCCTTCAAGGATCTCAATTCCTTATTCATTGCTGCATACCATTTTTCTTTCTCTTTAGAAGGATATCTTTTTAATCTCATCCACAGTAGATGGAACTCTATTTACCTGGCACACTGTGTTAGCCTGGTATCTATCAGGCGGTCTAGATACACGTGTAGTCCTTCTGGGTATTACTGGGCTTGGTTGAGTTACTACCGGTTCCTCATCTTCAGCTATTTCTTCCTTTAGGGGCTCTAATTCTTCCTGTACTTCTTGCTTTACATTATTCTTAAAGTTACAGGGATACTTTATGGGATTTCTGTAGGATTCAATAACCACCTTGTTATTGCTATCCTGCTCTAACTTATCCCATCCTACGTGCTCTAGAAATTGGGCATTGGCACTACATAACACTCTAGATGTGCCTTTCTCCCAAAATCTATATGCCCTATGGTTAGCTTGGTAACCAACGAAGAAAAATTGTTTAGCTCTATGTTGCCCTTTACGCCTGAGTTGTGTAGGGATATGCACCCATGCTGGTGCACCAAATGTGTGCAGGTAACTCAAATCAGGCTTCCTGCCATGCCACATGGTGAATGGTATTTCACCAGTGGTTGAGTTAACCAACCAGTATAATAATAAAATCTTTGTGGGTAGTCTACAGTGGAGGTGACAGTGTGCTGCTCCAGCTGGTGTGACCTTGCCAAAATGGGAAGTGGTGGCAGCGTGCCAGTCCCAGTGGTGGTAGAGTTCCAGTCTTTCAGAAGAAATCTGAATTATGCCAAAAGGAAGAAAAGATAAGGAAAATGAACAACAGAAGAGCAATTTAGGATGGCTTCTTGGTTGTTGGTTTAGCATTAATTGAAAGAGAGAGAGAGACAGTGAGACAGAGACAGAGAGGTAGAAAGATTGGATAGAAAAATAAAAGAATAGATAGATAGATAGATAGATAGATAGATAGATAGATAGATAGATAGATAGATAGATAGATAGATAGATAGAATGAATAATAATAGGTAGAATCGATAAATAATAGATAGAATCGATAAATAATAGATAGATAGATAGATAGATAGATAGATAGATAGATAGATAGATAGGATAAATAATAAATAGATAGATAGATAAATAATAGATAGATAGATAGATAGATAGATAGATAGATAGATAGATGATAGATAGATAGATAGATAGATAGATAGATAGATAGATAGATAGATAGATAGATAGATAGATAGATAGATAGATAGATAGATAGATAGATAGAATCATGCCCCCAACGGAGCCTGAATCTGCAGAAGAAGATGAGCCAGAAATAGAACAGATAGAGATCGAGGGGGTGGCTTTGTTCTCTTGGGCGGAAAATGAGGAAAAGCAGGGCCAGTCAGGCCAGGGCCTTTCAGGATCAAGACGGGCTTGTAGGCAGGGAGGAAGCGGGGAAGGATAATGAAGAGAGGCTAAGCAGTGAACATGAGAGACAGGCAATGAGCAAGGACCGCCCCCTCCTGATCCCTGAAGGCGAGAATAGCACAGACTAACCCAACTTCTAGGGAGGAGAGCTCTCCACCCCTCTTCTGAAGGCACACCAGGGGACTGAGAGTTGAGGAGATGCTGTGGGGAGGGGCATTTGTTGGGAACAAGCACTGGATTCCTGGTGTGTTGAGTGCTAATGTTTGAACTTTCCTGGATTCCTTGCATTCTTCCTGAATTTCTTACTTTGCAGCCATGGTGCTCACAGCATTGGCCTGAGAAATTGAGTGTGTTTGGGGAAATTTGGAGCAATAGGGCCGTTTGAACTGCCACCACCCTGTGTTACCTCTGTGCTGGGGGTCATCACAGATACCATAGATAGATAGACAGACAGACAGAGATACTAATACAGGTAGTCCTCAGCTTATGACAACTGAGCCCAAAATTTAGGTTGCTAAGCAAGACAATCGTTAAGTGAATTTTGCCCCATTTTATAACTTTTCTTGCCACAGTTGTTAAGTGAGTCACTGCAGTTGCTCAGTCAGTGACATGGCTGTTAAATGAATCTGGCTTCCCCATTGTTTTTGCTTCTTAGACGGTCACAAAAGCTGAACACATGGCCCCAGGACGTTGCACCTGTCATATGCAGGAGTCAGTTGCCGAGCATCTGAGTTTTGTATCACGTAACCCATGGGGGTTGTTGCCATGCTCATAAGTATGAAAAACAGCCGGGTCACTTTCTTCAGTACTGTTGTAACTTCCAATGACCACTAAAGGAATTGTAAATCAAGGACTACGTGTAGAAGAAAATATTTGCAACTCAGAGTTGACCTGTGGAAACCGTGGTGCTTTCTGTGTTTGTCCCAAAGGTGTTTTTCTTTTTTCTTTTTTTTTTCAGGAGGCAACTGGACTTTCTGTTTTTTTTTCTTTTGAAGACATTTCACTTCTCATCCAAGAAGCTTCTTCAGCTCTGACTCGATGGTGCAGATTGGAAGGATTTATACTCCTTGCAGACAGCTGGTCATTTGCATCCTTTTAGAGGGTCGTTGAGGCCACATGGAGGTTTATTTGTGTCCTCAGGGTCACCTGAGTGGTGCAAATGGTTCCTATTGTCTGCAATTTTTTTCCAAAACTTCAAAAAGGATTCATTGGGATTTGAAAAGTCCAGGGCTGCCTGGGTCATGCTGACTCTGAGACACATCATTCATTGTCACCCTCGACCCTGGTTTTTCCCCCACCCCTCTGGGTGTATCATAATACCTATTCTCCAATGGGACTCATCCATAGTCAAGAGTCATCAATCATGCTCTCCAGTTAGAATTTTGCACAGCAGAAACTTCAGTCACCTAGTTACTATCTTTGAAAACATTTATGGAATGTGGTTTCACTTTGCAAGCTGCCGCATTGCTCCCCCTGCCTTTCTGTTGGCAACTCTTAAAAGACCATAGAAATATTTTATGAGTTAATATGTTTGTGATATAGAGCGGCTGGGGTTAGTTTATAATCCAAACTTTGTGAGGCTCTCCAAAGTGGATTAATTCAGTAATCACTTTATTAAGCCCTATTCATAATTCAAGGACTTTGAAGAATGACGTTAAATCAGAGGCACCCAACAAATTTCATAGGGCACGTGTGACAAACCTCCTTCTTTGAGGACCTCCCAAGTTTGGCAAACAAAGCCCATTTTCCCCTGTAATAGAAAAGAAAAATTAGGAGGTGCACAACAGGAGATTAATCACATTAACTATATTTAATTTTAATTATGCTTAATTGTAAACACAACAAAAGTGTTTTTTTCCTCCCCTCCTGGCTTAATAAAAACAATCTGATCAAGGATGAAAAGTAATTGTGTTGCATTTGAACAGTGTAATAAGATGCCACATAACTCTGGCTAAGGAAGATTATTATTGCTTCGGTATTTGACAAGCTTCCAGATATTGTCTGTAATTAAAGACTACAGGTGTGAAAACTAGGGATAAAAAAAAAAAATATGTAAGTGGTCCTTGACTTATGACCACAATACAGCCCTGAATTTCTGTTGCTAAGTGACACATTTGTTAAGGGAATTTTGCCCCCCTTTTGACCTTTGTTTTAACCACAGCTGTTAAGTGAATCACTGCAGTTGTTAAGTTAGCAAAACGGTTGTTAAATGAATCTGGCTTCCTCACTGACTTTGCTTGTCAGAAGTTTGCCAAAGGGATCATGCCATAAATACATTCCAGTTGCCAAGTGTCCCAATGTTGATCATGTGACCACTTTATTCAGAGCTTTGCAGCGTTAATTCAGCGCCAGAAAAATAAACGCAGATGGCTGATGTTTCATTTAACATCTTTATAAACATAATAAGGTAGATTTACAAACCAGTTGTAGATTTCTCCAACATGGAGCAAACTCAGACAGAAACATGTTGCAAGTAACATCAGTAGCAACTCAGGAGCTCAGAAACAGGCATCAGTTTCACTTTAGTTCAGCAGGCAAGCAAGCAAGCAAGTTAGTTTCTCTTTTACTTCAGTTCAGCTGGCAAGCAAGATGAGAAAAGCAGTTTCATTTTCAATAGACAGACTCAGAGCTCAACATAGATCCAGAGCTGCAGATCTTAAAGTAGAACCATGCCTAGGCTACTTCTAGTTTCAGTTTCCAGCCTAGGCTACTTCTAGTTTCAGTTTCCAAAACTGTCTTCATTGGCTGATTTACTTGCTATGCTATTTATTAACTTATCTTCTTACCGTGCTCTGTTCCAATTCATGAATATACTCTGACGCACTTTTGTTTCTAGAAGAGTTAATCATGTGACTTGTAACATTTTTCTTCATGCTTCTGTTGTGGCCTGTCGGCTGCCGGCCCTTCTAGCAGCTGAATGAGAGGAGGAGGAAGTGTGGGAGTCAGGATCATCACCAAGGCAACCTGAGAGCTCGGAGGGAGAAGAGGGGATGGAGCTGACAAAGAGAGAGAGAGAAAGAGAGACAGAGAGACAGAGAGAGACAGAGAGAGAGACAGAGGTAAAGCCTGAGCCGTCTGTCAGCCCTCAGATGGAGAGTCAACAGCCTCAGGTCTGGAGGTGGCTGATGAGGAAGAGGAGAAAGAGCTGGGTCTAGCGCCTGACACACGGATGCACAAGGCAGAGGAGAGGAGAGCAGTGGAAATCTATAGGCCAGTCCTTGGGACAGAAGAGCCACGGCTGCTAGCAAAGCCCCACCTTAGCTCTGAGGATAAAAGGCAGGGGGAAGAGATGAATAGATGTGGCAGAGAACTATTTTAGATGGATGGACGGACTTTTTAGCCTGTGGTGAGAAAGAAATTTTTATGCTGGGGCTGCTGGCACTCCTAGTAAAGAAATCTTTGAATTAACTTCAGAGGGTTTGTCATATTTGGGGACCTGGGTCAAAACAGCTTCATCCATGAGACTGTGAGTTCATAAGTGCGAGGACCCATATTTAAATCACGTTCTTCAGCACCATCGTAATTTTGAAGGGTCATTAAATGAATTGCTGTAAGTCAATGACTATTCCATACCTCACTGTACACCATACGTTGCAGCATATCCGGCAGTAACCGATGAGAAACAGCTGAGAGAGAAAATAAACTTGATTTTTAATTGATCAAGGCTAAGAACCTTTACCGAGACAAAGAGTACAGGGGGCAGTCTGGAAGAATAAAAGATGGGACATCTAGTCAGTGCAAAGTCTCTTAGTCAAGAAAAAGGCTGAAGGCATGGAATCTGACACTGTGTAGATCAGCCTGCAAAAGAGAAGGAAACTCCAGGCACAATAACTAACACAACTAGACACATATGTGATACTGAAATATTCAACAGCTCTCTATCTCTGCTAGGGTATTTTCTGAACTTAATTAAGTCCCACTGCAGGCTTGGATTCTTTGCACAAAGGAGCAAAACAGTCAGGAACTGAAATTGATAATAAAATACTCTTCCCCCAAAAAAACCTCCAAAACCAGTTTAACCCTGAGTATGACTTTCACTTGTTTTGTTCCAAAAGCCTTCGCTTTCAGTCACGTAGATAACTGAAAAAGAGGCGTCGACAGAAGAGCAAATGTGTGGCTCAGAGTTGATTTTAGCTTGGCTCTTGCAGACGTTTCAATACCCAGCTAGGTAACATCATCCAGTTTTCATAATCATGATGAAAAAAAGATGTTGAAACTCTAGAAAGAATGCAGAGAAGAGCAACAAAGGTGATTAGGGGACTAGAGGCTAAAACATACAAAGAGCAGAATTGTTGCTGGAATCGGGTATAGTATACTAGTTTAATGAAAAGAAGGACTAGGGGTGACATGATAGCAGTCTTCCAGTATCTCAGGGGCTGCCACAAAGAAGAGGGAGTCAAGCTATTCTCCAAAGCACCTGAGGGCAGGACAAGAAGCAATGGGTGGAAACTAATCAAGGAGAGAAGCAATTTAGAACTAACGAGAAATTTCCTGACAGTAAGGAAAATTAACAGTGGAACAACTTGCCTCCAGAAGTTGTGGATGCTCCAACACTGGAAGTTTTTAAGAAGAGATTGGATAACCATTTGTCTGAAGTGGTGTAGGTTTCCTGCCTGAGCAGGGGGTTGGACTAGAAGACCTCAAAGCTCCCATCCAACTCTGTTTTTCTATGTTCAGCAGTAACCAACACCTATATGTGGGAAGAAAAATCCGGTCTGGTTCCAAGCTGTGAGAAAGGTGCTGAAAATAAAATAGAGGTTGATTGGAAAGAAGGATTCTGTTTATTGGAAACAGAACCACAGCATGCAGTTCTGAGACAGCTGACAAATTAGCTCGATGAATGCACGGATTTTTATACAGTTTTTGAAATGTTGCAGGGGGTAGTGCGATGAAGGTGAACTCTGTGTCTTTTGTTATTCTAATGGTAGTGGATTAAATCCTATTATGTCCTAAAAGTCCTGTCCTGTAATTCTTAATCCCATCATCTGGAGATGAAGATTATTGGCCCAGTCTTTCTTAATAGGCACTCTATTCTGATTCTGAAGTAAAGAGAAGTAAAAAAAAAAAATTCTGCATCCCTAGTGGGAAAAAAAAAATACAGCAAAGGTGTCACAGACTTTGCATTTCAGAGAGTTCAAGAGTTCTTGAAGGCTAACACACACACACTCTTCATTCATTGCTGTTTTTGGATCAAGGAACGAGGCATAATAGAGAAACTAAGACCCCCTTAAGGATGAAAAATAAACCGGGGGCGCTGGGGAAAATCAGGAAAGAGGAAGACATCTGAAGTCTTTGCTTCTGAATCAAATCAATCCTTCAACTCATCTTTTTCCAACTTATCTCTTTGCTGGGATGACCAGTAGGCAGTATCTGTTTCCATCCAGGGATACTGCCAAGCCACTGGTTGATTATTCTCACTGTTAAGGAAGTTTCTCCTTCGTTCTAGGTTGCTTCTCTCCTTGATTAGTTTCCATCCATTGCTTCTTGTCCTGCCTTCCCTCTTCTTTGTGGCATCCCCTGAGATATTGGAACACTGCTATCATATCTTCCTTAGTTCTTCTTTCACTAGACTGGACTTACCCAATGCCTGCAACTGTTCTTCATCTGTTTTAGCCTCCAGCCCACTAATCATCTTTGTTGTTCTTCTCTGCACTCTTTCCAAACTCTCAACAACTTTCCAGAAATTGCGGTGACCAAAACTGGATTCAGTTTTCTAAGTGTGGCTGTCTTAAGGCTTGATAAAGCAGTACTAATACTTGGTCTTCTTTTTTTTTTTTTTATGATCGTTACGAGTTCATTTGCTTTAACAAATATATTTCTAATCTTCTGGTCAGTATAAATAATGTTTCCCTCGTGAGGGTACAATATAGATTCACACTATGATAAAGCCATTAAATACAACTGAAGATAATGTGCTCCACAATAAATATTAAAATCTGCATTAAGCCTTAGGGATGACCTGGAGAAAAGGAAGGTTAATCTCATTTTATTTCTGCTGGATGAAAAATGGGAACTTTTTTTTTAAAAAAAAAAATCAAACAGCTGGATGTCTGTAATACAATCTACCTACAGGATGAAAATAATTGCATATCATCAGAGACTGGCTGTAAAAAGCAGAAGCTGTTATTAGAAGTGCCTGCAAAGGACAATAGAAAACCCCTAATACAGTTCATTATTTGATATCCCTTGCCCAGGTTTCATTTAATGGGAGGGCTTTTATAGCATTGTGCGGAAACCTATTTAGTTCGTCTGATTTAATAAGCAGGCGTCCAGATCACACAATTGTAAATAGGGTGACCTGGGATTGAAGTGTGTGCGTGTGTCTGTGTCTGTGTGTGTGTGTGTGTGTGTGTGTGTGTGAGTAGTGGGATTCAAATTTTTTTTACTATGAGTTCTGTGGCCAGGGCTTGTTTGTTGGGCATGGCTTGGTGGTCATGTGACCGGGTGTGTGTGGCCAACTCTGCAAGGTGGTGCAGCACCGTGATGCGAGTGATGTCGAATTGGCCATGCCCACTCAGTCACATGACCGATGATGCAGAGACAGGGTGATTTCCTATGTACCTTCTCCCCCTTTGCCCTTGGGCCAGAGGTGGTATTTAACCGGTTTGCACTGGCTTGGTAGCAGTGATTTGGCATGGGTCTCTGAAGCAGTGGCAACCCCTGGCTGGCCACGCCCCCATCCAGTCTCTCACTTGTCCCGGTTGCTCTCCTAGCTATCCCTACCACATGGCGGCCATGGCGCAGCTCAGGCGGATGTCTCAGGGCTGCTGCACATACTCGCTGCATGTGCAGCCGCTACACATGCAGTGCGCATGTGCAGCATCCCCAGTGAATACCACCTCCGGTGTGTGTATGTGTGTGCATGTGTGGCATGAAAAGAAAATAGATTTTGAATAAAATGGGGGCATGACTTTTTGATGATTAAAACATTTATGGTCCTTCAGAACTGTATCGACCTTCTGGATATTCAGTGCAAGTAATCCTCAACTTACAACCACAATTGAGTCCCAAAATGTATGTTGCTAAGTGGAACAGTTCAGGAAGTGTTGCCCCATTTATCGAACTGAATGTCTACGGAGAGTCTCCATCATCCAGGTCATGGTTGTCCTAAAAGTGGTTTTTTTCCAAGAGGCACTTGGACTTTCTGGTTTTTCTTTGAAGATGCTTCGCTTCTCATCCAAGACGTTTCTTCAGCTCTGACTGGATGATGGAAAATGGAAAGTTTTATACTCCTTGCAAACTGATGGTCGTTTGCATCATTTTAGAGAGTCATTGAGGCCACCTGCAGATTCATCTGTGCCCTCAGGGTCACCTGAGTGGTGCAACTGGGTGTGGAGCCTTCTTGGAGACTGTTGAAAGGACCGTGTTGTAGACTGGAGATAGATGATGTTATATCCCTCCCCCTCTGTTGAAAGAGGCCGATCAGTTTTGACAAAGATGGCCTCTATGTTTGAAAGAGGGATCAAATAGGCCATATATGTCAAAATTGAACATCCCTCTCTCAACAGAGGGAGAGGGAGGGATACTGTTATGTCCCTGGAACTTGCCAAAGTCCCCACCCAGGTCCGTTCATGCTGCGGGGGCGTTTGCTGCCCCTCATTGGCTGGCCTCCCTCGACGGCCGGCTATAAAAGCCAGCTGCAGGGTCCGGCCAGCCGCTGATCGCTGTAAGCCTGCTCCAGGCAGGGCTAACACGTTCAGTCCTTTATTGTCTCAATAAAGTCTTGTTGCATCCATGCCCTGGTCTAGCCTCTCATTGCTCAACTACAACACTGGCGACGAGGATGGGATGGCTACCAGAGGCAATCCGCAACAGCTGAAATCACTAAATCGCTGAGCCGCAGCCGCGCCGCCGGAGAGCTCGGTCAGCAAGAGCAAAAGTAATAAGCGTCTGTAGCCGCTTGGTTAGCAAGCTACAGGGGAAAGTGGAGTGCTGCGAGCCGCAGCCGCTCAACACAAAAGAGCGTGAAATTCAAACGGCTGTCGTTTGGATTTCTTGCCGGAATACAGCGCGGTGCTGTTATTCCGAGTCACTGACGCCTACGCAGGCACAAAATTTGAAGCACTATCAGAGGCGGCTAGCCATTACCGCCTACGCTCCCCAGGAGCGCGAAATTCAAAACGCTGCCAACAGCCGTTGCAGCCTAGCCACAATTGTTAGCCCAGAGAGAGAGCAGAGAGGTTCTGTGGAGCCTCTCCAGAGCTGTAGTCACTAGCCTGACAAGAGCACAAAGTGCCATTTTGTTGTCCCAGAGAGATTTTCACAGCAGCATAACCTGCAGAAGTCCTCATCATGAACTCCAACCCAGCCTTCCCACCGTTCAAGCCGGATGAAGAAAAGTGGGAGTCATACAAAAATCGTTTTAACCACTACATCGATGCTATTGGTCTGGCTGATGCTGGGGAGCACAGAAAGAAGTCATTCTTCCTCAGTTATTGCAGAGCCATCGTTTTTGATACCGCCACAGCACTCGTTGCTCCACGTGAGTTAAAGAATGTCCCCTGGGCAGAATTGTTGGAGATTCTCACCAATCATTACTCCCCCAGACCCTCACAAATCGCGAGGCGTTTCACCTTCCAGATGAGGAAGCAAGCAGAAAAGGAAACCGTCAACCAATATATGGCCGCCTTGAGGACTGCAGCCCTCCACTGCGGGTTCGGGAACTATCTAGATGACATGCTCCTCGACCAGCTCGTCTGCGGGGTCAAAGACCTTCACCTCCAAAGGCGACTACTCGCCAGGAAGGACATCAACCTCTCCCAGGCCGCCGAGGAAGCCTTGGCAGCAGAACTGGCAACCCAGTCAGCCACCGAAATTCAAGGTCCCGTTCCCAAACAAAGCTGCGCCACCGTTCATTCAGAAGAGGTAGTCGACGAAGATGATCCCAATGATCAAACAGACATCCACCGCCTCGCTCATGCCAAACAACCACAGGCAGGAGCCAGGCAAGAAAGCAACAGCGCACCCAAACACATCATCCTGTGCCTATCCTGTGGCGGACCTCACTCGAGAGCTTCGTGCAAATTCAAGGGTGCCATCTGTAACAATTGCCACAAAAAGGCCACATCGCCAGAGTCTGCCAGGCCGCGCACAACTCAGCACAAAAGGTTCCTTCCTTTTCCCATTCTGGGCCCCAAAGGCAAGTACTAAATTGTCACACTTGCTACCATGCTAACCACACCTGTCACTCTATTAGTAAAATAACACTCTCCATTTTATTAGAAGGTAAACCTTGTTGTATGGAGGTTGACACGGGGTCAGCGCTCTCAATCATCTCTTGGAGCACCCTCAAGAAAATCCAGCCCAGACTATCCAGAAACCAGCTCCAGAAGTGCCAGATCACCTTGAGGGATTATCAGGGAAAGGACATTCCAGTACTCGGCAAAGGCAAGTTCCTTGTTAATTTTAAAGCTTTCAAAGGCCACCTGCCTCTAGTGGTAGTTAACGGCAACCTCCCTAGTCTTCTGGGGCTTGATTGGTTCCCCTACCTCGGCCTAGGGTTAACAGGAGTCCATGCTGTCTCAGCTTCTGACACTGACTCCTTATTCACTGACTACTCAGACGTATTCAGCGATGAGTTAGGGTGTTATAATGGTACCCCCATCTCATTTGCAGTTGACCCCCAAGCGGTTCCAGTCCGGCTGAAACCTCGTAGAGTCCCATTCGCTATTCGGCCTAAACTGGACACAGAGCTGGATAAATTATTAAAGCAAGAGGTCATTGAGCCGACAGACTTCGCCAAATGGGAGACGCCAATTGTCACACCCTTAAAAAGGATGGCAGCCTGAGAATTTGTTCAGATTACAAAACAACAATTAACCGCTTTCTACAAGTTAGCGCGTACCCAGTCCCGGTCATTCAACATTTATTGCATACCTTTGAGCCTGGCAACATTTTTGCCAAATTGGACATGTCACAAGCATATCAACAGTTCCCTGTTGACAACCAAACAGCCGAACTCCAAACCATTGTGACCCACAGGGGTGCCTTCCGGTGCAGGCGTCTCCAGTTTGGCGTAAGTGTTGCCCCGGGCATCTTCCAATCCCTCATGGAGCGTATACTGCAGGGCCTCCCTGGCATAGTGCCCTACTTTGACGACATATTGGTCTCGGCCAGGGACAGGCCCCAACTCTTCCAGAGAGTCAGAGCAGTGTTAGACAGGTTCAGACAGCATGGCCTCAAATTAAAAAGGAGAAATGTGCCATTGCCACTAGACAGGTGGACTTTCTGGGCTATAGAATTGACGCCTCAGGCATTCACCCCTAGAATCCAAGGTCAAGGCAATTCATGAGGCACCCACGCCAACCACTAAAGCCGAGCTACAAGCCTTTTTGGGGTTATTGAACTTTTATGCATCATTTCTACCGCACAAATCATCAGTAGCAGAGCCCTTACACAGGCTCTTAGATAAAAAATCACCTTGGCACTGGGGACACAAGGAAGACACCGCCGCGCAGTCAAATCACTGCTCACATCAGACGCGGTCCTTATTCAATTTGACCCACATCTCCCATTGGTACTAGCCGCGGATGCATCCCCTTTTGGGATTGGAGCCGTATTAAGCCATAGACTACCCAACGGCTCCGAGGCACCAATCGCTTTCTTTTCCAGAATGCTCTCAGCAACAGAGCGTAACTATAGTCAAATCGACAAGGAGGCTTTAGCCGCAGTGGCACATGTTAAGAAATTTCATGAATTCCTGTTTGGCCACAACTTCAAACTTATCACGGATCACAAGCCTCTCCTGGGTCTTCTATCCGGAGACAAGCAGACTCCCCAAGTGTTGTCTCCCAGAATGACGAGGTGGACCTTGTTCCTGGCGGCTTATTCGTAAGCTCATCCACTGCCCAGGAAAAACATTAAGCCACGCAGACGCCTCAGCCGCTGCCCCTGCCAGCTCCAGCTGAAGACCCGCCCCGGTCCATGCCATCTTTGATGTCACCGAGCTCGACCTTCCTGTCACCGCCCTCGACATCGCCACCAAATCCAAGACGGACAAAACAATCGTCCAGGTACTGGACTGGGTGAGGAGGGGGTGGCCGGGCTCTAACCTCGCAGCCGAATTCACACCTTTTAAGACCCGTCAACAGGAACGATCTAGCATACAGGGCTGCCTGTTGTGGGGCACCGGGTTGTCATTCCGGCCTCACTTTGCACACCAGACTTAGAGGCACTACACGAGGGCCACCCGGGCATCGTCCGGATGAAGGCGTTGGCTCGGAGTTCGCGTCTGGTGGCCTGGCTTGGGCGACGACATCGTCAAGTGGGTAAGCTCATGCCAACCCTGTCAGGAATCCAGACCATCCTCCAGTCACCACCCCACAAAGTGGGAGAGCGTAACGCGCCTTGGTCAAGGCTACACATTGACTTAGCGGGTCCAATACATGGCAAAACCTTCTTGGTGGTCGTAGATTCATACTCTAAATGGATCGATGTGGCCCAACTATCCACGACCACCACGCAAGCGGTCACCAAGGCTCTGACCTGCCTATTCGTAACACACGGGCTACCAGATACCATAGTTTTGGATAATGGCCCCCAGTTTGCCTCAACAGAATTTAGCCGTTTTGCCACCAATCTTGGCATCCGACACATCTTCACGGCCCCTTTCATCCTGCCAGCAACGGACT
Organism: Pseudonaja textilis; assembly: GCF_049901715.1. NCBI lineage: Eukaryota > Metazoa > Chordata > Lepidosauria > Squamata > Elapidae > Pseudonaja > Pseudonaja textilis. The sequence continues at coordinate 250,368,946 of NC_141991.1, forward strand.
GGCGGAGAGCCGTTAGATCCACAAAAGAAGCGTTAGCCAGATTCAGCAAAGAAGATTGGCATCACAGACTCTCCGTTTCTTGCTAAGCCAACACTCAACCCCTTGCATGGTCACCAACAAATCCCCTGCTGAACTTCTGATGGGTAGACGCCTAAGAACTGTGTTGGATAGGCTCCACCCTCACTATTGCCCTGACACCCCTCTCGCTTCAATGACGGGGGTCAGAGATTTTGTCTTGCAGGAACATGTCTTTGCAAGGAACTATGCCGGAGACCCACTGTGGATTCCAGGATTGATAGTAGCCATCACCGGTCCCAGGTCGTACCGAGTCCAGCTGGAGGACGGCCGCATCTGGAGAAGACACCTGGACCAGCTAAGGAAGCGACAGGGTACCTTCGCCAGTGCCGGAGCGTGGGCTCAGGTCGACCCCAGGTGCCACACCAAACTCTCATCAAGACCATGCCAGAATCTCTTCGCCACCACTACCCGGACCAAGGGAGCAAGCAGTAGACCGGGACTGCCCGATGGGTCCTCCACCTGAACCAGCAGACGGGGGCACGACATCACCGACCAGAAGCACTGCACCGGTACCAGCGCAAACCTCAGAGCGAGGCTGCACCCCATCACCAACCCTACCGGTTTCCTTGAACTCTGAGACACTTGGTAACTCACCGGAGTTACGACGCTCGGGCGCCAGCACAGACCGCCCGCTTATTTAAATGACTATGCGTGTTCGCATCTGGGGGAAGGGTGTTATGTCCCTGGAACTTGCCAAAGTCCCCACCCAGGTCCGTTCATGCTGCGGGCGTTTGCTGCCCTCATTGGCTGGCCTCCTCGACGGCGGCTATAAAAGCCAGCTGCAGGGTCCGGCCAGCCGCTGATCGCTGTAAGCCTGCTCCAGGCAGGGCTAACACGTTCAGTCCTTTATTGTCTCAATAAAGTCTTGTTGCATCCATGCCCTGGTCTAGCCTCTCATTGCTCAACTACAACAGATACAACATCATTTATCTCCAATCTACACCTCAGTCAAGAGTTCCAAGAAGACTCCACACCCATTTGCTCTACTGAGTGCACAGATAAACCTCTGGAGGACCTTCCTGACCCTATAAAAGAATGCAAATGACCAGCTCTCTGCAAGGAGGATAAATCAGAAGAGGTATTCAGCAGGTTCTGACCAGTTCTGGAGACTCGGTAGTGGAAATTTTGAGTAATTTTGAGTGGAATTTTGAGTTCAGAGAATCGGCAAATACCGCCTCTGACTGGCCCCGCCCCCATCTCTTCTCTGCCTCCCATTGAGTCCCAGCTGATCGGCTGGGTCTTCTTCAGTTGCCCTGCACAAGAGAACAGAGCTGGAAAGCAGGTTAGTGGCGTGGGGAGGGAATGGGGATTTTGCAGTATCCTTCCCCTGCCACGCCCACCAAGCCACACCATGCCCACCAAGCCATGCCCCTAGAATGGATAGTAATTTTTTTTTTAATTCCACCACTGGGATAAATCCTTCCATTCCTCACCCTCCACTCAGAGCTGAAAAAGTTTCTTGGATGAGAAGCAAAACGTCTTCAATGAAAAAAAAACCAAAAAACCAGAAAGTCCAGTTGCCTCTTGGAAAAACGTCTTTATGTTATCAAAATTAACATGTTTGCTAAGTGATTCTGGCTTCCCCATAATCTTAATAGTTAAAATTAAAAGACACAGGGAACACGATGGAAATCAAATAGGTGAGCAGTCCTCGATTTACAACTGCAACGGAGCCCAAAATTTCCCTTGGAAAGCAAGAGAGTTTTGCCCAATTTTCTGACCTTTCTTGCTACAGTTATTAAATGAATCGTGAAAGGTGTTAAGTTAATAACATGGTTGTTAAGTGAAGCTTTCCCCGTTGACTTTGCTCATCCGAAGTTCGCAAAAGCGGATCGCACGACCCTGGGACACTGCAACCATCATAAATAGGAATCAATTTCTGATTCCATGGGGAAGCTAAAACAGTCATGTTAAAAAAAACAGGTCATAAGTCACTTTTCCCAATGTCATTATAACTTTGTATGGTCACTAAATAAATAGTTGTAAGGTCAGGTATTCTCTAAACTTTCATTTTTTTTGATTGGTAGGAATATTGTGATGGAGGAATATTGTGATTCAGCCTTGCCCAAACTCAGATGGACTATTCGTGTTGGACTATAATGACTCAAAATCTATAGGATATGGATGTTGATCAAACTGACCAGGAACTGTAGAGTAACTCACCTGATGGTCAGCTGATTGAATAGAATAGAAAAGAAAATATAAAATGGAATGAATGGAATGGAATAGAATAGAATAGAATAGAATAGAATAGAATAGAATAGAATAGAATAGAATAGAATAGAATAGAATAGAATAGAGATTGGATTGGATTGGATTGGATTGGATTGGATTGGATTGGATTGGATTGGATTGGATTGGAATGGAATGGAATGGAAGAGAAGATATGGAATAGAATCGAATAAAATAGAAAATATGGAATGGAATGGAATAGAAAACATGGAATGGAATGGAACGGAATGGAACGGAACAGAACAGAACAGAACAGAACAGAACAGAACAGAACAGAACAGAACAGAATAGAATAGAATAGAATAGAATAGAATAGAATAGAATAGAATAGAATAGAATAGAAAATATAATATGGAATGGAATGGAAGAGAAGAGAAGAGAAGAGAAGAGAAGAGAAGAGAAGAGAAGAGAAGAGAAGATATGGAATAGAATTGAATAAAATAGAAAATATGGGATGGAATGGAATAGAAAATATGGAATGGAATGGAATGGAATAGAATAGAATAGAATAGAATAGAATAGAATAGAATAGAATAGAATAGAATAGAATAGAATAGAATAGAATAGAATAGAATAGAATAGAATTCTTTATTGGCCAAGTGTGACTGGACACACAAGGAATTTGTCTTTGGTCATATGCTCTCAGTATACGTAAAAGCTATAGCTGATAAATCATGATCATAGTCACCATAAAAACACTGTACATTCATCATGAATCATAAGATACAACACTTAATCTATAGTCATAGGATACTAAATAAGCAACCAACATAAATCAGACTGAGAAACCAAATAAAACAATATAAATTGTAAAGATACAAGGAACAAAGTTATAGTCCTAAGTAGAAAAAGACATAGGTAATAGGAAGGATGAGAAGAATAATAGTAATGCAGCCTTACTTAAATAGTTGGACAGTGCTGAGGGAATTATTTATTTAGCAGAGTGATGGCATTGGGGGAAAAATTGTCCTTGTGTCTAGTTGTTCTGGTGTGCAGTGCTCTATAGCATCATTTTGAGGGTAGGAGTTAAAACATTTTATGTCCAGGATGTGAGGGGTCTGTAAATATTTTCTCAGCCCTCTTTTTGACTCATGCAGTATACAGGTCCTCAATGGAAGGCAGGTTGGTAGCAATTGGGCTTTTTTCTGATTTTTTTTCCCCTCAGATTGGAAAAGGTTCACTTAAGTATACCAAGAGAATTAATGCAAACAAATCAGAGAGGAGGGGAAAATGTTTCTCCATCATAAGGGGGATTAGGCATACTTCGTATTGCTTCACTAATACATTCTTAGGTGGTGCTTTGAGGAGGTCAGAGCCAGATAGTAATCAGGAAGGTTAGAAAAGTTAGGTAGAGAATGGAAAGCAGGCAGGAAGGAAGGCAAGAAGGAAGGAAGGAAGGAAGGAAGGAAGGAAGGAAGGAAGGAAGGAAGGAAGGAAGGAAGGAAGGAAGGAAGAAAGAAGAAAGAAAGAAAGGAAGGAAGGAAGGAAGGAAGGAAGGAAGGAAGGAAGGAAGGAAGGAAGGAAGGAAGGAAGGAAGGAAGGAAGGAAGGAAAGAAGGCAGGCAGGCAGGCAGGAAGGAAGGATATGGGAATGGGAGGCAGGAAGGGAGGAAAGGGGGGAAAGGAAGAGGGGAGAGAAGAAAGGAAGGAAGGAAGAAGGGAGGGAGGGAGAAGTAGGGAAGGAAAGAGGGAAATTACATTGCATGTTCCTTGCCTCTTTGAGTTCATTAGCATGTTCTTTGCAATTATTATTATTTTTCTCTATATATGCACCTTGTACAACACCTTTCTCTCATTCTGATTTTTTTTTTTTGCAATGAGCTTCTCTTATAAGCCTTTTCTCACAGCCATTATTCCCCCAAACATGTTTCTTTCATACTTCTCATTAGCACAACGCCACGCCGTTCTTTGACAGCCTGTAACATAATTCTTTTCACTCTGTTAAAACCACCTTGGACATCTGCTTTCTCATCAGCTTCCCATTAATCCTGTTAATGGAATTCTGATAACATATACAGTATTTTCTATGCAAGATTCTTTTTTTTTTCTATAGAGGTTTTGCTTTCTCCCTTCCTTATCTTACATACTCATTTTTTCCTCACCAAGATCCACTCTTGACAAAAACAGTGTGTCCCACAGTCAGGGCCGCTCATTACTCATTATGGTAAATTAATTATTCTTCACTAATCCTGCCGGTTTTTCATCATAAATCATCAGATCAATCCTGTTCTTAGTTTTATTGATTCTTTCATCACAGACATGATATGTATAACTAGGTTTCTGCTTAAACCACCGTCCAAACAACAGTCTTTTTCCTAAGCAGATATATTCCTGCCAGACCCCATTCTTACTCATTAATGGATCTTCAAATAGCATCTATCTGTCTGTCTGTCTGTCTATCTATCTATCTATCTATCTATCTATCTATCTATCTATCTATCTATCTATCTATCTATCATCTATCCTCTATCTATCTCTCTTAGCTACTACCATCTATCTAGTTATTTATCTTTATCTACCCCTTATCTATTATTTATCTATCTATCTATCTATCTATCTATCTATCTATCTATCTATCTATCTATCTATCTATCTATCTATCTATCTATCTACCATCCATTATCTAACACTGTACTGAATGTCATATTTGTGATCCATTACTACAAGATGTAATGCTGGCTGCCAGCCTGGCTGGCTTCCCATAGGGTGGACTCATTCACAGGAGACCTGGAAATCTGTTTCCTTTCATGGAAGTGTGACTGCCTCTGAAGGTGATCCACACACCTCAAAGAGTCTCATGCAGACATTAAATGAATGCAAAACGTATGAAAATGGATGATTTCCTTCCTTCCTTCCTTCCTTCCTTCCTTCCTTCCTTCCTTCCTTCCTTCCTTCCTTCCTTCCTTCCTTCCTTCCTTCCTTCCTTCCTTCCTTCCTTCCTCCCTTCCTTCTTCTCCCCTCCCCACTCCCACAAACAGGTGCACCAAATTCATCTCTCTCTCTCTCTCCCTCCCTCTCTCTCTCTTTCTCTTTCTCTCTAGTATCTATTTTTCTATCAATCATCCATTATCTAGTACTCTATTAAATGTCAACGTTGTGATTCATTACCACAAGACGTGATGCTTCCCATAGGGTTGGACCCATTCATAGGAGCCCTGGGAATCTGTCACCTTTGATGGCAATGTGACTGCCTTTGAAAAGGCTCCAACAGCACCCTGGTCATGTTTTTCTGATCTCCCCATCTATTGCGCACATTACCATCCAACAGGCTCTCACCGGTTAAGCATATAAAACATGGCAACCTAGTGCAAGGAAAGTAGCATTAAGTCATAACCACAGCAACACAAAATCAGTCTAAATCACCACGTCCAAAAAAAAAAAAAAAAAAAAGGCCACTCAATCAGCCCTCCCAAAGCTTTCTAACACAATTTTATTTTCACCAGCTTTCAAAATGCTGTCAGGATCAGTGCCAAGCTGGCCTCAAGAGGAAAATTCTTCTCTTTGTTGTTTTGTCTTGCCAAAATTCTCTTTATTTTTTATTTTTTGGAGGAACCAGTTGGCTGTTACAGTGAGGAATGCCATGGAATACATACCAGATTGCTTATTTTTTTCCCCCTCAAAAGAATAATCAAATGTGGAGTGGACTATTCACCTTTCATAGCAGTTCTAGTTAGTGGACTCTTATATATGAACGTAGGGACAGGAAAACAATGTGCAGTTAAGTAGGATTAGGTAGGGATATTGTAAAAAGGAGAGACATGATAGGCTGCGAGGATAAAAATATCAAACGTCTGATGGAACTTTTTTATTAATACGTTTTGCTAAAAGGCATAAGTTTCCATGAGATGTAACTCACTTCATCCGATGTGTAGCTATGGGCTGTAGGGTGATTTGCAGATCAATTTATATATGATTCCTGTCCATTTTTAGATCTATATATTTGATCACCATAGAAGGGAATATTTGTAACTCAGAGCTGAACTGGTGATCTCTGAGCTTGGTGGTTTCTTGCAGACATTTCATTACCTGACTAGGAAACATCATCAGTGCTAGAAGGGAGGGAGGTTTGCTATCAGTTTATATACAGTACCTTGCCCTGCCATTTGTGGCCTTCAGCTTGATAGTTCCTTGATTAAGGCATTGCTAATATAAGAAAATATTTGTAGCTCAGGGTTAAACTATGGAATCCCTGGTGGTCTCTGAGCTTTGTTATTTTCTTGCAGATGTTTCGTTACCCAACTAGGTAACCTCATTATTGTTAGAAGGGAGAGGTGTTTACTCTCTGTTTATATCTGCAAGATTGGTTGTTTTCTCCCAACTAGGTAACCTCATCAGAGCTAGAAGGAAGTGAGGTTGTTCTCCATGTGTCTATAATTGTCTTGCCCTGTCATTATGGGGAACACTATTGTTATAATTAATTACTCTGAGTTAGTATATTTTAATTTCATATTTTGAGGTTCTGTCTATTACCATTGTTTTTCTGATTTATGTTTTAAAACAAAAAACTCTATAGCCAACTTCAAAACCACTGGTTACCATCATAGATAGATAGATAGATAGATAGATAGATAGATAGATAGATAGATAGATAGATAGACAGATGATAGATAGACAGATATACTCTAGAAAAAGTACAGAGAAGAGCAACCAGGATGATTAGGGGACTGGAGGCTAAAACATATGAAGAACGGTTGCAGGAACTGGGCTTGGCTAGTCTAGTGAAGAGAAGGACCAGGGGAGACAGGAGAGCAGTCTTCCAATATTTGAGGGGCTGCCACAAAGAGGAAGGGGTCAAGCTGTTTTCTAAAGCACCTGTAGGCCAGACAAGGAATAATGGATAGAAACTGTACAAGGAGAGATTTAACCTGGAAATAAGGAGAAACTTTCTGACAGTGAGAACCATCAACCAATGGAACAGTTTGCCCTTGGAAGTTGTGGGACCGTCATCATTTGAGACCTTCAAGAAGAGATTGGACTGCCATTTGTCAGAAATGGTGTAGGGTCTCCTGCTTGGGCTGGGGGTTGGACTAGATGACCTATAAGGTCCCTTCCAACTCCAATTATCTGTTATCTGTTAAGATAGATGATAGATAGATACAAATAAATAGAGAGTTACAAGAAAATTTACATTCATTTTTTTTTTGAAAAATTTATTTGGGTTTTCACAAAAACAAAATACAAATAAAACATCTTTTTTGAAAATAGCATGGTCCCAGGTTATCACTTCTTCATACAGACACAAAACTCAATTTCATGCTCATTTTTATATTCTATTCCATATCTTATTACCATTTTATATTTTCTACATAGTTTTTCGCCTCTTCTAATTTTCTCAACTTTGTTTTAATTATCTCAATTCAAATCATTATATTTATACTTTTGCCTGTCCTGTTACAATTTCACATTATCTTTTCTTATTAAGCAGATTTTTCCCTGTAGTTACCAATTAGAGTATGACACCTTTATATCCTTTAATTTTATCCATTCAAGCTCTTGTTTAAGCTTCAATGTATACCTTTAAGATTATAGCATTCAATATAATACATAACTTCCAATCAAATTCTGCTTGGTACATTTTTAAAATAGACATTATATTCTTAAAAAGAAAAAATCATATATATATGTAAATAAAACACATTCCATTCTAATTCAATTCTATCATTAATATGTATTAAAATCTTAACATCTTTAACATTTCTTTTCAATTGAATATCATACTTCCTTGGGAACACTTATAAACTTTCCATAGTTAATTCTTTTTTGTTCCATATTTCTCACTTATATTTTTATAAATCATTACTAATAATTAAAAATGTTCCCTTTTAATTCTCTCAATCATTTAATTCATTCATTTATTAACAAACATCCCACTGCATTACAATAAATATTTCATCCATCATCATATTTTCTAAAGTTATTTCTATTTGTAATATAACAAAGCTATCTTATGTACCTTTGCAGAATCCCTTTTACAATTAAATTTTCATCCATTATCTCTAAACAAACTTATGGTTACAATCCTTATATCTTTTCCCTGTTTCTCCATTTCTTGTTTCTGTCTTTTACAACTTTTCTTTTCCTTGCCTTCTTCCTCCTCTTCTTCTCCCTCCCCTTTTTACCCTCTCGTCTCTCTACTTCTAACTCTCTCATCTGTAATCCCCTCTTCTGTTGCTTTCTAATATTATATTAATCTTTCAAATTGTTCTTCTTATTTTTGGTTGTTTTTTCTAATCTTAAACCTTTCACTCTCTTTCCCCCCTTTTCTTTTTTCCCCCCACTTAAAATTATTTGATCATTAAAAATGGCTTCTTCTTTGTCCCAATCTTCTTGTTCTGCAAGCGTTTCTTGTTGGTTCTCATAGTTCCAGATCTCCATTTCTAAGAATTGAAACACAAAGTCAAAAGAACTTCTCCCTTCTTGTGCATCTTCTTTCCATTTTTAAAGTTCTGTTTTCAGTTCTTCTAAGAGTGATACCATTTTAAAAACTTTTAAACAATCACCCAGTTAATTTTAGTCATCTAGATGCAAAAACCAAAAATCACCAAGTAATCCAAATAATCCAAGGCTGTTTCTACTTGCTTCTTTTTTCCATTTTCTCTTCCTGGGGTTCTATTATTTTGTTACCAAGTTTCCATTAAAATGTATCTTTGAGGAATCTTGTTAAAATTTCACTGTAAGTTTCTTTTAATTACAGCTGCATTCCTTAATTCCAGGCAGTCTCCTTCATTTTTCCAGATCCTGCCCTTCTATTCTTTTTTTTTCTCCTTTTCAGCTTTTAAAAACTTTTAAATGTCCAGAAATCTTTATTATCCCTTTGACTTTTATTTTCAGCTTAAATGCCTATTAATGTCAAAGTGGATTTTTTTTTCAGTTTCTTGCTTAAGTCTCTTAGCTGTCAGTATAAGGAAGGGAAGAAAAAAAACCCTAATTCTTTCCCTTCTCTCTCTCCTTTGCAACTTCAACATTCTTTGGGAACAATGTTGTTAAGTTTAAATTCCAGGTTACCTTATTTGTTGCTTTTGCTGTTTGACCCGGTCAACCAAAACTTTCTCTTCTTATCTTCCTCCTGCACATTCTTTTCCAGTCAAGTTCTTCTTTGTGGTGGCCATTTCTGACCACCGCTACAACCGCCTTCAGGAAAGGGAGTAATGGCCAGCTGGGGAGGAGAGATGCAGCTCTCCTCAACCCTGCAGGTAGTCTCCCTCCTCTTCACCACCTCTACGGGATGGCTTAGCCCCGAAACCAGCCAGCTCGGGGCGCCCCAGTGGCGAGCATGGATCGAAGCTTCGCAGAGACAAAGTTTTGGTCTGTCACTGAAGAAGCTCAAACCGGAAGCCCCAAAAGTTTGCATTCATTTTTGTGCACAACTTTCTGTAAACCACAAGTTCTGTCCTGAAATTTCTTTCTCACACACTTTTTAATTTGCAAATTTGAACCAAAAACCTCACTGGAAAAAAAAGAGAGAGAATAAAAAAACATGAAATATGCACAAAAAAGAGACTCCATTACAAAGAATGTCTGAACAATTTTGCTAAAAACGTGGAACACATAAAAAGTCTTTTGCATCCCAAAACGTATGTGTGTAATTGACACTGACACTAAATAATGAGGTTTCACAAATCTCTCTGAGGTGGATTACCTCAGATTTGCACATTTCTAATACATACTTTAAAGACACGGTCATTTAAACTGACTCAGTTTATTTTCATTGAGGGATTTAAAGAAAGACACAACATGTGTGATATTTTTAAGACTTCTTCAGAATGCAAAAGTTTCTTTTAGAGGGAAAAAAAACCCAACACAGACAAATCACGTATCATTTGAACCCCTGTCAATATTTTGTGGTCTGAATTAAGATATTTATTGACTGAATCCCACCGATCGATCAGCAGAAAAATAGAAGGGGAAAAAGCTATTTCATGGTTGATTATTACAATGAAAAACATCTGCATTTCTTTGAAAAGGGACACATTTAAAAACTATGATTAATGAAGTCATTGATTCGTTCCAATATCCATTAATTAATTGTTCTCAGACGATGGAGATCTAAAGAGCAAACTGATTGAGATTCTGGCATTAGCCTCTAGTGAGTGGGCATTGATTAGATTTGCAAGTTGCTGTTTTCCAAAGTTGAAAGTTCATGTTCACCAATGGCCTTCAAAAGACATTTTGAAAGTAATTTTTCTTTCATTAAACTGATCTGAGGAAGGAAAATATATTATTACTTCCTCTCTTTCCCTTCCTCTCTCTCTCCCTCCCTCCATCCCTCTCTCTCTCCCTCCCTCTCTCTTGCTCTCTCTCTCTCTCTCATTTATTTAAATTATGTATATGCCTACCCATCTCACAGCCGTGAGCCTGGACAGCAATCCAAGATTAAAAACCAACAGTTCCTAACCATAGCTTGTGGTATCCCAGGTAAATAATACATTCCAATTATAAAAACACTTCTCCAAAAGACTTTGTGTAACAAAGTTAGACTGGCTCTATACCGTGAACATCTTGGTAGATAAAAAACAGAACTATGAAGAGAAGTAATCTGTATTTATTTATGCAGATACAATAAAGAAATAAGTAGGCTATTTGGAGGCCACTTAGAACTTCATTTCTGGAAGGCTTACAATTTTAAAAGCAGGAGCACTCCAACAAAGAAGAGGAGGGGAGATCTAGGGGAGAGGAGAAAAGTGGAGAGAGGGAGAGGAGACCTAGGGGAGAGGAGAGGGGGTGAGGGAGGGAGAGGGAGAAAGGGAGGGAGAGGAGATCTAGGGGAGAGGAGCGGGGCCGAGGGAGGGAGAGGGAGGGATGGAGGGAGAGGAGAAGAGACTAAGGAGAGAGGAGAGGGAGAGTGGGAGGGAGGAGACCTAGGGGAGAGGAGAGGACAGGGAGAAAGGGAGGGAGAGAGACAGAGAGAAGAGCTAGGGGAGAGGAGAGGGGGAGTAGGAGAGGACCTAGGGGAGAGGAGAGGGGGAGAGGGAGGGAGAGGGAATGGGAGAGGGAGACCTGGAGAGAGGAGAGGAGATGAGAGAGGGAGGGAGGGAGGGAACAGAGACCTGGGGAGAAGAGAGAGGGAGAGGAAAGGGTCTCATGTCTCCCCTAGTCCTTCTTTTCACTAGATAGACATCCCTGGTTCCTGCAACCCTTCTAATGTTTTAGCCCCCAGGCCCCTAATCTTCCTTGTTTCTCTTCTCTGCACTCTTTGCAGAGTCTCCATTATAAGAGCCTATGAAAACCAGTTTTCCTGGTTCATACTGTATTTATTCAACTTGAGATAATTACTTTGAGCAGGGAGAACCGCTAACATATTTCACCCATTCCCAGATGTGAGGTCAAGTTTGAAATTCACATCACATTAGTGATGTCCAAATGCCAGCTTGAGTTGTGCAATTGACCCAGCTCACAGTTGGTTAGTTTCCAAGCCATTAGTTCACAACTCACATTTTTCACTTCATTACTTCTCGGTTTGTGGGCTCAGAATTTTCTGTCCGTTGCAATCAACTTAGGTGTTACACATGGGAGAGGTTAAACAAAGGCTAGAGAGGTGTAATTAAGCTATTGGTAGGAAGGAAAAGGAGTAAAAGAGTGAAAGGGGGTAAGGGGAAATGGGGTGTTCCTTTCTTCAACCTGCTTAACACATAAAAAAAAAGGTGTCATCTCTGATACTTGGACAAGGTGAATTATCAGGTTTATTTCAAACTAGAGACAAGCCATCGGATGGTTTGGGTGAAATCACTCATCAAAATCATGGGGTTGGAAGGAACTTTGGAAGTCTTCTAGTCCAATCCTTTACTCAAGGCAGGAATGGTTGTCAAAAATGGTTGTCAAATCTTTTGTTGAAAGGCTCCAGTGATGGGTAAAAATCTATGGAGATTTTCAGTCACCGAGATCATGGTTCTCCCACAGGTCCTTTTTCAGGAGGCAGCTGGACTTGGGTTTTTTTCTTTCCGTGAAGATGTTTTGCTTCTCATCCAAGAAGCTTCTTCAGCTCTGAGCGGATGATGGGGAATAGAAGGATTTATATTCCATGCAGACAGCTGCATCAGTCAAATGACCCTGAAGACACAACCATCTCTCTAAAAGAATGCAAACGACCAGTTATCTCCAAGGAACATAAATCCTTCCATTCCCCACCATCCCGTCAGAGTTGAAGAAGCTTCTTAGATGAGAAGTGAATCGTCTTCAAAGAAGAAAATAAGAAAGTCCAGTTGCCTCTTGGGAAAAAAGCACCTCTGGACCTCCAGCAATGGAGCACACACACAGCTCCGGGAGGTAAGCTGTTCCACTAATTAATTGTCCTCACTGTCAGGAAATTCCTCCTTATTTTCAAGTTGGTGCTTCCTCTCATGAGCTTCCATCCATCGCTTCTTGTTCTGACCTCAAGTGCTTTGGAGAATAAGTTGTCTTTCCTGTGACAGTCCGTACAATACTGGAAGATGGCTATCGTGTTGTTCCTGAGCCTTCTCTTCATTAGGCTAAACATAGCTTGTTCAGGGGTGGACTTGAAAATTTTTAGCAATTAGTCCTCTGCCCAGTTGCTGGGTGGGCATGGCCATGGTGGATGTGGCCTAGTCAGCCTCCTGCACCACTTACACCCTCCCGGTGCTCAAAAGGCCTCCAGGAAGCCGGAAATGGAAGTCCCCAGGAAGCCCGGACTTCCGGGAGGCTCGTTTTTTGGCCTCCCCAGGCTCATATATGCTTTCCTCGTTTCCCCGCTCCCCAGGTTCCAGAGGTTCTCTGGAGGCCAGAAACAGGCCCATTTCTGGCCTTCTGGAACTTCCAGGATCCAAAATGGACCACATAGAGACTCCTGGGAGAGTGGGGCAGGGTCGGTGGAGCCAGCCAGTGGTTGTAAGTACCGGTTCGGCGAACCAGATGTAAAATTAGCATCCGGTTCATCCAAACCAGTGCGAACCATTGTCAGCCCACCCCTGACCTTGTTCCCTTAGTCATTCCTTATATGAACGTCTCCAGACCCGCTTAACATCCTTGTTGCTCTCTTGTTTATGCTTTCTAGTTTCAACAACTTTTTTTATATCTTGGCAACAGAACTGCAAGCCATTTTCCAAACGTGGCCTTACAAGTGCATCATAGTGGGATACTATTATTATTAGATGGAAATGAAATATTGCTTTCGGACCACTGGGTTCGGGCTTCCTGATATATACTACAAAAATCCAGATGGCTGTTAAATGGCAGGATTGCCTAAGAGGTTATTTCCCTCAATATTCTTCTTTTCCCGCAAGCAAGTTCGCATGTACAGGAAACCATTGAAAGATATTCCCTGGTGTTTGGGGATTCAGTACTACAATGTTCTGAAAATTAATTAATTAATTTACATCCCACCTTTATTATTTTTTTAAAAAAATAAGGCAGTGAAAATACTCCACACACCTTCCTTCTCTTATTTTCCTCACAACTACAACAACAACCCTGTGAGGTAAGTTGGGCTGAGAGAAAGTGATTGGCCCAAAGTCACACAGCTGGCTTTCATGGCTAAGGCAGGATTCGAATTCACCTTCTCTTGGTGATTGGCCCCAAGTCACCCAATCAGCTTTCATGTCTAAGGTGGGGCTTGAACTCATGATCTCCTGCTTTCTAGCCTTGTGCTTTAGCCACTAGACCAAACTGCTTCTCTCTCTTTCAATTGTCTTCTTTCTCTTCCTTCTGCTAGCTGACCATGTGATTGGTAACCCCCTGTCACAAGTGATTTTAATGTAATCGATGTCTTATTTATTTCATATTACTAATATGTTAATTGTTAGATCAATCTCTCTTTTGCCTTTTTTTTAAAGGGTTCTCCAAAACGCCGAGCTTTGCACATCAAAAGTATTTTTGAAACCCACACAACACAGCCCAGACTCAACTCTGAAACTCAATTCCAAGATATGCAGATGAGATCTTTAATCATCTCAGCAAATCTCCAGATGAAAAGCAGCAAGGTTAGGAAAACGCCGTTTTGTGCCTCTTCGCCCATGCATCTGGGTGCGCCAAATGCAGACACGTGTACAATCTTCAATTAAATTATTATATTAGTTGGCTACAAGGAGAGTCCATTAAAGATTTAGTTACCTTCTGTGTGAACATTAAGAAGCCATTACTCAAATTCTATTTAAACAGCTAAAAGGAATTAAAATGTGGAGGAAAGATCATTACATATCACGACCTAATTTTCCAACACAAGCTTAGCGACTGATAGATTGCTTAAACCCTCCAAGGTTTTAGTTTCCCACTCAATAATTTAGAGCCTAGAGTGGGGGGTTATGTTGATTTATAATTTGTTACCATCAGTCTTTCTTGGCAAGGGAGAACGTTGTGCTGCTGTAATCTGCTTTATTTCATAGGCTTTATTTGAAGTCATGCTCTTTTCTCAGTTCTTTTTCTCAAAACTCGATCGCGGTTGGGAAGAAAATGGCACCTGTTTGCCAAAGGTCACTTCCCTCTGCATTTGCCATGTTAACAGAACAGAATAACAGATTTGGAAGGAGCCTTGGAGGTCTTCTAGTCCAACCCCTTGCTCAGGCAGGAAACCCTATACCCGTGATGGCGAACCTGTGGCTCACGGGCCACAAGTGGCACACAGAGCCATTTGTGCTGGCACGCGAGCCGCAGGCGCAGCCTCACTGTGCATGTGCGCACCTCACAGCAGATTTTTTTTTTTTTCGTTTGGTTTGAAACCTTTTTCAGTCTCCTTGAAGCATGGAAAAAGCCTCTGCAAGGTTTTTCAGGCCGAATTATAGGTCCATTTCATCACTTCCTATAATACCGGAAGTGACACAATGGGCCTATAATTCATCCTGAAAAGCCTTGCAGAGGCTTTTTCCAAGCCTCTGGGAGGCTGAAAAAGGTCTCAAACGAACAAAAAAATCAGCTGTGAGGCACAGTGCAGGTAAGTGGGTAGCGGGGGGACTGTGTGTGCATGCTTAGGGCGCGTGGGAGGGGACATGCATTGCATTCTGGGTGCTGACAAGCAAGTGTATGTGCGCTGGCATGCACACAGTTTTTGACAAAGGAGCCCCAAAAGGTTAGCCACCACTGCCCTATACTATGGGGCCTGGAAAATGTATAAAGAACAGTTGCTGGAAATGGGAAGGTCTAGTTTAAAGAAAAGAAAGACTAGGAGAGATTCGATAGCAGTGTTCCAATATCTCAGGGGCTGCCACAAAGAAGAGGAAGTTGAAAGTGATTCTGCAAAGCACCTGAAGGCAGGACAAGAAGCAACGGGTGGAAACTAATTAAAGAGAGAAGCAACCTAGAACTAAGGAGAAATTTCCTGACAGGACAATTAATCAATGGAACAACTTGCCTTCAGAAGTTGTAAATGTTCCAACACTGAAAATTTTTAAGAAGAAATGGGACAACCATTTGTCTGAAGTGGTGTAGGGTTTCCTGCCTAAGCAGGGGGTTAGACTAGAAGACCTCCAACTTCCCTTCCAACTTCTGGAGGCAAGTTGTTCCACCAATTAATTGTTCTCACAGTCAGGAAATTTCTCCTTCATTTTCCATTGCTTCTTTCCTTGATTACTTTCCATCCATTGTTTCTTGACTTGCCTTCTGGTGCTTTGGAAAATAAGTTGACCTCCTCTTCTTTCGGGCAGCCCCTGAGATATTGGAAGACTGTTATCCTGTCTTCCCTGGTCCTTCTTTTCATTAAACTAGACATCCCCAATTCCATCAACCGTTCTTTATATGTTTTATCCTCCAGTCCCCAAATCATCTTTGCTGCTCTTCTCTGCATGTCATTTTATTATGGTTGGTCAGCCAGATGTTGAGACTGGATTTGGCATTTTTGTCCTCTTATCCCATCTTTCCCAAGGGCCTGGGATAGGTAAGTGTGGATGTTTGATGATGTTAAAGGTAGTTGCCTCAGGACACCTTTTCCAAGTTGCTGTATTTTGCAATTGACCAATGGTGGTTTCATCAACGCAAATGGTGTTCAAGTGTTGATCCAGATAGCAATAGCACTTAGACTTATATACTGCTTGTTAGCACTCTCTAAGTGGTTTACTAGGAGACGCGGTGGTTCAGTGGCTAAGATGCTGAGCTTGTCTATCAGAAAGGTCGGCAGTTCGAATCCCTAGCGCTGCGTAATGGAGTGAGCTCCCCTTACTTGTCCCAGTTTCTGCCAATCTAATAGTTCAAAGGCATGTAAAAACACAAGTAGAAAAATAGATACTTCTTTTGTCGAAAAGTAACAGCATTCCCTGAGCCTTTGGCATTTAGTCATGCCGGCCACATGACCATGAAGATGTCTTCGGACAGCGCTGGCTCTTCGGCTTTGTAACAGAGATGAACATTGCCCCCTAGAGCCGGAAACAAATCGCACGTATGTGCGAGGGCAACCTTTAACTTTACTATATTCCTAACACTGTACTACCAGGGTGCCACCACAGCACAGTCGTGCAATGGATGCAATCCCAAGACTCCTATCACTCTTCTCTTGGATTTCTTGTCCATTATCATTTTTCTTCTATTTGCAGGCCTTCGTAATTTTCTGATTTTCTCTGGTTCTTTCTCTTTTATTCTGCTGTCTCCGGGGACTGCCACGTCCACTATCCAAGCTTTTTCGTCTTATTGACAATTGTTAAGTCTGGGATCTTATGTGGCAGGTGCTCATCTGTTTGAATTCTAAAGTCCCAGAGCACTTTAGCTTCTTCATTTTCAATGACTTTCTCTGTTTTATGGCCCACCAGTTCTTCCTGGCAAACAAATGGAATTTTTCACAAATCTTCCAATGTACCCATTGAGGCTACTTTGTATTATTTTTCTTCCAGAAAACAAGCAATAAAAGCAATTTCTGCTCCAATTTTGTCTGGACAAATTATTATTTTTTTATTTCTCCCCAATGGTTATTTTGAGGAAATCAAGTTTTCAACTGCAAGCTACCATGTGTAAACAGGAAGCAAACCCCACACTCGCTCATATTGGTGGTGTTATCTAATTGGGTAATGAAATGTCTGCAAGAAAACCAACAAGTTCAGAGAGCAGCAAGCATACAGAAAAAACACCATACCAAAACCAGCCAGGTTTTACCAAAGCAACAACCCAGCCTACTCCAAAAGAAGCTGTGTAAGGACTTCATTTAAACAAGCCCAAACACACCGCAGCAACCAGGAACCACAGAAAAAAATAAATAGAGCCTGTATACAACATTGAGTCACCATGGGCGAATAAGCGGCAATATAAATCAAATAAATTAATTAATAAATAAATATTTTAACCAAATGGATATCCATGCTTTATCAAAAAGTCCCTGACCGCTCAACCCAATACAACACAACCAACACAAACCCTAAAATCAATCAATCTATCTATCTATCTATCTATCTATCTATCTATCTATCTATCATCCATAAAAGTGAAATACCAGTCACTCATCATCACAAAATCTTCAGAACCATAAAGCCTACAAACTTGAAATTTGGCACGTATGTTCCTCTTGGCTTCTTGGTCCTCACTAAGAAAGTATTTTTCAAAATGACCATCACAGCATTTAGAGTATTTCCTATATTATTATTAACATGCTCTGATGCTAAGGAGTTCTACTCCTCCTCCCCACCTGAAAAGAAATCTTTTCCAAATGCAAAACACAAGCAGAGAAGAGGAGTTTCAGTTTCAGTCTTAGTTTTACAGCACCAAGCAGCTTTAGTACAGAATAGTTGAGCTAAGCCACAACCAAGCTCCTTGCTGTCTCCTTCTTGCTCACAAAGCAGATACCGCTTCAGTTTCCAAATAGCCCTCAACTCTCTCACATACTGACAGCACACTAGCCAGATGAATACAGATGGATGCTGGTAGGCAGAGGCAAAATATTTTTTCCTTATTTCCCTCCCCCCAAACTAAGCCCAATCACATAGTTTCATAGCAAAGCACAGGTATAGAGCTAGTATCTAATATCTCAGAAACCACCAACAGATTACTACAACCACATGGAACCACACAAGCCAATAAAACCCTTCAAAACATCCCAAGCAGACCAAAAGGACCAGAAGAAAAAACAACACAGGTCATCTCCAATTTACAATGTAATGACTGCAACAACAACTTACAACCACTATGTAGGACATACAGGCATAAGTCTGGAAGAACACATCCATGAGCACCAACTAGCGGTCAGAAGACATGATGAAATCTCCTTAATTTCACAACATAAGGACAGACTTAAGTAGAACTTCAATTGGGAAAACTTGACAATCCTAGACTAAGTCCAAAAATGCCCAGGAATTTCTAGAAACCTGGCACTCTGAGAAATCAGCCACCAACAGACACATAGACACAAACAACATGTATAGACTATGCAAAAGGGTCAATCAACCAGCCCCAAAGGACCCAAGCTCCTCTCCACTCAGATCAGCATAGATTTAACTCCAAAATTAACATCAAACCAACAGTCAAGTAAACAGTCAATCAAGAAACTGCCTAAGAAGCCAGCAGTAAACAGGCCCACCAAAAAACCAAGAAACCATTTATATTAATTGATAGTAGTTTCTTTTCTTCTTCCATTTAATTAATTCTGTCTTGTAATGGTTCCGGTCTCTCCTTGGGCCTGAAGATGCATGCTACTTTCTTTTCTCTCCTGATGTAGATGAGTATTTCCTTGATTTCCTAAAGTTCCATCTCTGTTCTTATGATAGCCTTGATCTTCCTGGGAGTTTCTTTCCAGTTCCTCCTTACTGCTCTGGTCTTCTAGACCTACCAATCATTCATGAAATTCCTTTTCCATGGAGTCTATTTTAATTTTCCTTTCGTTCCAAAAAACTAACATCCCCTCTGGGATTAGCCGTTTAAACACGATTATTTTCTGATTTAGGTAAGCTGCTAAGAACTTGTAGTCTCGTCTTTGTTCTCTTACTCTTCTTGGTATTTGTTTGAGAATAAAGACTTCTTTACCTTTATACGTGATTGTTTCATCTCTTGACAGCCTATATATGATATCCCAAACACTCCTTCTCACAAATCGTATATGGACTTCTCTTGGGCATTTGTGGTGTCTCACATAATTAGTGCTAATCCTGTAAACTTCATCGAACTCCCTCAAGATGTCATCTTTATCCTTTTCCAATAGTCCAGCCAGTATTCCTGCCATTAGTTGTTCCAGGTCTTCTTCTTTGGATTCCACTACATTTTGAAATCTCAAGTATGTAGCAGCCTTGTCCATCTCTAGGTAGACCAGTGAGTCCTCCATTTCTTTACTCACGTTATTTAATTCTTCATTGACCCTTTCTAATTTCCTTTCGGTTTGTTCAGTTCTTTTCTCTACCTCTTTTATTGTTGCTTCATTTTTCTCCAAGGCCTGCTGTAATAATCCAACTTTGTCCTCTACTTTGGAGATATCCGCTTTCATTTCTGCTTTTAATTTCCTCATCCTCTCTTTTAGTTCATTGATATCTGCTCTCGTCTCGTTATGGTTTTTTATCATTGTTTCTTGCAGCTTCGTCATCACTTCCTGTAAAGTCAGCAAAATTGATTGGATGTTGGCATTCGAGATGTTAGCTTGTTTCTCCACTGGTAATGTTTCTTCTATGGTTTTTTGTGCCATGGGCGAAGCTGCTGCCAACGTAGTTGTTAACGTCGGGGTGACCTTTCTTCCAGTTTTCAGAAACTGTAGTTGTGGAAGTCATTTCTTTTAAGATTTGTTTCTGTTGTTGTACTATATTAATTATATTATCCCAAATTAACATTCAGTGATAGAATCTCTATATTAGGATTGATCGATATCTAATTACTTAATCTATCTATCTGCAGGATAGCAGTGCTCTTAGCTGGTTACTGGAGTATAAGTTCTTATATATAAAAATATTATCATTGTGTTATTTTAAATCCAAATTCTAGATCACATACATAATTTTGTAAGGTCTATGCTCAGCCTCTATACATAACTTCATGTAATATTATATATATATATAATATTATATTATATATATGTGTGTGTGTGTGTGTATTTATCTAACCTTATTTTAAATATTCTTAAACACAAACAGTATTACATTCATCCCCAAGTGGATTAATTGTGATCACACAATAAATTATAACATTAATACTTAAAATCCTATAATTATTAATTAAATAATACTTAATGTTCTTACTATTTTCCTTATATATATATCTAATCAAAGTATAACTATCACTATTATTAATAAATCAATTAAATCAGTTAATTCAATTATTTAACAATCCATTACAACAATCAATTTTCTTTTCCCCAGTATACATATTTATAATCATTATAAAGAGAGAATAAAGAAGGCAAGATAGTTCATCATAGCGCCGGGTGGGGGGAAAAGAAGAAAAAAAAAATGAGCAAATGTATACAAAAAAAAGGGAGTAAAAAATGGGGGGGGGGAAGGAATTTTGAAGTAAGTTTTTAGCTTTCCGTCTCTAAGCTTGAGAGCTTTCACTCCAAACACACCGGAAGTCGGGAGGTTAAAAAATGCTGAGTAATGACTGCAATTACTCGGTATCTCCACACATTCGGAAGCTTCCACTATTACTTTTTGTCTTAGCCTTCCTAAGTTCAATTTTCCTGATTTTCTTCAGATGGAACCACCTCCTCAATTAGATCAGTATGCTCCCTAAAGGGCTGTTAAATGGTTTATATCAGTTATATTGTTACGATAGCTTCAGGGTTTCTAAGTATCACCTGTGGCGCCACACTGTCACTGTTCTGTCAGCTCCGATCTTCTTCCCGTCTCCGCTTTAATAAAGTCTTTCAGAATAAAAATCAAATGAGATGGTCCAAATCCTCCACAACTTCCAGGCACCTTCCAGCCACTAGTCTTCCAACCTCGTAAACTTCCCTTTTTACTCGTTATTGTCCTCTCTCTCTCTCTTCTGTCTGCTGAGCCCTTTCATTTTCACTTGCCTCGCATCCGCTTTTTGGCTGCTTTCTTTTAGGGCTCCAGACGGACACTTGTAACAACCTTATAAAAGTCTATAGCATTCCAATCATCCTCTCTGCTGCTAATTTTCTCTGCCACACTCTTCCCCAATGATCTCACAAACTGTCACCCACTCGCTTCTTTACATCGGTGGCAGTCCGGACTTCAGAGCTACCCTTGATAGGGGGCTGTTTCTTGCTCGTTGGGCTCTGGAGGACTCCTCTTCGCTGCAGGGGGGTTGCCTTCCCCACACTGCAACCTGAATCTCCCCCACACTGACACGAACCTCTCCGAGACTCATGCACCCTCAAAGGATCGCACCAACCGCAAAAAAGATTAACTGAAACCACAGACGGGCTTCTGCACCTCCGTTTGTCCTTAGCTTGCCACCAGCTAAGTCTCTGATTCATCTTTTATTCATCTTTAGAAAAGGGCCAAGACAGTTCTCTAATTTCTCATTTATAGCTGAGCAGCTTTGGGGTCTTGTGTTCCTTTATAATTGATACCGTCAATAATTCACCACCTTCATTTGATGCCATTGTCTTCATTAAATAAGGGAACAAGACAACCAGCCAAATATGAAATCAGACATTGTTTAATATTTGATGGGTCTCCCTCATATGGGTAATAAGGGAATGTACACTTTTCCTCTGCTCAATGGGTGGGAAACCTGGCATGCTTATTTGGGCCATGGATTTTGGAGACCACAATTAAAACTTTTCTGTTCTTTGGAGGTTTCTTGGTGGCCATTTGGGGATGGGGGGGAAGAGAAGAATAGACATAATAATTGCACTATGCAGAGTGTTCATTATGTTCAAATTGGGATTTAACTTTCATAATGCCCTGACAATGCATCCCTTCAAGACAACACTGTGAAGCAAAGTAATAATTTTTAAAAGAGTGGAGTGGTGCCATATATGGACAAAGCCCAGTTGCTATGTGTTAATGTCATTAAATGTGGGTGGTTAGGCCATCCATCCATCCATCCATCCATCTATCTATCTGGCCAGCCAGCCAGCCAGCCAGTTATCCAGCTATCCATCCATCCAGCTATCCATCCATCCAGCTATCCATCCATCCATCCATCCATCCATCCATCCATCCATCCATCCAGATTGCTAGCTAGAGAGATAGATAATTAGATTGTTACATTGATATATAGCTAGATAGATAGCTACATTGCTAGCTACCTATCTACCTATCTACCTACCCATCCACCCACCCATCCATCCATCCATCTCCTTCCCCAAACCATTAGAGCAAATATCCACTTGGATTTCTGTAAATGAGTAGTGGAAGTCTCTTCATCTGTGAACCACCCAAATTGTCACAGACATGGTTGGGATTGTCACATGTTAAAGTTCAAACAAGCATTAGACAGAATAGCAGAATAACAGAAATGGACCTTGGAGGTCTTCTAGAGTAATCCTTTGCTCTAGCAGGAGACCTGGTACCCATTCTGGACAAATGGCTGTCCAGTCTCTCCTTGAAAACTTCCAGTGATGGACTGGAAGCTGAATTGCGACAACTAGAACTTTTTTTCTTCTCTTTTGTGTTGGATTGAAATGTTTCACTGCTTATCCAAGCAGCTTTTTCAGTTCGAGCAAGTTGATAAAAGACAGAAAGTCATTGGAATATACCAATATACCAACTCCTAAAATTCTTAGAGGTCATTATTTGTTACTTCCCTGGTGAAACTTTCTGAAACTTGAACTTTTGGGGGGCTGATGAGAGAGCAGCACAAAAAAACTGAGGAGCAAATAAGGCCAGTTGCCCTGATTCAACTTCCAGACAATTCAACTTCAGTGTCTGAGAATCTTCATTGATATAACTCCAGTGATGGAGCTCCCACAACTTCTGGAGCAAGCCATTCCTTTAGTTTTAGTTTTAGTTTTAGTTTTAGTTTTAGTTTTAGTTTTAGTTTTAGTTTTAGTTTTAGTTTTAGTTTTAGTTTTAGTTTTAGTTTTAGTTTTAGTTTTAGTTTATTGTCATTATACCTCATACAACGAAATCAAACACCATCTTCAGTGCACATCATGACCATGAAAATAAACACAAACATATATTCTTCACACTCCACACATTGAACCGAAACCCCCCAACACTGCACCAACACTGTTCTCTGTGGCAGCCCTCAAGCACTGGAAGATTGCTCTTATATTTTCTCCAGTCCTTCTCTTTGTTAAAGTAGACATACCTACTGCAGTTCCTGCAACAATTCATTGTATATTTTAGCCTCCAGTCCCCTAATAATCTTTGTTGCTCTTCTCTGCACTCTTTCTAGAGCAGGGGTGTCAGTGGTAGGGTTCAATTTTTTTTACTGAAGGTTCTGTGGGTGTGGCTTGGTGGGCATGGCAGGGGAAGGATGTAAAATCTCCGGTCAGAGGTGGCATTTGCAGGTTCTCCGAACTACTCAAAATTTCTGCTACCGGTTCTCCAGAACTGGTCAGAACCTGCTGAATACCACCTCTGAGGGGTGTCAAGCTCAATTTCATTGAGGGCCACATCAGGGCTGTGGTTGACCTTGGGTAGTGGGTAGGTATGGCCAACTGGGTGGGTATGGCCATCTTGATGCAGTTTAGTGGCCATGGCTGAGTGGGTGGGTGTGGTCAGTTTGATGCTACTCCCCAAACTGCTGAAGCCATACTGGCCCAATGTTTGCTTTTTGGATTGGGTAGACTGGGCTGAAATGACATGGGCCGGCCCCTTACATTCTTTAGGATGGCCCTGCGGGTTGAATCTGACCACATCCAGCCCACGGGCCTTGTGTTTGACACCCCTTGTTGAAATAATTCCCCGTTAGGAGAATGAGTGCACATAGGGAGACATAGTGAGAGTAATGTTAAATAATACACACACACAGCACACAGCTACACTGTATAGTAAAATGTAGGTTTTTACGGCCAGTAAACAGTTAAGCAAAGTCCAACAAGCAGTCCAAGTCATTCACGGTTAAAGCAGTCAGTTTTCAGTCCAGGGATAATCCAAATAACAAAGTCCAGTATCAAAAACAGTTCAGTAAAAGACTCACATCAAATCCAAGAATAACTATGATCAGCAACAGTCAATAAGGAAATGCAGGAACAGCAACACTCTCAGCAACAACAGAACAGAACAACCCAGGTTTCTGGCTCCATCTTATGTCTGTTTGAGGAACCACAACCAATTACAATTTTAGCATTCCCTTAAAGAGACAGTATTAAAATGTCTATCCTGGTTTATATATTTTCCAAACCAACTGTTAGGTGACTTACATTCCTAACACCCCTGTTCTAGAGTTTAAACTTCTTTCTAGAGTCTCGAAGGTGCTTTTTCAAGGGGCAACAGGACTTTCTGGTTTTTCTTTGAAGAGAGCATCTTTGGGACAACCGTAACTAAGATGGCTGAGAATCTCCATAGGCATTTCTAGAGTATTATTATTATTATTTAATCTTTAGTGAGATTCACAGCCTTTGGGGCTGGTTGGTAGTTCAACAGTTCGAGTCCTAACCAAGGACCTAGGAACTGTTAAGATAGCGTTGGAGGATATAAGCTGTTCCAAGGAGGGTGGTTTTTCATAGAATCAAGGTATTCAAGTCTGATAAATTCAGAATTTCCAAATAGTGAGGCAGCCCTTTCGGTATTGCTCCAAGGGCTCCAGTTACAATAGGGATAACACACAATTTCTTTTTCCAAAGTCACTCAACTTCAATTTGTAAGTCCTGATACTTTGTGGTTTTTTTCTTGGTGCATGTCTTCAATTCGTGCATCACCAGGTATTGCAACGTCAATGAACCAACCCTTTTTCTTTTCAACTATTGTTATGTCAGGCTTGTTGTGGGTCAAGTGCCTGTCCACCTGAATTCTGAAGTCCCACAAGATCTTGACTTTTTCATTCTCCAGAACCATCTCAACCTGATGTTCCCAGTAGTTGTCAATATACTCAAATCCAAACTTTTGGCATTATTATTATTATTATTATTATTATTATTATTATTATTATCTGCATATGGCAAAAATTCATCTTTGAGGAAAGTGACTGAATTTGCTTATGCATTGGGAAAATGAAAGTTAGAATATTTTGGACATGTGATGCAACACCCAAAATAAAAACAGCATACTTCATTTAATTCTCCAGGGAAAGATTGAAGGCAAATGAGGTCCAAGAAGAAGAAGAACATCACGGGTTCAAAATCTAAGGGACCGGTTTGGACAAAACTCAACAATACTTTTTCATGCGGCTATTGATAAAAATAGGATCGCCAACATGATCACCAACGTCCAATGACGGATATGGCACAACAAGAAGAAGATTGTCAAAAAGAGCAGGGAGACCCTTGCAGGAGTTTCCCCAATTTTAATGGAAGCCTCCTTGTTCTCTAGATGTTTCTTCAAATGATTATCCCAGACAGGAACCTCCAAACTCACCCTCACCATCCAATGTTGCTGTGAACGTTGTCTCACACTTTGAGAAATGGAAGCAATTGTTTCTCTGAGTATAGCTAGGGAACAGCTCTAAAACACTCAGAGAGCTTTTCTATTGAACTGGAATCAGTCTCTCTGCTTTTTTTTTTTCAGATCCAAATTTATTGGGAGAAAATAGAAGGTTGACTCTCTGCAGCATTCCACTAAATTTATTTTGGATTTTGGACTTATTTCGTGGCAACCGAGCCAACAAAACTGTGCTGCTGTGTAACGAATAAAGTCTTCAGGGCAACTAATTTTTGACAGCACTACATTTAAAATGGAATGAAATAGATGACTTTCTTTTTCTTTTCTTTTTTTTCCTTTTAGAAAGCAGTTGAAAAGTGCCTGGAGTTGTTTGATGATGGAATTTCAGCCATATTTATTTGTTCAGCTCACAGGAAGTGGGGGTTTGGATGAATACATTTTATGATGTTACAATTTCCCCCTCAGTTATAATATTAATTAGAATCAGGGTGGGACATTGATTATCAAACTCCACATGTAATCTCTGGCTGCATTGTAATGAGAATATTAACCTGGGTTTTAACATTGAGTAACGTTCATCCTCACCTACTCAATGTTTAGTCCAATTATTTCATAAGATATAAAGAGCCACCCGAGATCCATCTTTCAATAATGGACTTTGCTGATGACAAAGTTTGGAAGGAGACTTCGTCTGTTGATATTAATGGATCATAAAAGAAACCAATTTTAATCCCTTTGAGACTAATTGTCTAAATTGCAAATAATGTTTCTTAGAGGGGATTCCAGAATTGATTGCAGTGACCTCTTCTCTTCGTCATTCTTCCACAGTTTCCCATTTTGGATTCCCACTTGTGTCAAAGGGAGAGTATGAAGTGGTAATGGGAGAGCAAGATGGGTCCCGTGTTTCTTGAAGCCTTCTAATCACTTTTGGGAAACCAGGCTTGATTAATCGGATTTTAAAGAAAAAAGAAAGAGAGAGAGAGAACAAGAAAGAAAGAGAGACAGAGAGAAACCAAGAAATAAAGGAAGGGGTACAGAAAGAGAGAAAGGAGGAAAGAGAGAAAGACATAAAGACACACAGAAAGATATAAAGACCAAGACAGAAAGGAAAACACACACAGAGAGAGATAAAGACACAGAGAAAGAGAGAGAGACCAAGAGAAAAATGAGAGAGAGAGAGAGAGAGAGAGAGAGAAAGAAAGGAAGAAAGAAAGAAAGAAAGAAAGAAAGAAAGAAAGAAAGAAAGAAAGAAAGAAAGAAAGAAAGTCAGTCCAAAAGAGAGGGAAAAAAGACCAAGACAGAAAGGAAAACAGAGAGAGAGATCAAGACATAAAGTCACAAAGAAAAGAGAGAGACTAAGAGAGAAATGAAGAGAGAGAGAGAGAGAAAGAAAAAGAGAAAGAGAGAGAGAAAGAAAGAAAGAAAGAAAGAAAGAAAGAAAGAAAGAAAGAAAGAAAGAAAGAAAGAAAGAGGCAGAGAGAGAGAAGAAAGAAAGAAAGAAAGAAAGAAAGAAAGAAAGAAAGAAAGAAAGAAAGAAAGAAAGAAAGAAAGTCCAAAAGAGGAGAAAAAAGACCAAGACAGAAAGGAAAACAGAGAGAGAGATAAAGACATAAAGACACAAAGAAAGAGAGAGAGACCAAGAGAGAAATGAAGAGAGAGATAGAGAAAGAAAGGAAAAGAGAAAGAGAGAGAGAAAGAAAGAAAGAGAGAAAGAGAGAGAGAAGAAAGAAAGTAGAAACAGAAAAAGAGAAAAGAAAGAAAGCAGAGACACAGGAAGAGAGAAGAAAGAAAGAAAGAAAGAAAGAAAGAAAGAAAGAAAGAAAGAAAGAAAGAAAGAAAGAAAGAAAGAAAGAAAGAAAGTTAGTTTATAAAATTTAGTTTCAGATAACAACCTATTCCAGTACACAAAGATTTTTTCCCCTTCCCTGAAAATCTCCTCATGGATTCGAAACCGTGAGTTTCAAAAATGAAATACATAAAACATCCTGAGACTCCTAATCCCTTGCCCATTTAAGATGCTGATGGCTGAACATTTGCAGGGACAGAAAACGTAGTCATGCTATATTGATATAAAGCCAACATTAGAAATGCAGAGGCCATCCTTGGAAATGAATGGAATATTGGCTATATTACTCTGGGGAACACCATTCTTTCACCATTATTATCTCCATGCTCCTAAGAGTCTACCTGGGGACTCTAATTCTCTAAGAAGAAGGAAGCACCATCAAATCTCAATGCCACTCATGCCTTCATGTAATAGATGTCAGGAAAAGTTATGTTTTCTCTCCATTTTCTTCCTCCAAATTATGTCAGATCTCATTACGCACTGTGTTTTCAGCGCCTGGTGTTGCAAGAGCCAATCTCGTGTAATCTGACATGTGGTAGCACAGGCCATATACACATTTCCTATACCATGGCTCCCCCTGTTCTACCTGGGATGTTAAAACAGACCTTACTACCACACTGGTTTGCTGTCTGGACTAGGATAGAATAGACTAGGAATTTTTTTTTCTATTTCTCTCTCTGCATAGTTCTTGGAATCATAGGGTTGGAAGGGACATGGAATCATGGAATCATAGGGTTGGAATCATAGGGTTGGAAGGGACCTTGGAGGTCTTCTAGTCCAACTCCCCCACCTCCTGTCCAAGCAGGAAAGCCTATACCATTTCAAACAGATGGTTCTCCAGTCTCTTCTTGAAAACCTACAACTTCTGGAGGCAAGTTGTTCTACTACTGGTTTATTGTTCTCACTGCTCAAGGCAGGAGACTTTATACTATCTTGGTCAAATATTTGTCCACAGGCACATAGAGATAAATAATACCTCTACACCATTCAAAAGAAACAATCAAAAAGCGAAAGAGCTTTTTGCTATGAACTCCCCTTAGCATTAGGAAGGGCATCCGGCCAGCAAATGCTCATCTCCATTCAGTCACCCTGATTCCACCCCAATGCAAGGGATTACAGAGTTGTTAAAAGGAAGAAACAACAACAATGGGCCATTCTGATATCTTAATAAAGTTGCCCCATACAAATATTTCAAATTACTCAGTCCCCTATTCCTGAACCCTAATCTGGACTGTAGAATTTTAGGTTATTTTTCATTTTGCCCTCACGAAGCCCATCCAGGCTTTTTCAGATTATTAGATGAGTGGTTTAATTCCTTGCTGTAACTCTTCTCTTTTTTGCCAGCCACACCATCGTATGAATTGCAATCTGTGTCAGGTGAATAAATGAATAGGCCCAATTTTGTATTCCCATTATGGGTTTTGTCATGGCTTGTGAATTATTGTGGGGCTTCCGTTGCTTGATCTCCTTGGTGAATTATGAAAGCCACAAGGACATTTCAGCGCCTTTTTTTTTTTTTTTTGACATGATGGGGTTTCTTCCTGATTGCACTGTATAACCTTTCCTCATACCTCTCATGCGCAAAATGCTTAACGAGGCAAAATTATCACCTGGAGTTTTAATTCAAAGTAGACGACTGGCCAGGTGATAAGAAAAGATGAGGACCTGAAAGGCTAATCCTAAAACAACCTCAGTTCGTATGGAAACCAGTGACATTTTAGAACAGAACAGAATAGAATGGAAAGGAAAGGAATGGAATGGATTGGATTGGAATAGAATAGAATAGAATAGAATAGAATAGAATAGAATAGAATAGAATAGAATAGAATAGAATAGAATAGAATAGAATAGAATAGAAAATATGGAATGGAATGGAATAGAATAGAATAGAAAATATGGAATGGAGTGGAATGGAATGGAATAGAATAGAATAGAATAGAATAGAATAGAATAGAATAGAATAGAATAGAATAGAATGGAATAGAATAGGATGGAATGGAATGGAATGGAATGGAATAGAATAGAATAGAATAGAATAGAATAGAATAGAATAGAATAGAATAGAAAATATGGAATGGAATAGAATAGAATAGAATAGAATAGAATAGAATAGAATAGAAAATATGGAATGGAATGGAATGGAATGGAATGGAATAGAATAGAATAGAATAGAATAGAATAGAATAGAATAGAATAGAATAGAATTGAATTGAATTGAAAATATGGAATGGAATGGAATGGAATGGAATAGAATAGAATAGAATAGAATAGAATAGAATAGAATAGAATAGAATAGAATAGAATAGAATAGAATAGAATAGAATAGAACTAAAATTCTTTATTGGCCAAGTGTGATTGGACACACAAGGAATTTGTCTTTGGTGCATAAGCTCTTAGTGTACCTAAAAGATATAAGTGATCAATCATGATCGCAGACATCATAAAAATACATGCATCCTAAATCATAAGATACAACACTTATAGTGATAGTCAGAGATAAGCCAACTGCTAAAGAAGCAATCATCATAAATCATACTAGAAACCAGGGTTGGGCTTCAAAAAATTTAGCAAAGATTGCTGGGTGGGCGTGGCCATGGTAGGTGGGCTGAGTTGGCCTCCTGCACCATGGGTGGGGGTGGGGATGTTTTTGGCGTCTCCTGGCTCCGAAATCTTTTCTCGAGCCTCCGGGAGGGCAAAAAAAGCCTCCCCAGGCTCCAGAGGTTATCTGGAAGCCGGAAACAGGCCCATTTCCAGCCTTCCTGAACTTCTGCACTTACTTGCATCCAAAACGGGGACTCCTGAGAGGGGCAGGGAGGGGCAGGCAGGGCTAGGCAGGCATGGGATTTGGGGATTCTCCTAACTTAGCTAGGGGCTCTCCCAAACCTCTGCACACCCCCAGCAGCCCCAGCCCTGCTAGGAACTAATAAACTATATAAATCATAAAGATACAAGCAACAAAGTTATAGTTATAAGTAGAAAAAGAGATAAGTTATAAGAAGGATGAGAAGAAGAATAGTAATGCTTAATAAATAGTTTGACAGTGTTGTGGGAATTAGTTGTTTAGCAGAATGATGGCACGGGGGAGAAACTGTCCTTGTGTCTTCTTGTTCCGGTGTGCAGAGCCCTATAGCATCATTTTGAGGGTAGAAGTTGAAGCAATTGATGTCCAGGATGGGCGAGGTCTGTAGATATTTTCACAGCCCTCTTTTTGATTCGTGCTACTCCTGTCTTAGGCATGAAAACCAACTGGGTGACTTTGGACCAACCATCAGGAGACAGTGAATTCTAGTGCTGTCTTAGGCATGAAAGCCTGCTGGGTGATGTTGGGCCAATCAGCAGGAGACTGGGAGTTTTAGTACCAACTTAAGCATAAATGCTTGCTGGGTGACTTTGGGCCATTCACCAGGAGACTGGGAGTTCCAGTCCCACCAGGCATGAAAGCCCTCTTGGATCTGTCACAATCCTGCTCTAGATGTGCTTATCAAATGCATCGTAGCAGGTGGCTTCAGGAGAGAAGGTCTTCTGAACCATGAATTTCACTTATGAAACCACCTTCTCATCTACAAAAAGTTTCTTCAGCACCATAAGATGCCCTCCTCCCAGGCATTTTTTATTTTAGTACTTTCATTACACCAAGAGAGCAGATTCCATATATTTGCAGTATTTCTCCACTATTTATTAATATATTTTATTGTTTTAATTATTGTGTTTAATAGTTTAAATAACTACTCAGAAAACTCCAGATACCGAGAAGATTAGAAATAAGTACAGCTAAGAATGGAGTGAAATTCATTTAATATAGATGAAGCAATTTAATTCACACTTTTTCCAATTAATGTATAAACTGCTGGGCAATTCTTCAAGTTTTTTGCATTTCCAAATTCGAGAGAGGCAACTTCCCTATCTGAAGACGATAGAAATGTGTGCACGCTGTGAAAATAGCATACATTAATGTATATCACTTTTCATACTGGTACTTTTAAAGAAAGGTGGATTAGAGGTGGTATTCATATTATTATACTTCAAAAGTACAAAAAAAAAAACCCTTGTTCTTTGGGAGATCTGACGGGAGGTACCCCTGACTTTGTGGGTGGAAGAATGAGCCATGAAGAAAAAGATTAGTCAGTTAGGACGGAGTGTGAGAAACTCAAAGGAATTCTGCCTTGATGGGATCTTTGATCCTGTAGTTAAGCTGCTGCCTAGAAACAAGGCGATGGTGAGTTCTAGTCCCGTCTTAGGCACGAAAGCCAACTGAGTGACTTTGCGGCAATCGGCAGGAGACGGTGAGTTCTAGTCCTGCCTCAGGTATGAAAGCCATCTGGATGACTTTGGAACAATCACCAGGAGATGGTGAGTTCTAGTCCTGCCCCAGGCAGGAAAGCCTGCTTGGTCATATAAGATAAACCTGGAACACAGCAGATAAGAAACAGAAATTACTGATGCATGCATCTTGTGGTATTGAACACATGCTCAATTTGCAGGCTGGTGGCTTCTCATGGAACTTTTCACAACCCTAATGTCTGATTAAAACCCGAACTTTAATTCTGTCATTTCAACATCAGAAACTTTTGGCCAATTATCAAGCAAGCAAGCAAGCAAGCAAGCAAGCAAGCAAGCAAGCAAATAGAGCTGGAAGGAACCTTGGAGTTCTTCTAGTCCAGCCCTCTGCTCAAGCAGGACATCCTATACCATTTCAAGTGACTGTCTAGTCTCTTCTTAAAAACCTGCAGTGATCATAGAATCACTGAGTTGGAAGGGACCTTGGGGATCATCTAATCCAACCCGTTGCTGCAGCAGGAGAGTCTATTCCAAATATTAGCCTCTACCTAGGATCAAACTGACAGCCTCCTGATTGTGAGGTGAGAGCTCCACCTCTAGGCCACCAGAGCAATCACATGATGCACCCATGATTTCTGGAGGCTAGCTGTTCCACTGGTTGATTGTCCTCACTGTTAAGAAGCTTCTCCTTAATTCAAGGTTGCTTCTCTCCTTGATTAGTTTCAATCCATTTTCCTTGTCTTGCTTTCTGGTGCTTTGGAAATAAATTGACCCCGTCCTCTTTGTGGCAGCCCCTCAAATACTGGAAATACTCCTATCACGTCCCCCTCAGTCCTTCTTTTCTCTAGAGTAGCCAAACCCAAATCCTGCAACCTAGAAGTAAGGAGAATTTTCCAAATGGTGAGAGCCATCAACAAACGGAACAACATCCCTTCAGAAGTTGTGGATGCTCCGTCACAGGAGGCTTTCAAAAACAGACTGGACAATCATGTATTTGAATTGAATTAGGGTCTACTGCTCAAGAGGGGGGATGGACTAGAAGACCTCCAAGGCCCCTTGCAACTCTTTTATGTCCTAGGACTACCTGTAGTAAGCTCAGCTCTGCCTTCTTTATTTCTCCTCGTTGTTTTGTGCTCATTGCCAAACGACTACAATTATCGGTGTTTATTTACAACAACTTTAACGTCCCTTGGTTGTGAATCTGGAGCTTCCCCGAAGATCTCCGTTAAAGGATTGAAGCATACTGTCACTGTAATTGCAGAGCCTCTGGTAACAAATCCAGGATTGCTATTTTTAATCACTAACCAGGTTTCACGCTAAGTCAGTCCCAGCCAAGAGATGCAATGAAGAACTTTCTAGCTGGTCCCCAATTTACCCTTCTAGAGAGCCCCATTAAGTGCATATTGCCATTTTAATTACACATGACCACCGGCAAAAGGATTTGCACGGTTAGGTTTGGTTGGCTACATATCGGCAAACAAACACATCCCCACTAAGCCTCAAATCAAACCCAGGAAGACTTCTCTTGTTAATTTCTTCAGCGTCAACCAGTCAGAAAACTCAACTACAGCTTCAAATTTCAGCCAGTTAGTCGGAATAGAGCTGGAAGAGACTGGAGGTCTTCCAGTCCAACAACCCACCCACCCCACTCAATCAAGAGACCCCCTATACCAGTCTAGACAAATGGCTCTCCAATCTTTTTTTTTAAAAAAATAAATTTTATTAATTTCCTAGTAATTACATTCCCGAATGACTAATAAACATCATGTAGTCTGGGTATTTAATTTGCTTAACAATACAAATGCCAATTCTTATTCTCCACCAGGGTTGGGATTCTACTGGTTTGACCCGGTTCAGACAAACCAGTAGCTCCAAGGATCAGCTATGAGCAAACCGTTTTGCTCCAATGACTAGCTGTTGAATAGATGATAGATAGATAGATAGATAGATAGATAGATAGATAGATAGATAGATAGATAGATAGATAGATAGATAGACAATAGATAATTATAGATATGGATACACATAGACATATCCATAATACTGTTCTGACCCAAACTTTGTTCCAAGTAAACAAACACCGAACAGAGATAAAAGCGAAACCTTTTAATGCTTCTCTGAGAATTCTGTTAATTCACGGTTAAAAGGCTATTAAAACTAATTGTCTCTGATAAGAATGAGCCTTGCCAAAGATGTGCAAGGCTGCCAAAAGCACTAGATTAAGTTGCCAAGAAATATTCCAAACAAAATGTCTTCAAATACAAACCAAGATAGTCCAAACTTCCACCAGGCTTGAAGTGCAAGAACTTCTTTGCTTCCTGCAAAGTATACTGGTCTCTCAGGCTGGCTTTTATCTCTTAAGGGAGGGGCCATTACCCTGCAGCCTTACTCCTGAATCGCCCGTGCTGCTGCAGCTGCTCTTTCCTACGAGCAGCCCTGTGCACACGTGCACTGGGCTCAGGCTCCTCGGGGATCTCTTCATCACTGCTGCCAGCCTCCACAAACTCCACTCCCTGATGGTCCTGGCTCCATCCTTGCATCACACGCAGGCCCCTCATCTGAGTCCTCACTCTCTGAGACCTCAGCCGTCCACACCTGCTGCTGGCAAACCACAACAAATACATCTATAGATATAGATATAGATATAGACATCCATCTGTCTGTCTATCTATCTATCTATCTATCTATCTATCTATCTATCTATCTATCTATCTATCTTATCTCCCAGGGGCGATGAGTCTGCCTACCGAGATGAGGTGGACTGGTTGCTTTCGTGGTGTGGAGACAATAATTTGGTCCTCAACTCCAATAAGACCAAGGAGCTTATAGTAGATTATAGAAGGAGCAGATGAGACATCCAGCCCTTGCTTATCAATAGAGTTGATAAGTTTTAAGTTTCTGGGTGTTACCCTAAAAGAGGACCTGACCTGGGGTGCCCACATTGCAGCCCTGGTCAAAAGGGCCCAGCAGAGATTATACTACCTGAGACTTCTCAGAAAACAACAACTGAATGAAATACTGCTGGTGACCTTCTACCACTGCACCATAGAGAGCATTTTAACTCACTGCACCTCTGTATGGTTTGCCAATTGCACAGTGGCAGATAGTACAGCACTCCAGAGGGTTACTGTCATTGCCCAGAAGATCATTGGTTGCCATCTCCTCTCTTTGGAAGAGCTTTATAGCTCCCGTTACCTTAAGAAAGTTCAAAACATTCTCAAAGATCCATCTCGTCCTGGGAACCCTTTTTGTTGAACTATTACCATCTGGTAGACAGTACAGAATAATAAAAACAAGGACAAATAGGCTGAAAAACAGCTTCTATCCCAGGGCAGTAGCTCTGTTGAATTCTGCTGTATAGTGCAGTGTTGGTGTGGTGTCAGGGGTTTCCGGTTCAATGTTGTGAAGGGTGAAGGATGTATGTTTGTGTTTATTTTCATGGTCATGGTCATGATGTGCACTGAAGATGGTGTTTGATTTCGTTGTACAAGGTGCAATGACAATAAAGTAAACTAAACTAAATTATCTATCTATCTATCTATCTATCTATCTATCTATCTATCTATCTATCTATCTATCTGAATCACCTATCATCCATCCATCCATCCATCCATCCATCCATCCATCCATCTATCTAAATATCATCGGTCTTTCTATCTCTCTAAATATCTATCTATCTATCTATCTATCTATCTATCTATCTATCTATCTATCTATCTATCATCCATCCATCCATCCATCCATCCATCCATCCATCCAATTATCTATCTCTATCTGTCTGTCTATCTATCTATCTATCTATCTATCTATCTATCTATCTATCTATCTATCTATCTAAATCACCTATCATCCATCCATCCATCCATCCATCCATCCATCCATCCATCCATCCATCCATCCATCCATCTAGAGACAGAGACAGAGATAGATACAATTGGAAAATTTTCCAGAACACTCAAAAAACCCTCCCCAAACAGAACCTCGCGTGACATTTCTCTGTGAAATGAGCAGGCCCTTCAGCCAGCTGAGGAAGCTGTTGTCCGCCTTGCCAGCCATAAACAAACGATGCATATTCCTGACCATGCCTGGAACTAGATTTATGCCTCGTCAAAGCAGTCTTCCTTACAATATTATCCATTAGTCGTGTGTGAACATGTTTGAGCAATTTAGATAATGTACATAATGGCGGGACGGAGCGATATAAATACCCCGGAGCAAAATCATTCAGAACCAGGCGTCAATCTGTTCTTTTATAGTCCAGATGCAAAGTGATGGATTGCAAGAAGAAATTAATCTGTGAAAAGGATGGGGAAGCTGGGGGGGGGGGAAGCCAGATAATTAATTACATTTTAGGATCACGTTTTGTCAAATGAAAAGCACCGGGGTCTGACAAGGGTCTCTTTGGTGAAGACGGTTTCACTGAAATCCTATTCAACTCTGAACGGACTCCTTGAAACCGTCACCTAAGCTTCACTTATTCATCTGTAAAATAAGACCATTAGCAACAGCCATGCAACCATAACTGAAGGTCTGTATAAAACATTTTTCCAAGCTGAATGCTTAGCCAGATATTATTTATGGTGGGGGAAAAAATAAAGCCAGTGAGATGCATTGTCAGTTCGTCTGTATATGAGGCCTCTTTCATGACTGCCATATCTACCCTGTTTCCCCGAAAGTACAATCTACCCTGAAAGTAAGTCCTAGCTTGATTTTGACACATGGGTTGGTGGGTGTGGCAGGGGAAGGATACTGTAAAATCTCCAGTCAGAGGTGGTATTTGCCAGTTCTCTGAACTACTCAAAATTTCTGCTACTGGTTCTCGTCAGAACCTGCTGAAATACCACCTCTGACCCAATATAAGCCCTACCTTCAAAATAAGCCCTAATTTAGACCCCACTCACTACAGAGTGCACAGATAAAAATTAAGCCAGGGTTGGGATGGCGGGGTGGACCTGCCCTACTACTTACCTTTGGGTAGTTTTCCTGAAGGGAATGGCGTTTTGCAGTATTCTTTCCCCTGCCATGTTCTCCAAGCCACATAACGCCCACCAAGCCATGCCCACAGAACCGGTAGTAAAAAAAAAAAATTGAATCCCACCACTGCATGGCATGACAGAAACCAGACCATGTAAATAAGCGAAGCTCCATCCCCAGAATGCAGGCAGTGTGTGAAACCACTGCCCCGCTGGTCTGATCCGTGGAAAAACCTCTCTCCATGGAACCCTAGTGCCCAAAATGTTGTCGCCCGCTGCTGTAGGAGAGGTTATTGTGCAAGAGAAAGTGGTAGCGGTGGATCCTTTCAGGTCCATTTGATTTTGCAGACCAAGATCTACCTAGTGATATCAGAGAGGTGCCAAGCAAGGATGGGGAGAACCATCCTATAATTTGTTCCCATAGCAACTTGTTGGTATCTCCTTTGCACATTACAGTGTTGTGAGAAAGAGAGCATAGAGAGGTATGAAGCTCACATTGAAGAAGGATAAAGGAGTAGCCCGGTCACATTAATTTAGACCTGGTGAGGAAGAGAAAATGAGAAAGAAGCTCAAGACAATTCCACTTTGATTCTCTTGAGTACAAGATGGGGCAGAGGGAAATATTGACAGGATTTCAAGATTTTCAAATTACATTTTTCAACAATAGTCACAACACCTATTTCCCAATGCAGGTGCCTTGAAATGTAACTCTCTAATAACTTACAATGGTTGACAAAATCACCAATGTCACAATAAACATTGGAGATAGTTCAGGGTACAACCCACAGAAGGAGATCTCAGTTATCACATTATTCTATCATTCACAAAACAAATCTAAAACCAAACAATGCAGTAATTCTGCCACCAGTGATCAATCTTTTAAACAATTCCTTGCAAAAAAAGTTCCTTACTGTGACCTAGATACTGTACATCTTAAGGCTGTTGAATTATTAATACGCACAAGATGTTCCTGTGACTTACTCAAGTCTGCCAGCCTTCTTGAGTGACATTATTTTTGTATATGACCCCGTCAAGCAGGGTCCCTTGGCAATTCCAGAACTATGTAGCTAGACATGTCACTGACTTTGGCAATTCTTGCACTAGAAATATCCTTGGAAACTAGACGTTCCTTTTAAAGATTCAGCAAGCTTGAGTAATAATGAAATGTACTCAGAGGCACTTTGTAAAAGTTGGGAAGTAATTGGACTTCCATTGTATTGGATCATGGGCACCTTTAAATTCTTAGGTAATTAAAAGAAGTATTATTGAATTGATTAGTCAGGATGAGTATAAAGGACTTGAAAAAGAGCTACAGAAAATGCCACAGAAAAAGACATTAAGTTAAAAATGGATATAATCAAACATAAACCGGGTCTAATAGAAAAAGAAGAATTAGCACAGAAAATCAGAGGTGCTAAACAGAACTATTTTGAAGATGCAAATAAACCAGGTAGATGGTTAGCATATAAATTGAGAAAGGAGAGAGAATCAAGGAAAATATTGCAATTAATGGATGACCAAGGCCAAGTTTGCTATGGTAGTAAAGAGAAGAAGGAAATCATACAAGACTATTATGGGAAACTATACACACAAGAGAATATTGATGAGGAAAGAGTTAAACAGTATTTGCAGAATGCTAATTTACCCCAGATACCTAAAGAGATTGAAACAAACACTCAAGAAGCAAAATAATGGAAAGGCACCAGGTCCAGATGGACTTCCAGCAGAATTTTACAAAACACTTCAAGAATCGTTGAACCTTCCATTGCTAGAAGTTATGAATGAAGTTATGTTAAAGAAGAAGATACCTAAATCATAGTCAGAAGCTTATATTACACTTGTCCCAAAAGAGGAGGCCGATCCATTACAAATTAAGAACTATAGACCAATTTCCTTACTAAATGAAGATTAAATTTTTTTTGCTTCAATATTGGCAGAAAGACTTAAAAAATACTTAAACAATTTTATACATCCTGATCAAAATGGATTTCTACCAAAGAGACAAATTAGAGATAATATGAGAGTAATCTTGGACACTTTGGAATACTACGAGGCACACTCTGAAAAACAAATGGCTTTGATATTTCTAGATGCACAGAAGGCATTTGATAATGTGAATTGGCAATTTATGTTATTACAACTGGAACAGATGGGCTTTCCTAAAAAAATTATTCAAGCAATAGAAGTTATATATCATAAGCAAACGCGAAATGTAATGATAGAAGGAGAACTGACAGACTCTGTTGATATAAGAAAAGGAACAAGACAAGGGTGCCCACTATCACCTCTGTTGTTTGTGTTAACCTTGGAAGTGCTAAACAGAAATATTAGAGAAGAAAAGGATATAAAAGGGATTAAAATTAAACAGGAAGAATTTCAGTTGCAAGCATTCGCAGATGATCTGGTTTTCATTTTAGAAGACCCACTAGAAACAACATCAAAACTGATCGAAAAGATAGAGGCATATGGAAAAGTGGCTGGTTTGAAAATAAACAAAGATGAGACAAAGATCTTGACAAAGAATATGCTATCAAGACAAAAGGAAGAACTGACAGATTTATTGAAAATTCAGGTAACGAAAAAGATTAAGTATTTGGGGATACATTTGACAGCAAGATGCAGTACACTAAAAGAGAATAATTATGTCAAACGTAAGCAGCAGATAGCATTAGATTTGGTGAAATGGGAAAATTTACGACTGTCATTAAGAGGGAGAATATTAAATCAAGATGAATATACTACCCAGAATTTTATTTTTGTTCCAAACAATTCCAATTAGGCTTGGAAAAGATTACTTTGAAGATTTAAATAAAATCATGTTGAAATATATATGGCAAGGAAAGAAAGCGAGAATAAAGCTAAAGCTTTTGCAAGATGCTAGAATAAGAGGAGGATTTGGCTTGCCTAATTGGGAGTTGTATTACCAAGCTACAAATTTGATGTGGGTTAAGGAATGGATAACGTTAAGAAATACTAGATTGTTGACATTAGAAGGACATGTTCTGTTGTTGGGATGGCATGCTTTTCTATGGTATAAAGGAACTAAATCACAGGGGTATTTTAGAAGACATTATATACGGGAGTCTCTGTGGTTAAACTGGGAGAAGATTAAAAGACAATGTTATTTGAAAATTCCAGTCTGGCTATCGACTATTGAAGCATTTTCTTATCCTATAATATATAAAAAGGAACAAGCAGTTAGATATGGTGAAATATTGAATGAAAAGGGTGAACTTAAATCTATACAAAAATTAGAGGAACAAGGTATAAAGATGAATTGGTTTTCATATGTGCAAATACGTTCAAGGTATGATAAAGACTCTAAAACAGAAGGTTTCTTTGATAAACTGACTGATCTAGATAAGATTTTGACAGGTATTGATGAAAAGGTGATTAAAAAATTGTATGGATATTTATTAGGAATTAAACTAGAAGAAGAACAAGTTAAAGAAACAATGATTTCTTGGGAGAAGAATTTTGGATATGGGATTGATCTAGAGAAATGGCAAAAATTGTGGTCTCAAAATTATAAAATGACAATGTCAACAGCATATAAAGAAAATTTGTATAAGATGTTTTACAGGTGGCATTTTCCCCCCGACAAGAATATCAAGAATGTTCAAGAACAAATTGGAAAAATGTTGGAAATGTCATCAGACACCAGGCTCATATTACCATATGTGGTAGACTTGTGCGGATGCTAAAAAATATTGGATTAAAATCCACATGTGGTTGGATAAAATGACAAAAAAGCATATAGATTTGAAACCAGAGATATTTTTATTGGGAATTTTACCTGAAATATATAGTAAAGACTTGAAATACCTGATTGTAAATGTATTAACAGTGGCTAGGATTGTATTCGCTAAAAATTGGAAAAATGAGAAAATACCATCACAGGAGGAAATCATTAAGAAAATATTGGAATGTGCTGAAATGAGTAGATTGACATTTGAAATTAGAGAACAAGATGATAAACAATTTTATAAAATCTGGGATCTATTCTATCAATGGTTGGAAAATAGAACATGGTAATGAAATATGTAGATTCTTAGAAAATAATAAATATATAAAGATGTATTCTTTTCTTGTTATATCTACAAAATTGTAGGATAGATTGTAGGATAGATTTGAGATGATAATATGAACTGTCACAAAACAATTTAAGTAAAATATGATTATTCGTAAAACATGAATGAATAAAACTATAGTCAAATGATTGATTAACAATGATATTAATGTATTTAGTACTTGATTGAAAATATGAGAATATATACAATGTAATTGTAATTGAAGACTACAAAATGGAAGCACAAAACAATTTGTAAACCAACCGGCACACTGTATGTATATATATGGAAGATGTCTTGATGTTTTTATGTTTTGTTTATCTATGTTCGTCTTAAAAACCAATAAAAATTAAAAAAAAAAAGAATTGATTAGTCATGCAATTTATAAATAAAATAAATAAAGTAAATAATAAATAAAATAAAATAAAACAGTAATGTATGAATTGATTAGTCCTGTAACTGATCAATAAAACAAAATAAATAAAATTAATAAAGTAAAATTAAAAATATAATAAAATAATGAAACAATAAAATAATAATAATAATAATAATAATAATAATAATAATAATAATAATAATAATAAAAATAAAAATAAAAATAAAAATAATAGTAATAATATAAAATAAAAATAATAAAATAATAAAATAAAATACAGTGGTGATGAAGATGTTATCCATTCAGTCATGTCCATCTCCTGGGCCAGGTCTCTCCATATCTTCCAATCTTCCATTGCTTCTTTGTGTTGTTCTATGCTCTGCTTGGTGTCATCTATGATGGTGTCCAGCCATCGTGTTTTTTGGTGGCCTGGTTTCCTTTTACCGCTCACTCTTTCAAACATAATCACTTTCTCCAGTGAATTCCCCCACATGACATGACCAAAATAAGTGAGACACAATTTTATAAGTGCAACCATTCTGGCGTTTCCTCCACCATACATACTAAAATAAAAACACACAAATAACATACATATTCTTTATACATTACTAATTCTGTTGCCATTATTTTGATCACAATACTCCTTTTAGTTCATCTATAGCATCACATTTTGGGTCTATTTATCCTAGCTCTTTTATGTTCTGACTTCCACCTCTCACTTCCAACCATCTGAAGAATCTATTCCATGTATCATAGTACTCCGTTTCCCCTTTATTTTTTAGTTCTAGAGTTA
The DNA here is from genome assembly GCF_049901715.1 of Pseudonaja textilis. Taxonomy (NCBI): domain Eukaryota; kingdom Metazoa; phylum Chordata; class Lepidosauria; order Squamata; family Elapidae; genus Pseudonaja; species Pseudonaja textilis. Next base: position 250,410,891 of record NC_141991.1, read on the forward strand.
ATCTAATTCTGCGCAAACCAGTATTTTCTTTATTATCTCTCTTTCTAGAGGTGAATTTCTGCTCTTCCATTGCTAGGCGTATACCATTCTCACTGCTCTCAGGACATGTAGTATTAAATAAATTGACCCTTTGCTATAGCCCTCTGTTGTAATTCCTAATAAAAATAATTCTGGCTTGAATTCTAGATAGCTACAGGTACCCACTTGCAAATTCTTGGTGTTTCTTAGAAAAAGGTGTTCTCTTTTCTTCCCAGACTCTAATGATTATTGATTCCTTTTTTCTTTTCTTTTATCACCTTGTATTGATTACTTGTGTCCATAGTTATTCATAAGTCATATTGACCATGAAGTAATTACCCTCTAATGGAGGTCACTTAAGGTCAATCGGTTGGCCTTGGCCTTCTTGATTTTTGTTAATTTGTGTTTATTGGGATTTTGTTTTTCTCATTTTCAGTTTTGGAACAATTAATTTTCTTGTAAGAAAAAAACCTGCTCTTTTTTCAAATGTGATGAAATATTATTGAGCAGCTGTTTTGAATTGTCAACAACATTTTCTTGTACACATATACACACCCATAACTACCCATATTGTCTAGTTCTTATCCAATAGTTTGAATAATCATTTTCCTGGTTTTTACAGGGATGACCTGGATGGCGTGACTTTGTAAGTGAACGTCTTTGATCTATTATGCTAAATTTATAAGTTGGCATCCACACCTTTTAAAAAAATGCAATTCACCTCACATAAAAATTAGTGAAACTTTATATGAACAATTATAGTTCGCACTGTGATTTGTGGGAGTTTGTTTTTAACACATTAGTAGAATGAGCTCAGAAAATGTGATTTGGAATGAAATAATTAATATCTGGGAGACTCCTGACTCATTTGCTTTGCACCTCTGAAGCAAACTAAAGAAAAAAGGAGAAGAGGATGGACTATTCTTGATTTGATATAAACAAGTTTATTTGGGAAATGTGCCAGTTTGGTACAGTGATGAAGGCACCAGTCTGGTAAGCAGGAGACCATGACTTCAAATCCTGCCTTATGCATGTAAACCCGCTGGCTGACTTTAGGCCAATTACTAGGACATTGTGAGTTCTAGTCCCACTTTATGCATGTTAAACCAGCTGAGTGACTTTGGGCCAATCAACAGGAGATGGTGAGTTCTAGTCCCACCTTAGGCAGGTAAACCAGCTGAGTGATTTTGGGCCAATCATCCTCTCAGCCCAACACACTTCACAGGGTTTTTGTTGGGGGGAAAATAAAAAGAGTGAGGAGTGTAGGACATGTTAGTTGCCTTGAATTACTTGTAAAAAGATAAAGTGAGATATAAATAAAACTAACTAACTAGCTAAGTAACTAACTAACTAACTATCTATCTAACTAACTAACTAACTAAAAAAATAAATAAATGCATTTGGAATGCATTGAGAAAATGCCTAGGAAACATGGAACCTTGATAACATATTAGACTTCAATTGTACCTGTCAAACTTAAAAAAGATAAAGCTTTGAATAAATTAAAAGCATTTTTTTAAAAAAATAGATGAGTTGGATGAATCAAGTGGAGAAATTTTTAACTGCTTTGAAGTGGATATAAAATGTGCAGGATAATCATCCTGATATTAACATATCACAGACAGGTGACACAACAGCACCCTTCATTGAGGAAACAAAAACCATGCACGATGAAATAAAATGTAGAATACGTGGGTAACTACTTATGAAAAAGACCTTGAAACATTAGTTGAACCCAAGCTGAACAGTGGTCAGTCATTTGTTTGTTAATTTGATTTCTATAGTTGCACAACTCAACAAGTAATTCTAGGTAGCTTACATCATAAAAACATAAAATTAAAAATACATATGTATTATTAGTGGGGTGACGAGGAAAGGAAGGGAAGTGAAGGGAAGTGAAGTGAAGGAAAGGGAAGGGAAGGGAAGGGAAGGGAAGGGAAGGGAAGGGAAGAGAAGAGAAGAGAAGAGAAGAGAAGAGAAGAGAAGAGAAGAGAAGAGAAGGTAGGGGAGAGGAGAGAAAGGAAGCAAAGGAAAGTGGGGGAAGGAGGATGGAAGGAATCATCCTCATGAAATTGATTATCTGAACAGTACTCTTGTGTTTTTTTTTTTTAAAGCTCTTGTGGGTTTTGTTTTATTTTGTCTGCATAAAACAAAAGGTCTACAGCTTTCTCGCAAGAGCATCAAACAGATGTTTTGAAAGAAGCCCTGGGTGCCTGCGCGTATATCGCATTTCAACATAAGCCTTTTAGTTAATGGAGCCATATTTCATGATAATCATCCATCGTGAGTCTGCGCTGATGAATGATTTGTTTCTAAGTTGCTTGTAACATCAACTCATCCACCACTGAATCGTTTGGGCCATATGCTTACGGTAGAAGATCATTCTTTGAGCTAAAAGTAGGGCAAGGAGAATCCCCTTCTTTTCCTCCAGATGTCAAGTTCCCTGCAACACAAACACCATCAAAAATGTATGAACATCTGAGAATATTAAATCTTGTTTCAAAGTTGAGTTAATGGAACCATTATAGGACACAGTAGAAATGGGTATTTAAACGGAGTATTAGTCTCGTGGTTCCACCCACTGCGGGACAATTTATTCAAACCTTTTCTGTGTAAACTGCAATGGAATTCAGGGAGTCAAAGTAGTTGTGTTGTTATTGTTGTGTAATCCACTGATTTTTTTTTTCCATAAGGAGGTGAACATGTCTTCCCATTGTCTAGAGTAAAATAAGAGAGTTGGAAGGGACCTTGGAGGTCTTCTAGTCCAACCCCCTACTCAAGCAGGAGACCTTATACCTTTTCAAACAAAATGGCTGCCCAGTCTCTTCTAAAAAATACCACCTCCAGTGATGGAGCATCTACAACTTGTGAAGTTAAGCTCTTCCATTTATTAGTTGTTCTCACTGTCAAAAAAAATTATCCTTATTTCTAGGTTGAATCTCTCCTTGATAAGTTTCCATCCATTGCTTCTTGCTTTGCCTTCTGGTGCTTGGGAAAATTGATTGACCCTCTCTTCCTTGTAGCAGCTCCTTAGATATTAGAAGACTGCTATCATATCACCCCCTAGTCCTTCTTTTCATTAAACAAGATAGACCCAATTCCTGCAACCATTCTTCATATGTTTTGTCCCCTAATCACCTTTGTTGCTCTTTTCTGCACTCTTTCCAGAGTCTCAACATATCTTTTTACATCGTGGCAACCAAAACTGAATTTTATCACATTTTAACATAAACAGCTGTGGTCTTACCAAGGCTTTATAAAGTGAAACTAACACTTTGCATGATCTTAATATTACCCTGTTATTAATGCAACCTAGGACTTTTGGAGATATTGTATTTTAAGATCTTGCAAGATTTGGTTATAGATTTAAAAGCTCTACAAGTACACAGTTTTTCCTGCCCGTATCACCAGAAGAAAATAAGACTGAAGGAAAAATGAGAACACTCTATCAGATGAGGATGTAATTCAAAAAATATTAGACTGTGCAGAGATGGATAGATTGACATTAAAAATAAAAGATAACGAAGACACAGAAGATTACTCAACATGGGATAGATTTTATGAGTGGTTAGAGATAAGAGCTAGAAATTAGATGAAGAAAGATTATTGCTATGTATGAACTAAATATAAAGATGGTTTATGATTATAAATATGCCAATATAATCAACAGACTTACAAATAAGCTAATATGAAGAGAAATCTAGTTAAAATTATTCTGTTACACTATTATTATAGTTGTTGTTGCTGTTATTAGTATATGTATTAATATTTCTGTTTGTTCTTCCTTTGCTTTTCTGTAAATGATATGCCCTGACAATACATTGTATTCAAAATGTTTATGAATGATGGCAGATGAGATTCTGCCGAAATGTTGCTACAACTTTAAAAGCACAACTACAATGATGTGGGACAATACCTGAACAAAGCTTAATGCCATACACACACATATATATATATAAAGTAAGACCACACCTAAGATATTGAGACTCTAGAAAAAGTGCAGAGAAGAGAAAACCAGGATGATGAGGGGACTGGAGGCTAAAACATTTGAAGAACAGTTGCGGGAACTAGGCCTGGCTAGTCTAGTGAAGAGAAGGACCAGGGGAGACAGGAGAGCAGTCTTCCAATATTTGAGGGGCTGCCACAGAGAGGAGGAAGGGGTCAAGCTATTTTCCAAAGCACCCAAAGGCCGGACAAGAAACAATGGATGGAAACTGACCAAGGAGAAATTTAACCTGGAAATAAGGGGAAACTTCCTGACAGTGAGAACAATTAACCAATGGAACAGCTTTCCCTCAGAAGTTGTAAGAGCTTCATCACTGGAAGGTTTCAAGAGGAGACTGGACTGTCACCTGTCAGATATGGTATAGGGCAGGCCCATGGGCTGGATCTGGCCCATGAGGTGTTTAGATCTGGCCCAAGGGGCCACATTGGAAATAGTGAGGGACTGGTCTATGCCCTCCTGAGCTCCATTTTCGCTGGCAGAGGATTACAGGAGGCTGTCCCAGCCAAAAACAGAGCTCAGGAGCCCATTTTCACTGGCAGATCACTTGGGCTACTACAGGTGCCCACGACATGAGGGAGTTTGAGCTGGCCATGCCCACCCTGGCCACAACCATCCTGCCCCCACCCGAGGTCAAACACAACCCTGAGGTGTTCCTCAATGAAATAGAGTTTGTAGGGTCTCCTGCTTGGGCGGGGGTTGGACTAGACGACCTCTCCAGGGTCCCTTCCAACTCTGTCCCTTCAAAAGTCCCAAAACGTGTTGAACTTTCAAGATTCTTCAAACTCTTTTCTTTTCCAAAGTAGTTTCCATCCGCATTTTAAACTCCCTCAACTCCTCTTCTGACCTGATTCCTCCTTCAGGAACTTTCTTGAGTGCAAAGCATAGGTCACCCCAAGTGACAGCGGCAATCAATCCAAAACCTTCCATTACAGGAAAGTGCTGATGGTATTAAGGAATAAATAAATAAATAAATAAAACTTTAGGCGGGGAAAGAAAAAGAATTGAACTTTATATTTAGATGACTAGGTCCTACTTGGTTGAGGAATTTAATGCTTTGTGCCTCTCTTCTCTTCCCTTCGGGTTCCTGATGCAATAAGGACAGCCAGAGGTCTCCGATCAGAAGAGTTCATTCAGCAATATTAACTGAACTTTGTTTTATGTTCAGACAGTTTAGCGAGGATGCCTTTTATATGACTAATTTATGTCAGGCGTGTCAGAAGCATTTTCTTTCAGTTTCATAGCATGCAGGATGCTGTCAGCAGCCTCGCTTTCTGCTCTCCGGGTAGGAATGGACAAAAGGATGCCTGGGAAATTCACAATGGATTGAAGCATTCAGAGAGTCTCATTTCAACCCTGACTTGCAAAGATTCTCTACAATTGGTATCCATCCATCCTTCCATCCATCCATCCTTCTATCTATCTATCTATCTATCTATCTATCTATCTATCTATCTATCTATCTATCCTTCTATCTATCTATCCTTCTATCCCTCTATCTGTCTCTATCATATCTATCTATGTAGCTATCCCTCTATCCCCCCTCTCTCTATCATATCTATCTATCTATCTATCTATCTATCTATCTATCTATCTATCTATCTATCTATCTATCTATCTATCTATCTATCCTTCTATCCCTCTATCTGTCTCTATCATATCTATCTATGTAGCTATCCCTCTATCCCCCTCTCTCTATCATATCTATCTATCTATCTATCTATCTATCTATCTATCTATCTATCTATCTATCTATCTATCTATCCTTCTATCCTTCTATCTATCTATCCTTCTATCCCTCTATCTGTCTCTATCATATCTATCTATGTAGCTATCCCTCTATCCCCCTCTCTCTATCATATCATATCTATCTATCTATCTATCTATCTATCTATCTATCTATCTATCTATCTATCTATCTATCTATCCTTCTATCCCTCTATCTGTCTCTATCATATCTATCTATGTAGCTATCCCTGTATCCCCCCTCTCTCTATCATATCTATCTATCTATCTATCTATCTATCTATCTATCTATCTATCTATCTATCTATCTCTATCTATCTATCTATCTATCTATCTATCTATCTATCTATCTATCTATCCTTCTATCCATCTTTCTACCTACCTATCTATCTACCTATCTAACATCTATCTATCTATCTATCTATCTATCTATCTATCTATCTATCTATCTATCTATCTATCTATCTATCCTTCTATCCCTCTATCTGTCTCTATCATATCTAGCTAGCTAGCTACCCCACTATCCTCCCCTCTCTCTCTATCATATCTATCTGTCTATCTATCTATCTATCTATCTATCTATCTATCTATCTATCTATCTATCTATCTATCTATCCTTCTATCCTTCTATCCCTCTATCTGTCTCTATCATATCTAGCTAGCTAGCTACCCCTCTATCCCCCCCTCTCTCTATCATATCTGTCTATCTGTCTATCTATCTATCTATCTATCTATCTATCTATCTATCTATCTATCTATCTATCTATCTATCTATTATCTATCTATTATCTATCTAGATAAATACTAGAGCAGCAATCAAGTAGTCAGCCATAGCCTAACCATCAAATCCCCTCACTGCCAACACTGAATGGCAAGCCATATGTATTAAAACAGAGAGCAAACCCTATTACCTCCCAGGACTGATGATGTTACCTAGTTGGGTAATGAAACATCTGCAAGTAAACCATCCAGCTCACAGAGAACATAGGACCCCTCATTTGAACCCTATATTCAACCCAATGCTCTCTGCTATTGATCTCTCTCTCTCTCTCTCTCTCTCTCTCTCTCTCTCTTGTCTTTATCATTCATCACCTATCTAGATAAATAATAGAGCAGCAATCAAGCAGTCAGCCATAGACTAATGAAGAAGCCACTTGTATTAAAACAGAGAGCAAACCTCCCTCCCTACTAGCATGGATGAAATTACCTAGCTGGGTAATGAAACATCTTTAAGAAAACCCACCCAGCTCAGAGAGAACTAAGGATCTCACAGTTCAACCCTGAGCTACCAATATTCTCTTCTATCATTACACTGAAGCATAAATTAACCCGGTGTGCTGGGTGCACACAGCACACCAAGCTGTAAAACAACTAAAACAATGTATTTGTTTGAGGTTTCCAGCCAATTTCATCCTTTGGTCTCCTCAGCATGCGTGTGTATTCATTATCATTGTTACATTAATAAGTTCAAAAATGCTACCATCAACTTTTTTTTTTTTTAAGAGGCAAAACTAGGAAAGTAGAGAAATTACAAAGCCGACTTGAAGTCAGGGAGAAATCATAACATTTTTTGGAGGATATTGCAGCATATCTTATTGTATGTCCAGCGTCCACCCACTATAGATTCTCTTACTTGCACGGGTAGTCCTCAACTTACAAGCATTCATTTAGAGACTGTTCAAGGTTACAACACCACTGAAAGTCATGATGTGTGACCAGTTTTCACACTTCCAAGCAGTGGTGGGATTCAATTTTTTTTGCTACTGGTTCTGTTGGCATGGCTTGGTGAGCATGGCTGGTGGGCGTGGCAGGGGAAGGATACTACAAAATCTCCATTCCCTCCCCACCCCACTAACCTGCTTTCCAGCTCCGTTCTCATGTGCAGGGCAACCAAAGAAGACCCAGCATATCAGCTGGGACTCAATGGGAGGCAGAGAAGAGATGGGGGTGGGGCCAGTTAGAGGTGGGATTTGCCGGTTGTCAGAACTACTCAAAATTTCCTGGACCAGTTCTCCAGAACTGGTCAGAACCTGCTGAATACCCACCTCACCTTCCAACCATTGCAGCATCCCTGTGGTCACATAAACAAAATTTAGAGGCTTGGAAACCAGCATGTATTTATGATAGTTGCCATGTTCCGGGATCTCAGACACCATGGATGACCTTCTGATGAGCGAAGCCAAAGGGAAGCCAGATTCACTGGACAACCATATTATTATTAACTGAATAACTGCAGTGGTTCAGTTAACAACTATAACGAGAATGATCATCCAATGGGGCAACGGTCCATTAACAACTATTTTGCTTAGTGACAGAAAGGTTGGGCTCCTTTGTGGTCATACGTCAAGGACTAGGTTGAACGCTCCAACACTGGAGGTTTTTCAAGAAGAGGCTGGACAGCCATTTGCCTGAAATGGTATAGGGTTTTCTGCCTGAGCAGTGGGTTGGACTAGAAGACCTCTAAAGTCCCTTCCAACTCTGTCATTCTGTTCTGTATGTTCTGTTCCATTCCACTCCGGTCCCTTCCACTCCACTCAGCTCCACTTCTACTCTACTTTATTCTACTCCACTCCACTCCACTCCACTCTACTCTGATCTAATCTACTTTACTCTACTCTACTCTGCTCCAATCTACTTCTACTCTTCTCTGTTCTGCTCCACTCTATCTCTATTATACTCTACTCTACTCCACTTCTGTTCTATTTTGCTCTGCTCCACTATACATCTATTCTATTCTATTCTATTCTATTCTATTCTATTCTATTCTATTCTATTCTATTCTATTCTATTCTATTCTATTCTATTCTATTCTATTCTAGTCTAGTCTAGTCTAGTCTAGTCTAGTCTAGTCCAGTCCATATTCTATTCTATTCTTCTATTCTAGTCTAGTCTAGTCTAGTCTAGTCTATTCCATTCCATCTGCATTTGTCTTTCATAGGGTGATACTACCACTTCCCTCCTAAGCAAGGATTCGAAACTGTCTTTTGTTTTTGTTCCTCATTATAATAACCAGAAGCAAATATGAAGCTGGAAGCTCATGCTTTGTTCTCCTCTTCTTAAAAATTAAAATAGACTAAATAAAATAAAGCAAACCATTGCTGGGCGAATTGGTTCCTGTTGGCATCTCATTGAGAACTCAGGAATCAGTGTAATTTTTGAAGCAGCCAACTGTGGCTTATTCAGAGACAGCACTGGACCCATTCTCTGTGGCCATTCTCCTTTTGTTGGCTGCCATCCCAGAAAAACAGCAATTAGCCATTTAGTGTACCACTTGAGATTTTGACAGGGCACCCCCAATAAAGATAAGAGTTTAATTTTCATTTTGAACCACCCAGTAGAATTCCTTAAGATTTCACAGCACAAAGGAAACAGAGTGCTTCAAATCATGGTACAATTGCATTCCAACTGGAGATAAATTTCAAGGACAATGCGCACTCTTTGTGAGCATGGAACAGTGAGGGAAGCCCCGTTAACATTTCATGGATGGAAACTAATTGAGGAGAGAAGCAACTCAGAACCAAGGAGAAATTTCCTGACAGTGAGAGCAATTAATGAGTGGAACAACTCACCTCCAGAAGTTGTAGGTGTTCCACCACTGGAAGTTTTGAAGAAGAGATTGGACAACCATTTGTCTGAAGTGGTATAGGATCACCTACCAGCAGTGTGCAACAGCAACCAAAAAAGCCAATGCAAAGTTGCGTTAACAGAGGGATACAACCAAGGTCAACTGAGGTACTAATTCCACTCTATAAAGCCTTAGTAAGACCACACCTAGAGTACTGCATCCAGTTTTGGTCACCACACTATAAAAAAGATGTTGAGACTCTAGAAAGAGTGCAGAGAAGAGCAACCAGGATGATTAGGGGATTGGAGACTAAAACATATGAAGAACGGCTACAGGAACTCGGCATGGCTGGTTTAGTGAAGAGAAGGACCAGGGGAGACAGGATAGCAGTTTTCCAATATTTGAGGGGCTGCCACAGAGAGGAAGGGGTCAAGCTATTTTCTAAAGCATCCGAAGGTCAGACAAGGAATAATGGATGGAAACTGAACAAGGACAGATTCAACCTAGAATTAAGGAGAAATTTTCTGACAGTGAGAGCAATTAATCAGTGGAACAGCTTGCTTCCAGAAGATGTGGATGCTCCGTTATTGGAGGTTTTTAAGAAGAGACTGGACAGCCACTTTTCGGTTTGAATGAGAAGACCTCTAAAATCCTTCCGAACTCCTCAGAAGGAGATGTGTTAGTTAAAACATGGTTGTCACCTACAAGTAGTGCTCAGCTTACATAGATTACTTAATGGATCCTTCAAAAGCTACTCGTGATCTAATTCCTAAGTTCTGATGGCTGTCTCTGCCACCACCATTGCCACATTTCAGGAACTGGACAACTGGCCTTCTTTTACAGCCTTTTGCAGTGTGCCATGGTCATGAAGAGATTGGACAACAATTTGTCCGAAGTAGTAGAGAATCTCCTGATTGAGTAAGGGGTTGGACTAGAAGACCTCCAAAGTCCCTTCCAACTCTGTTATTCTGCTATTCTTTCGACTGGCTGTTTTGTGTGTTGAGCTACCAGATCTTCAGAGACCAACTCAGTGTTGGAAGAAATGTCCATCTGGGTGCAGTTCCATGTGGGAAGAAAGTCACTGGGAACATGGAGATTGCTTGGAAGGATAGTTTAATAGTGGAACAGGACCACATGGGGTTTGAAGTCCTGGGCAAAATGGAGCACGTGGGTGAGAGAGGGAGAGAGATTTATACCCTCTCTTGGGCTTTGAACTTGCTTCCTGTTCCTGTAGCAAGAAATATATCCTGGTTGGTTGTCAGACTCCCATAGGGCCATGCAGGGGTAACTTTGTAGGTTGTCCTGAGTCCCAGGCTTGGTTGAATCTTGCTGGATGATGTAATGTCCCCAGGTCATTTAGCAATGTAGTGCTGTTAGATGGGTGGAGGGCTAATTCTATCATGTCCTGAGGACCATCATGTCAACTAAAAAGATACTCCTTTGGTCTTTTTAGCTGCCAGAAAAAAGGAGTGGGGGAAAACAGTGCATTCCTTAAATGCCTAGATAATCACCTCGGGCAGCTCAAAGTTGTCGGAGCATAAGAAGGTTATTCGAGAGCATGATGGAGGACTCTTGGAGACGGATGTGTCCCATTGGAGAAGTCACATCCAGGGGGTGGGGGGAAGACCAGGGTCAAGGGGGAAATGTATGATGTAATCTAGTATTTGCTGCATCCATCTGATGCCAACATGGCCACTCCTAAATAAATCAATGTATTTTTCTCTGAGATGCGGCTAGAGACTTTGACTTGAATGAAGGTGGATTTGTTGGAGCCCTGACACATGCCCTAATTCAGGGGCGGGCTTCAATTTTTTTAGCAAGGGGCTCTCTGCCCTAATGACTGGCTGGATGGGAGTGGCTGGGTGGTCATGTGACTGGGTGGGTGTGGCCAACTCGACATCACTTCTTTGCTCTAATGACCTAAAAAAAGATATATACCAAAAAGTTGTTTATTATTTTGTGAATTTAATATTTAAATAACAGACTGGGTGATACCAGGCTTAGCAGTGACTGTGAGAGGGATCTTGGAGTCTGGTGAGTTATGTGATACTTATTATTTGGGAATTAATCCCCTCAGAGGCAAGTGGCTATGTTATCAGATTTTCTCAATGGCTCTCCCTTGCAAGGGCTGAGTGGATTGTTTATCTAGCTTGCCATACTTTTACCAGGTGTGAAATGCTCTTGGCTGAACACCCAGAAGTTCAATTAAGCCTATTAAGAGCTTTCCCTTGCTGCTTGTCTTTCTGAGGTTATTGGGGACTCTCTGAGCCCCCAGAGTCTTAGGATCTCCCCCAAGTCCCTGTGAGCCCCCAGCAGCCTATCCTTATAAGACTTAATCTTATGGAGCTGAAGGGAGCTGCTTTGTCTTTAAAAACATGTTTCTCCTTTTCTCATCCATGAAAATATAATATTCTGCCTCTTTAATATTTCCCAGAATATTTAATTCTTCTAGGAGAGGGGTGGGTGGCTAACTTTCTACATCAGTTTGTTTTCAAACCCTGCACTTAGCTTCATTATCCTCTCTTCTGGTTTCTCTCTTTCCAGGGGCAGAGAATGTGGCTGCCTAATCATATTCCTCTGTTGAAGGTATTTCTCCTTGATTGATTTTGTAACAGGAAACTGGCTTTTTCAGCTAACAAGGTGGTGTGCTAATCAGCTTCACCCACTCCTTTTCACAGCATAATGCATGGCAGCGTCCCCCCCATTGCGCTTCTCACATCCACTCATGGTGAGTGTTGCATTATTGTTTTTTCCCCATAATGTTCCAGCCATTTGGTTTTGCTCGTGTCTGCTGAGTTTCCTCTTCATCTTGCCATTTTTAAAATCCATTCCATTTGCAAAAATCATCTTCGCTCCAGACAACCCTGCATCTTGACGAGAGCCCCTGTTATGATGCTTATTTGCTTCCAGTTTGGAGTCTTCGTTTCACTGGGTTTAATTATAAGAGGGGTTTCTCCCCTCACCACAATAGCATTAACTCAAAACTACCTCTTGTTGTTAGAAAACATGAATTTATAATCGCATGTTATAGCTTTGGGTCATGCAAAATGCCAGGCTGGATGAATCACAAGCTGGAATTAAGACGGCTGGGAGAAATATCAACAATGTCATATATGCAGACAATACCACACAAATCGTAGAAAGTGAAGAAGAACCAACTAAAGAAGCAATGGAGGGAAGCTAACCAAGAAGAGAACCAACCTTGAAATAAGGAGAAATTTCCTGACATATGAGAACAATTAATCAGTGGAATGACTTCCTCCAGAAGTTGTGGGTACTCCCTCACTAGAAGTTTTTAAGAAGAGATTGCTCAACCTTTTATCTGAAATATTTTAGGGTCTTCTGCTTGAACAGATGGTTGGACTAGAAGATCTCTGAGGTCCCTTCCAAGTTTGTTGTCCTGTTCAAGAGGCTCATGAAAGACGAGAATGCAAAATTTGGCTTGAAACTCAACATTACAAAAAAAAAAAAAACAAGATCATGGCATCTAGTTCCATCACTTCCTGGCAAGTAGGAGAAGAAATGGAAGAAGAGACATATTTTATTTTGTGGGCTCCAAGATCACTGCAGATTATGACTGCAGCCATTAAATTAAAAGACACTTGTTCCTTGGGAGGAAAGCTATGGCAAACCTAGACAGCGTATTAAAAAGCAGAAAAATCTTCCTGCTGACAAAAATCCACATAGTCAAAACCATGTTTCACTCATTAGTGATGAATGGCTGTGAGAGTTGGACCCTCAGGAAGACTGAGCACCAAAGAACTGATGCTTTTGTGGTGCTGGAAAAGACTCTTGGAAGGCCCTTGGACTGCAAGGAGATCCAATCAGTTGATCCTAAAGGAAACCAACCCTGCCTGTCCTTTGGAAGGACGGATATTGAAACTGAAGCTCAAATACTTTGGCCACCAAATGAGAAGAGAGGACTCCTTAGAAAAGATCCTGGTTTTTGGGAAGATGGAAGAGAAAAGGAGAAAGGAACTTGTAGAGGATGAGATGGTTAGATTGTGTCATTGATGGCATAAGGACTGCAGAAAAAAACAATTACTACCAACCTGCCTTCCATCGAGGACCTGTATACTGCAGGAGTCAAAAAGAGGGCTGTGAAAATATTTACAGATCCCTCACATCCAGGACATCAACTGTTTCAACTCCTTCCCTCAAAACAATGCTATAGGGCACTGCACACCAGAACAACTAGACACAAGGACAGTTTTCCCCCCGAACGCCATCACTCTGCTAAACAAATAATTCCCTCAACACTGTCCAACTATTCACAAAGTCTGCATTACTGTTACTATTAATCTTCTCGTCACTCCTTATCACCCATCCCCTCACATTTGTGACTGTATGTCACTTGTATCCTTACAATATATATTGACTGTTTCCTAGTATGATTTGATTGCTTATGGTACCCTATGGTTATCATTAAGTGTTGAACCTTATGATTCCTGAATCTTGATGAATGTATCTTTTCTTTTATGTACACGGAGAGCATTTGCACCAAGACAAATTCCTTGTGTGTCCAATCACACTTGGCCAATAAAGAATTCTATTCTATTCTAAACATGAATTTTGGCAAACTCCAGGAGACAGTGCAAGATAGGGTGTGCCTGGTGTACTATGGTCCATGAGGGTCACGAAAATTCAGACACAAGTTAGCAACTGAACCACATGCCAAAGAGAGAGGAATGTGGAAAGATGTGGAATGTGGAAGAGAGAGGGATGTGTAAAGTTTTGCACACTTATTGAAGATTATCTGTTCTATTCTAATTAAGTTACTTACTAGCAATCCTCTAGTAATATATGGCTGTGAGAGTTGGACCATAAGGAAGGCTGAGTGCAGAATAATTGATGCTTTCAAATTGTGGTGCTGGAGAAGATTTCTGAGAGTTCCATTGACTGCAAGGAGATCCAATCAGTTGATCCTAAAGAAAATCAATCCTGCTTGTCCTTTGGAAGGAGTGATACTGAAGCTGAGGCTCAAAGGTGTTGGCCACCCAATAAGAAGAGAAGACTTCTTGGACAAGACCCTAATGTTAGGTAAGATGAAAGGCAAAAGGAGAAGGGGACATCAGAGGATGGGATGGTTAGATGGTGTCATTGAAGCAATAAACTTGAATTTGGATAAATTCTGGGGAACCATGGAGGACGGGGGTGGTGGGTCTGGCATGCTATGGCCATGCTATGTTGTGAAGAGTCGAAGTCCCAAAGGTGCTTTTTCAGAGGCAACTGGACTTTCTTTGTTTTTCCTTGAAGATGTTTCACTTCTCATCCAAGAAGCTTCTTCCGCTCTGACTGGATGGTGGGGAATTGAAGGATTTATATTCCTTGCAGACAGCTGGTCATTTGCATCCTTTTAGAGGGTCCTTGAAGCACTTCTGAGGTTTATCTGTGTCCTCGGGGTCTCCTGGGTGGTGCAAATGGTTCCTGTGATGACCCAGAGTATAACACAAACATAACAAAATCCAAAATGTAAATAAATGTCCTTTAATGCCTCCAACTTGGCCCCGCTGTTCCATAATTCTCGGAGATAAAACTTATGCAAAATTGTCTTCAAAAGAAAGCAATACAGTCCGAACTTAATGAGCAGATAGAGGTGAAATAAAAAACCTAAAACAAACTACAATGAAGGAATTTCCACAAAGGAGCAGGTTAAGTAATTACCAACTTCAAGGAGATAACAAGGCACAGTCTGTTGGAAGGACGCCAACCAAGATAACTTCAGTCCAGAATAAAACACACTTTGCTTCTGGCAATGCTATGTTTTAACCATCTCTCTTATATACTATTCTCCCCAGCTGCAACCAATGAGGGGGATCATGGCTGCTTCCTCTCTCGTAAGCCAGGTTGTTGCCTTCTCCATTCCTCCCTAAGTGTCCTAGGATGAAGAGGGGATGGGCCTGGGTCCTCCTCTGATTGCCCAGCCGGTCTCTGCCCTTCCTCAGTTTCCTCCACAGCCTCCGGAGCCACACCTCCCCTCCCTGTCAGCTGTTCCTCCTCTCCCTCAGAGTCTGACTCTAACAAGGGCATGACAGTTCCTGTGCCATTTTCACCTCTGGAAATCCATTCTTACTCCCACACCATTCAAAGGGTGTTCATATAGCTAAATGTCTGTAGAGATTTTCAGTCATCCAGGGGGATTTCCAGAGGAAAAATGGCACTACTGGCAAACGTCACAGACAACCAAAGTCAATGAGGAAGCTAGATTCAATGAATAATGTTGTTACTAACTTAACGCCTGCAGTCATTCACTTGAAAACTAAGCCTTATATCCATTTCTTTTTGGTCTCACTTCTGGATCACCCTGGCATACCAGAGGTGGTATTCAGCAGGTATTCTGACCAGTTTTGGAAAACCGATAGCAGAAATTTTGAGTAGTTCGGAGAACTGACCAATACCACCTCTGAGTGGCCCCGCCCCCATCTCTTATCCGCCTCCCGAGTCCCAGCTGATTGGCTGGGTCTTCTTTAGTTCCCTTGTACAGGAGAACAGAGCTGGAAAGCAGGTTAGTGGAGTGGGGAGGGAATGGGGATTTTGCAGTAACCTTCCCCTGCCATGCCCACCAAGACATACCCACCAAGCTATGCCACACCCACCAAGCCAGGCCCACAGAACCGGTAGTAAAATTTTTTGAATCCCACCACTTATGCATACATTCCCAAATTATGGAATAACACCCAAATAAATTGCTTTAATGTTTCCAACCCTGTCACTCAAACCCTGTATTATGGAATGCAGAATGCTTACCTAACCAGCTTACAGGAGGAAAAAAATCATTTTTGTGCTTGTATCCAAAGTCGTATTTTGCTCAGCAGGCATGAACTTTTAGGACAGTCCCTCCCTTCTTCCTATTACCACATAATTGCCTCGTTATCTGTCCAGTGCTAGGTAAATGAGAATATTATCTCTGCTGTCCTGAGGTCTAAGAAACTGTTCTGTTTATATTTGCAAGATATGTTCAGAATATTACAAGTCGTTCAACCGGATGGGATATATATACAGTATATATATAAATATTGCAAATATTTATGATGGGTTCTTTTTAGCACCATTTGCTAGTTTTGTTTAGTTACAAGTGGAGATTGTTCAGAAGATAGTATTATATTGGTGCAACTGTTTCCTCCTTCGACCTCCCCAGAGTAAGATAAAATGTTATTCTTCTCATAAAGCCAAAACTGTAGGTTTTCTTTTTCCTCCGGGCTATGCTGCCAGATGCTACTGTTCAGACTTGGCACGGATTCAGTTTCTCCTTCCCGTTTGTTTTTTTTTCTTTTCTGCTCAGCACAGGCATTATTATTGCTGTTGTTGTTATTGTTGCTGTTTTTGATTTAATCTTCAATTCAATTCACAAACTGAGACTGATAAAAACTTAACAGTTCAAGTCCTAACCATGAACCTAATACCTGTTAGAATAGAATAGAACAGAACAGAACAGAACAGAATAGAATTCTATTGGCCAAGTGTGATTGGACACACAAGGAATTTGTCATGGTGCAAATGCTCTCAGTGTACATAAAAGAAAAGATACATTTGTCAAGAGTCAAGAATCATCAGGTACGGCACTTAATAATAGTCATAGGGTACAACAAACAATAAAATCGTACTAGGAAACAGTCAATAAAAATCGTTAGGATAGAAGCAACAAAGTTAAGGTCATACGGTGACAAGTGGGAGGAGATGGGTGAAAGAAAGGATGGGAGGATTAATAGTAATATTTATAGTAATGCAGACATAGTAAATAGTTGGAGTGTTGAGGGAATTATTTGTTTAGTAGACTGATGGCGTTTGGGAGAAAAACTGTCCTTGTGTCTAGTTGTTCTGGTATGCAGTTCTCTATAGCATCGTTTTGAGGGTAGGAGTTGAAACAGTTTATGTCCGGGATGTGAGGGGTCTGTCAGTATTTACACAGCCCTCTTTTTGACTCATGCAGTATACAGGTCCTTGATTGAAGGCAGGTGGGTAGCTATTGTTTTTCTGCAGTCCTAATTATCCTCTGAAGTCTGTGTCTGTCCTATTGGGTTAGAGAACCAAACCAGACAGTTATAGAGGTGCAGATGACAGACTCAATCATTCCTTTGTAGAATTAAGGTAACATCTGAGTATACAGGCAGTTCCAAGTAAGATGGCTTTTCCTTGTTGTTGTTATTGTTCATTGCACAGTCAGCCAGATGTTCAGACTGGGTTTGGCACTTTTGTCTACCTATTGAGTCCTTACCAAGGACGAGCGATAGGCAGATCTGCATGTTTGATGATATTATATTATTGTTGGGTTTTTTTTTGTTATTTTTTAAATTTTATATTTTACAATAATTCCAGTTTTATTTCAACTGTGTGTTGACTGGATACATATATCTTGTGCTTACAATTATAATTAATACTTTTCTTGGCAATATAACAATAATCACATTTTCTTATAGCAATTATTTAATATATCTATTATTATTTTTTTCAACAATCTTATTGCTCTATATATTCATCTAGTCCGTTTTAATTTGTTTTATTTTACAACCATTGATAAAATAAATCCCATACCATATAATATTCCATTTCTTCTTTTTCTTTGATTATCAGTGTTAACCTGTTCATCTCTGCACATTCAAATATTTTCTTGATTACTTTTCCCTCTATCAGTATCTTATCACTTTTCCAATTCTGAGGAAATACAATTTTGGCTGCTGTTAATACATATATAATTAAATTTATTTTTTCTTTACTGTAACCTTCAGGTATCATTCCTAATAAAAATATTTCAGGTTTCAAATCTATGTGTTGTTTTATTATTTTTTCCAACCATGTATGCATTTTTTTTTCCAATATCTCTTAGCTTCTATACAAGACCACCACATATGGTAATATGTTCCAGGTATCTGGTGGCACTTCCAGCATTTAGCTGATTTATCTTTGAACATCTTAGCTAACTTTGCTGGTGCAAAATGCCATCTATAAGACATCTTATGCAAGTTTTTTTTTTTGTATGCTGTCGATATTGTTAATTTATTATTCCTGGATAGGAATAATAGCTTTTGCCATTTATCTAATTCTATAGCATATCCAAAAAAATTTGCCCATGCTATCATTGTTTCTTTAATTTGTTCTTCTTCTAGTTTAACATGTAGCAAATAGCAATATAGTCTTTTAATCAACTTATCTTCTGTTCCTGTTAATATTTTATCCAATTCTGTCAACTCCTTATGAATCCCTTCAACTTTAATATCTTTTTCATATCTTGATTGCATTTGCGTATATAAATACCAATGCATTCCCAAACCTTGTTCATTCAGTTCTTGTTTAGCTTTGAGCTCACCCTTTTCATTAAAAATATCTTTATATCTAGCAATAATTCCCATTTTACAAACATTTGGTTGTATAAGTGCTTCCATTGTTGATAGCCAGACTGGAATCTTCATTTAATGTTGTTCTCTAGTTGATTCCCATGCTAATAACAATGCATTCCTGATGATATGTCATTGAAAATACCCATGTATTTTATTTCTCCTATACAATAGAAATGCATGCCAGCCCAGTTGCAAATCATGTCCCTCTAGTGTTAACAACCTTCTATTTCTCAGTGTTATCCATTCTTTCATCCAGGTTAATACCGTGGCCTGATAATATATTTTGTTTGATCTTTTTAATTACATGTAGCCCTTGACTTGCAAACATTTGTTTAGCCACTGTTCAAAGTTAAAATGGCCCCTGGAAAAAAAACTTATGACCATTCTTCGCACTTATGACTGCCACATGATCGCTATGGTCACATGATCAAAAGTTGGGTGCTTGGCAACTGGCATGTATTTACCACAATTATAGCATTCCAGGGTCATGAGATCATGATTTATAACCTTTCCAGGCACCTCCCAACCAGCAAAGTCAATGGGGGAAGCCAGATTCACTTAATAATTACATGATTCACTTGACAACTGCAATGATTTCTCTTAACCTCCCTGCTCAAAAAGAGTGCAAAATCGAGTGTCGTTTACTTAAAAACTTCTTAGCAATGCTTAATAATGGAAATTCTGATGTCAAGGGTGGTCCTAAGTTGAAATCATCTGGAGTTGAGTTCAAGACGATGAAGACTTTGTGTGTTGTTGATTAGGTAAAAGTAAAGGCTTTCTGTGCTGACCCAGGGTGTGATGACACGGGGCATGGCACAAAAGCAACAAAGTCACAAAAATAGTTAAAGTCTCTTTAATACCTTCAACTCAGCCCCCAATGTCCAGTTATCTTCAGCTGGAGAAAAGAAAACTCTCCCAAAAACAGTTTTTAAAGCGAAGAAATTCAGTCCGAACCCAAAGTACATATAAATTATAAATACAAACCAACACAAACTATGCTGCAGTAATTAACGAGACAAGCCAGGATAAGGAATAGCAGAGTACAAAAGATAACAAAACACACACAGTTGGGAGGATGCCAGGACCCAGGTAAGACTTGACAAACAAAGATAATTCATGCTTTGCTTCCAGAAAGGTGTTGTGTGCAAACACTCTTTTTAAATCCTGTTTTCCCAGCTGCAGCCAATGAAGGGAATCAGGGCCATTTTCTCCCCTGTAATCCATGTAACTCATGTTGCTCCTTTCTCCCTTCTTCCCTGCGTGCCCTAGAATGCAGAGGGGGTGGGCCTGGGTCTTCCTCTGAAAGCCCAGCTGGACTGTGCCCTTCCCCAGTTTCTTCCACAGCCACCAGAGCCACACTCCCACTCCCTGTCAGCTGCTTGACCTCCCCCTTGGAATCAGATTCCAACAGGGGCATGACACAGGGTAGGGCACAGAGGTAACACAGGCAGCTGGTAGTACAAACCTCTCCTTTATTGCTCCAAATTTCCCCAAATACTCCCACGTTTCTGGCAACTCCCAGAGCAAAGTGATGATGCACAAACATACACACGTACCTGCAAACATCCTCTGGCACAAAGCCCGTAGTCCAGCCCAACGCTGCGAGAACCATGGCTGCAAAGCAAGAAATCCAACAGGGCAAGTCCAGGAGTCCAGGAAGCAAAGGAGCAAGGCAAATAATCCAGAAATCGCAGAAAGAATGCAAGGAATCCAGAAAAGTTCAAAGGTCAGCAATGGCACTCAACACTCCATGAATTCAGCATTGGTTCCAACAAATGGCCCTTCTGCACAGCATCTCCTTAAGTCTCAGTCCCCAGGTGCGCCTTGTAAAGAGGGGTAGGGCGCTGTCCTCCTGAGGAGTCAGCTCAGTCTGCACTGTTGCTGTCTTCTCTCCATTCTCCATGCTCCAGGATCAGGAGGAGGCGGCCCCTGCCAGCATGGCTATATGCTGAGGCACATAGAACATTGTTATTAGAATAGAATGAATGATCTGGAAGGGACTTTGGAGGTCTTCTACTCCAGCTCCCTGCTCAAGCAGGAGAACCTATACCATTTCAGCTCAGTGACTGTCTAGTCTAAAAGTCTGTAGAGATTCTCACCTCCAAGTGCTTCAACAACCCTCTAAAAGGATGCAAATGACCAGCCGTCTGCAAGGAATATAAATCCTTCCATTCCCCACTATCCTGTCAGAGCTGAAGACGCTTCTTGGATGAGAAGCAAAACATCTCATCCAGAAAAAACAAAACCCAGTTGCCTCCTGAAAAAGCACCTTTGGAATGACTGTCTTAGCCTCTTCTTAAGAACATTCATTGATGGAGCAGCCACAATTTCTGGAGGCAACTTGTTCCACTGCTTAATTATCATCACTGTTGGGAAATTTATCTTTAATTCCAGGTTGCTTCTTTCCTTGATTAGTTTCAACCCTTGTTTCTTGTCCTGCCTTATGGTGCTTTGGAGAATAATTTGATGCCCTCATTTTTGTGGCAGCCCCTCAAATACTGGAACACTGCTATCATTTCATCCCAGTCCTTCTTTTCACTAGATTGTTCTTTGTATATTTTAGCTTCCAGCTCCTTAACAATCTCTGTTGCTCTTTTCTTCACTCTAAAAAGACCCTTTTCATCATTTTGTATAATATGGTGACCAAAACTGGATGATGGTGTTCTAATTCTTCTTTTCTTTAGACTAGCCAAACCCAAATCCTCCAGTTCCGTTATCTTCCCACTGAAATGGTACTTATTCAGAGGTGAGATTCAAAATGTTTTTCTACCGGTTCTGTGCGCATGGCTCGGTGGGTGTGGCAGGGGAAGGATACTGTATAATCTCCATTCCCTCCCCACTCCTGGGGAAGGTTCCTGCAAAATGTTATTTCTTCCCCACCCCACTAACCTGCATTCCAGCTCCGTTCTCCTGTGTAGGGCAACAAAAGAAGACCCAGCCAATCAGCTGGGACTCAGGAGGGAGAGAATAGATGGGGGCACGGCTAGTTAGAACTGGTCAGAACCTGCTGAATACCACCTCTGTACCTATTTATCTACTCGCATTTGCATGCTTACAAACTGCTAGGTGGGGGCAGGAGCTGGAGCAAAGAACAGGAGCTCATCCCATCATGCAGTGCTCAGGTCTCCAACCTGGCCTACTGCCTTTCTAGCTGACAAGCTCAACGTTTTTAACTGCTGAGCCATCATGGCCCAATGTGCGATTGATTAGAATAATATAAAGGAATGGGAGGATAGACATCTTACTATTTAATTTTTCTTTTTCCTTCAGAGATTTGCCCATTTAGATGTTAATATTTTACATGAACTAAAGTTAAATATCCTGCACCGGGTAGTTGCTCTGGTGAACGTTGTGTCCTATTGCCTTTCTTGGTCATTTTGTTGTTAGTTTTATTATGGATTTTATTGATTATGTCTCATTTTTGTCATGTCTTCCCCAAGGTATTTCCGTTGCTCGATATAACCCCCCAGAACACGATATAAATTAATAATAAAAAATAATAAAGTATTCTGGAGCAGGATATGAAAATCCTTTAGGCAGGATTTTCCTACTGCAAAGCCTTACAATACTGCAGAAAGTTGGCTTAATATATTAGTCGCTATGTAATAATTTGACCTTTCTTCCCCTCATGCAGTTCCTTCTTTTGTTGAGTAAGCTGCCCGTGGTAATACAACTGAATTGGCAACTTTGCTGTATTAATTTCCAACTCCATGGAAATCCAACTTTACTAGAGTCCTAGTGACCCTCATGAAATATTTAGGGGAAAGAGATCATAGTGGTGTCTCATTGACATCCATTCATCTGTACCAATGTATAAGGTGGACTGCCAAGCTAAGGGGATGACTGAATATCAGACAGTAGAAACAAAGGAAATGCTAGTTTGATGCATTGGTTAAGGCACCAGGTTAGAAACTGGGAGACTGTGAGTTCTCATTCTGCTTTAAGCAGACTGAGTGGCCAGTCACGAGGTTGCCATCTTCAATTTAGATTAACAGAGTTGGAAGGGACTTTGTAGGTCATCTAGTCCAACCCCTTCCTAAGCAGGAGACCCTACACCATTTCTGACAAATGGCAGTCCAGTCTCTTCTTCAAAGCCTCCAGTGATGAAGCTCCCACAACTTCTGAAGGCAACTTCTGTTCCATTGGTTGATTATTCTCACTATCAGAAAGTTTCTCCTTATTTCTAGGTTGAATCTCTCCTTGTTCACTTTCCATTCATTGTTCCTCATCTGGCCTTCGGGTGCTTTGGAGAATAGCTTGGCCCCTTCCTTCTCTGTGGCTGCCCCTCGAGTATTGGAAGACTGCTATCCTGTCTCCCCTGGTCCTTCTCTTCACTAGACTAGCCATGCCCAGTTCTTGCAACTGTTCTTCATATGCTTTAGTCTCCAGTCCCCTCTTCATCCTGGTTGCTCTTCTCTGCACTCTTTCTAGATCCTTAATACCACACCATAATGTGGTATTTTAGGTGTGGTCTTACTAAGGCTTTATAGAGTGGAATTATTACCTCACTTGATCTGGAGTTTATCCCTCTGTTAATGCAGTTTATGATTGCATTGGCTTTTTTTGATGTGATGATATGATACCAGTATTCCAGTATTTGAAAAGAAGTAGGGGTCAACTTATTCTAAAAAGTTCAGAGAAGTGCAAATAAGATGATCAAAGGCTTGGAGACTAAAACATATGACAAACGGTTGCAAGATTTGGGTTTGGCTAGTCTAGAGAAAAGAAGGACTAGGGGTGACATGACAGCAGTATTCCAATATTTGAGGAGGGTGCCACAAAGAAGAGGGGGTCAAATTATTCTCCAAAGCATCAGAGGCAGGACAAGAAACATTGGATGGAAACTAATCGAGGAGAGAAGCAACTTAGAATGAAGGAGAAATTTCCTGACAGTTAGAACAATTAACCAGTGGAACAACTTGCCTCCAGAAGTTGTGGGTTATTCATCACTGTGGGATTTTAAGAAAAGACTGGACAGCCATTTGTCTGGAAAGGTATAGGATAGTAATGGCAAATCTTTTCGTTGTGGTGTGCCGAAAGCATGCACGCACCAGCACCCAAAATGCAATGCACACTGTCGCCCTGTGCATGTGCGTGCAACATCCCCAGTCCACCCCCTAATCTGCACTGTGCATACATGCATCTACCAGCTGATTTTCAGTCCATTTGAGGCCGTTTTTGCCTTATTTCCCAAAGGTCCGTTTTTCAGCCTCCCGAGGCTGCAGAGGATTTCCTCGAGCCTCCAGAAGAGCAAAAATGGCCTCAAACAGGCCGAAAATCAGCTGGGAAGCGAGCGCATGTGCAGTGCAGGTAAGTTTGTCTGGGGCTCATGTGCCCACACAAATGACTCTGCATGCCGCCTATGGCCCACATGCCATAGGTTCACCATCACGGGTATAGGATCTCCTTCTTGAGCAGGGGGTTGGACTAGAAGACCTCCAAGGTCCCTTCCAGTTCTATTCTGATTGAAGAGATGTGAATTCTAGTTGCTAAGCAAGACAGATGTTAAGTAAGTTTTCCCCAAATCTATGACCTTTCTTGCCACAGTTTTTGTGTGACTCACTGCAGTTGTTCAATAACACAGCTGTTAAGTGAGGTCAGAAAAGCGGATCACATTATCCCAGGATCACTGCAACTGTCCTGAATACATGCCAGCTGCTAAGTGTCCAAATTTTGACCATGAGACCATGGGAATGCTTCAACCAGAGGCAAAAATACTTTAGACCACTGCAACACAACAGTAAAAGATGCTTATAGGTCTTTACCATGAGCAGCTGTGGGACACTCTGACCACTGCATAATTCACATTGTACCTGCCTACCGACAAAGACTTAAAACCATTAAACCAACAATTAAATCAGTGAAGACTTGGCTAGATGAGGCAAAGCTGAAACTCCAGGCCTGCCTTGATTGCACTGATTGAAATGTTTTTGAAGATGCCTCTGCAGACCTAGATGAGCTCACAGATACTGTAACATCATATGTCAGCTTCTGCCAAGACTTCTGTGTACCAACAAGGAACCTGCAAATATATAGTAACAATAAACCTTGGTTCACAGCTAAACTTAAGCAGCTACGTCATTCCAAAGAGGAAGCCTACAAAAAAGGTGACAGAATGCTATACAACCAGGCCAGAAACTTATTAACAAGAGAGATCAGAGCAGCAAAAAGAAGCTACTCTGAAAAGTTAAAGAATCAATTCTCAACATATGAACCAGCAAACATGTGGAAACTGTTAAAAATATCACTGGCTTCAGCAAACCTCCTTCCCAGGCAGAAGGAAATCAACAACTAACAGATGACCTGAATGTGTTTTACTGCAGGTTTGAAAAGAATTTACAGCCACCTATCTCCACAACCCATATCTCAAACACACCAACAACAGCCAAGCCTCCTACAACTGGCCCCAATCCATTGGGCTCACAACCTCTGGTGATCATAGAAAAAGAAGTGCAAGATCTATTACACAGACAGAAGCCAGGAAAAGCACCAGGGCCAGACAAGATTGCTTAAAAGTCTGTGCTGACCAATTGGCCCCCATCTTCACCCAAATCTTCAATAGATCACTAAAGATGTGCTATGTTCCTTCCTGCTTCAAACGTTCTACCATCATCCCAGTGCCAAAGAAGCCCTCCATCAAGGAACTGAATAACTCTAACATCTGTAGTTATGAAAATCTTTGAAAGGCTTGTGCTGTCCCACCTAAAAACCATCACAAATCTGCTGTTAGATCCCATGCAGTTTGCATATCGAGCAAATAGATCGACAGATGATGCTGTTGACATGGCTCTGCATTACATCCTACAACACCTTGAATCTCCAAATACCTACGCAAGGGTCCTCTTTGTAGACTTCAGTTCAGCATTCAAAACTATCATTCCAGACACTCTTCTAAGTAAATTAAATCAACTAGCGATACCTGAACACATTTGTAAGTGGATCATAAGCTTCCTAACAGACAGGAAGCAGCAGGTGAATCTAGGTGGAATCACATCCAATACCTGTACAATCAGCACAGGGGCCGCCCAAGGCTGTGTGCTATCTCCACTTTTCTTCTCCCTAAATACTAATGACTGCATCTCAAATGATCCATCTGTTAAAATATTGAAGTTTGCTGATGACACAACAGTGATTGGTCTCATTTGAGACAACGATGAATCTGCATACAGACAGGAGGTTATATAACTTGCCTCGAGGTGTAACCAGAGCAATCTGGAACTGAACACACTCAAAACCATAGAAATGGTGGTAGACTTTAGAAGAAACCCTCCTATATTACCACCTCTTACAATACTAGACAACACAGTATCAACAGTACAGACCTTCAGATTTCTAGGTTCTACTATACCACATGACCTAAAATGGACGCCTAACATCAAAAACATCATCAGACAAGCACAACAAAGAATGTTCTTTCTGCGCCAACTCAGAAAGCTCAAACTGCCCAAGGAGCTGCTGATCCAGTTCTACAGAGGAATGATTGAGTCTGTCATCTGCATCTCTATAACTGTCTGGTTTGGTTCTGCAACCCAACAGGACAGACACAGACTTCAGAGGATAATTAGGACTGCAGAAAAAACAATTACTACCCACCTGCTTTCAATTGAGGACCTGTATACTGCTCAAAAAGAGGGCTGTGAAAATATTTAAAGACCCCTCACATCCCAGACATAAACTGTTTCAACTCCTTCCCTCAAAATGATGCTATAGAGCACTGCATACCAGAACAACTAGACACAAGAACAGTTTTTTTCCCGAAAGCCATCACTCTGCTAAACAAATAATTCCCTCAACACTGTTCAACTATTTACAAAGTGTACACTACTATTACTGTTAATCTTCTCACCATGCCTTATCACCCATCCTCTCCCACTTGACTGTTTCCTAGTATGATTTGATTGTTGATTGTACCCAATGACTATCATTAAGTGTTGTAAGTTATGATTCTTGATCCTTAATGAATGTACCTTTTCTTTATGTACACTGAATATTTACACCAAGACAAATTCCCTGTGTGTCCAACCACACTTGGCCAATAAAGTATTCTATTCTATTCTATCTAACAGGTTAAAAGTGTGAAAACCAGTGAAATTATTCACTGGTTTTAACTTTGAGCGGTCACTAAACGATGGTTGTAAGTTGAGGAGTACCTGTACAATAAAAACAGGGTTAGAAGAAGAGATAGAAGAATGTCTGTTCCAAGGGTGGGATTTAATTTTTTTTACTACCAGTTCTGTGGGCGTGGCTTGGTGGGCATGGCAGGGAAAGGATACTGTAAAATCTCCAGTCAGAGGAGGGATTTGCTGGTTCTCCAAACTACTCAAAATTTCCGCTTCCGGTTCTCCAGAACTGGTCAGAACCAGCTGAATACCACCTCTGGTCTGTTCTCAGTTATCCAGATCATGGTTGTCCCAAAGAAACTTGAATATCTTATGCCACCAGACTTGGAATTCTAGACCTAGAAAACTTAAAACCACGCCGCCTTCGGTCCGATCTAAGTATGGTATATAAAATCATACATTGCAATATCCTACCTGTCAATGAATACTTCAGCTTCAACCATAACAACACAAGAGCACACAATAGATACAAACTCAAGGTTAATCGCACCAAACTTGATTGCAGGAAATACGACTTCAGCAACAGAGTGGTTCAATGTCTGGAATACTCTACCTGACTCTGTGGTTTCTTCCCCAAACCCCCAAAACTTTAACCTTAGACTGTCTACTATTGACCTCACCCCTTTCCTAAGAGGTCTGTAGTGGGCATGCATAACCGCACCAATGTGCCTACCGTCCCTGTCCTATTGTTTCTTTTTATTTTTCTTATATGTATCCATTTCATGTATTCATAACCATGTTTATACTTATATCTCTTATCTTATAATCGCTTGACTAAATAAATACATTTAAAAAAATAAATAAGAAGCAACTGGAGCTTTTTGGATGAGAAGCGAAATGTCTTCAAAGAAAAACAGAAAGTCCAGCTGCCTCTTGAAAAAGGACCTTTGGGACAAGAGGTAGAAGAGAAGAGAATTGAAAATCAGTTTCCTTGGGGTGGATTTAAAAGTGACGAGCTACAAAAATGAGACTGACAAAGAGATTATACAGGTCCTACAAATGAAACCAGATGAGATTTTAATCGTTAAAAGGAACACTCAAATAATAAAACCTGGAAAAATGACTTGGATATGTGTGGATTTTAACTCAGAAAAATGACTTGGACAATTTTCTTGCTTTGGATTTATAAAATAGGCATTTTGCTTATGAAGTAATTCCTGTGAAAAGAGGTAAAGAGAAAGACAATAAATCAGCTTTTGAGACATTACTTAAAAGTAATAAACATCAACACCTTTAAATGTGAAAGAAATATTTTGTTGTCTTATTCAATCCAAAAAGTATTTCTTTTCTTTCCCTATTAGTTTTTAATGTGTTTTTTTTTCTCAAACATGATGATGAAGCTTTAAAGATTTGATTATCAATAAAGTATGGGAAAAAGTGAGTTTCTATTGTATTTTTTAGAGAAAGTGATAAGGTATGGTATTAAAACTGAGAGAGCCTGGTGATAAGAAATTAATTTGTGAGACATAATTTAAAAGGATTAAAGATTAAAATTTTTAATATGTTGTTCCTGGTAGTTCCTAATGGAATTTTTGTTGATTAAGATTGAATTATGGGGTTTTAAAAGATTTGGTTATAAATGTGTCATAAGACATGGGAATTTTTTTTTTTCCATTTGCATCTTCAGAGAAAATGACAAGTCAGTCTAAAATAGAGAAATATGTTTTACTTGTTTAAATATATATATTTATATGCATATTTGTATGTGTGTGTTTGCATATGTTTCAATGGGTGTACCATATATGTACGTCTTTATATGTAATGCTATTTCTAGTAGCTCTTTATAGATTTTTCTTAATAAGGTTGAATGGTAAGCTTTGTTATTTGCTAATATATAACATATGAGATACAAGATGAAAGGATTTTTGGTGAAAATATTAGAGAAAATGTTAAGCTTCCAAAAAAGTTTGCATGTATGAAGAAGTTCTATCTATCTGTCTGTCTATCTATATCTTTTTTATATATCTTTTTTTCATTTTTCTCATCCCTTCTTTCTTTTTCTGTCTGCGCTTTTCACTTTTTTCCTGTTTTGTATTTCTCTTTGTTTGTTAGTTTCTTTATCTTTGTGTTTTTAATCCTCAGTAAATACTATCAGTGATAAAAATGAAGTAAGAAACTGATATTTTGAGGAGAAAATATTTGTCTCTTACATCTGTTTCTCTGAATATACTTGATAATACCACTTTATAATACCTTGGTAAGATCAGACTTAGGATATTAAATCCAGTTTTGATCACCACAATATAAAAAAGATGCAGAAAAAAGATAATTGGGGAACTAGAGAGTAAAACATGCAAAACAGTTGCAGGAATTGTGTTTGTTTAGTTTAATGAAAAGAAGGACTTAGATTGACAAGATAGCAGTCTGTTATTGATAAGTTAAGAGCAGTTGCTGTTGTTATTATTATTATTAATAATAATAATATTATTATTATTTAATCTTTAGTGAGATTCACAGCCTTTGGGGCTGGCTTGTAGCTCAACAGCTCGAGTCCTAACCAAGTACCTAGGAACTGTTCAGGTAGCGTCGGAGGATATAAGCTGTTCCAAGTAAGGTGGTTTTTTGTAGAATTAGGGTATTCAAGTCTGATAAATTCAGAATTTCCAAATAGTGAGCTAGTCCTTTAGGTATTGCTTCAAGCGCTCCAATTACAATAGGGATAACACACGATTTCTTTTTCCAAAGTCACAAATCACTAATCGAACACTTCCCAAGTGTTTAGGACTGTGTGATGTATCGGAGGATTATGCGAGCAGATCCCAGTAAGGTGGCCTTCTGCAGCTGACCAATGGTGATCTTGTCAGTGCTAATTGTTTTTAAGTGCTTGCCTAGGTCTTTAGGCTTATTATTATTATTATTATTATTATTATTATTATTATTATTATTATTATTGCTGTTGTTGTTGTTGTTGTACATAAAAATGACAGTTTTGACACAGTAGCTGACATAACCATGCTGGGTTTCCTATCAAAAATCACTAGTCAAACACTTCTCAAGTGTTTAGGACTGTGTGATGTATCGGCGGATTATGCGAGCAGATCCCAGTAAGGTGGCCTTCTGCAGCTAACCAATGGCGATCTTGTTAGAGCTAATTGTTTTTAAGTGCTTGCCTAGATCTTTAGGCACAGCAACCATTGGAACCACCTGCACTGGTTTATGCCAGAGTTTCTGCAGTTCGATTCTCAAGTCCTGATATCTGGTGACTTTTTCAAGTTGTTTCTCGTTGATTCTGCTATATTATTATTATTATTATTATTATTATTATTATTATTATTATTATTATTATTATTATTATTATTATTATTGAATCAGGGCAGCTGCTGGGATATATTATGGTATCATAAGGTGTAACAATCTAGAGAAGCTCCCTGAAGAAAATTGGTAATGTTTGAAACGGCAACTTGCATACAATATTTCAAATTAGCCCCGTGGGCAACAATTATTCAGGCATCTCATCTGCTCTGCACAATTTCAAAGAGCCGCTTGGTCATTTGATTTATAATAAATAGACAGACTAACCAGATCCTGTAGAAAAGAAGAAAAAAAAAGCTGGTTTGCTTGAGTTCATTTTAATGAGCTAACAAACCAATCAATTCCTCTGATCTGAGCGGCTGATATAATTTCTGGAG
Source organism: Pseudonaja textilis (assembly GCF_049901715.1). Lineage (NCBI taxonomy): Eukaryota > Metazoa > Chordata > Lepidosauria > Squamata > Elapidae > Pseudonaja > Pseudonaja textilis. Next base: position 250,441,307 of record NC_141991.1, read on the forward strand.
CCAAACAGTAGAACTAATGAGGTAGCCTTGCCTGAACCGTACTTGGCATCCTGGAAAGAAATCAGATCAATTATTCCTCTTAAATTCCTCTTGCTTCTCTCTCTTTCTCTCTCTCTCTCATGCACACATACGATCACACACACAATCACCCTATTTGGCTCCTTTTCAAATATTCTCCTAAAGAAACTAGACTTTGGAACTGGCCCAAATGATATTTTCTTAAATTACCTGATTTCTCTTATTTCCAGCATGATGGAACATTGTTATTTGTGCCTCTAGTTTAAATGTACACAATTTAGAATCTACAGTATTAGCATTGATATTTTTTATTCCCTCAAGGAACCCCAAGCTGATCGTTTTCTCCCCGCTCCGCCATTTTATTACTTCCACAAAAATTTTGTCAGTGATAAGAGAATGACTAGTCTAAGATCCAGTGACGAGATCTGCATGCCTATGACAGAACTAGTGCTCACCATTTCCTGGGTGGAATAGACTCTCCTGTTCAAGCAGGGGGTTGGACTAGATGACCTCCAAGGTCATTTCCAACTCTGTTATTCTAGGTCTTCTAGTCTAACCCAGAAGCCCTAGACCATTTCAGACAAATGGTTATCCATAGGCTGGTTTATGCAGCCTAGATCTGTGTTGGCTTTTTTGACAGCTGCATCAAACTTCTGGTTCATATTTAAGCGATTGTCTACTCAGACTCCAAGATCCCTCTCACAGTTAATACTATTGAGCGAGGTACCACATATACTGTAAGGCACCGCATATACTGTATATAATTAATATAATTCATTGTCTTCTGCTCTACGAGTTTCTCCAATCCTCTTTAAAAACTGTGTAAGCTAATGGGAATACGTGCTCACACGCAGCACAACAATTGGAAATAATAAACACAAATTAACTGAACAAAAATTAAACTCAACTTCTACATGATTGGAAATTAATCTGACCTGCACTGAGTCTTAATTTTTTTTTCCAACACAACCCACCCCCTAGCTCTACACAACCAATTTAGTGGAGAACCATTTTCCCACATGACACAATTGTTTCATAATGCATCCGTAAGGTTTTATTAGGAGTGAGCGAACAAGTTTCATTCGAGCAAGAAAATAGCCCACTTAATAAACACAATTCCAGGTAGCCTTTCAGGAGGCATTTTTCAACCAGCTGATCCTAGGGCTTCTCGAGAGAAGCCATTATTTCCTCCCCAACAGGCATTGTTATTCACATATATTGCAACTCTCGTGCCCTAGTCACTAAACACGGGGAAGGAATGTGTTCATCCTTTCACACCACTGCACAAACTGAAACTTGGCAAGCTGTTCCAATTCACACTTGGACGCATTTTGCAATGCAGTTCTTGAATTGCAATTTGCCTGTGGAAATGGATGGAGATGCATGCATGGATAATGGTTGAAAGGTATTATGTTGAGAAAGGCTGCTTAGAAAAAAAAAATGATATGAATATGGTAAACGCATGTATAAATTTGTATGGTATTTATTATCTACATTATCCATCTCCTGAATCTATTTGTCTATCCATACATCTATCATTCATGTCTATCTGCCTACACATCTTTCTATCCATCATCTATCTATCTACCCATCTACCTAGTCTGTCTGTCTGTCTGTCTGTCTGTCTGTCTGTTTATCTAATCTATGTATTATCTACCTGCCTATTATCCATCCATCCATCCATCCATCCATCCATCCATCCATCCATCCATCCATAGCAATAGCACTTAGACTTATATAACACTACACAGTGATTTACAGCCCTCTCTAAGCAGTTTACAATCAGCATATTGTTCTAACAATCTGGGTCCTCATTTTACCCACCTTGGAAGACTGGAAGGCTGAGCCAACCTTAAGTCTGATGAGATTTAAATTGCCAAATTGCAGGCAGCAGAAGTAGCCTGCAGTACTGCATTCTAAGCACTGCACCACCGAGGCTCTTCTATCTATCTATCTATCTATCTATCTATCTATCTATCTATCTATCTATCTATCTATCTATCTATCTATTATCAACCATCTTTCATTTATTTTTAGTATCTGAGTCACATGGAACTGATACGAAAAAAAGCAGAACAGGGATTTTGACCTCATTTCCTTATTTTGCTTTCTTGTTTTGTCTCAGTCTCCATAGTTTTATGCCATTTCTTAATCACTTTCCTTAAAAAAAAAAAAAAGGAAAAAGGAAAAATAAGCTACACACCTTATACTGTATTTGCAGTTTATACCTCATTGACCTACTTCTACTCAATAGTGCTTCTTCGGTTTTTCTTTTACACCCTCATAGCAGAGGGGGTATTCAGCAGGTTCTGACCAGTTTTGGAGAACCGGCAGTGGAAATTTTGAGTAGTGTGCAGAACCGGCAAATCCCACCTCTGACTGGCCCCGCCCCCATTTACTCTCTGTCTCCAGAGTCCCAGCTGATCGGCTGGGTCTCCTTTTGTTACCCTGCAAAGGAGAACGGAGCTGGAAAGCAGGTTAGTGGGGTGGGGAGGGAATGGGGATTTTCCAGTATCCTTCCCCTGCCACACCCACCAAGCCACACCTACAGAACTGGTAGTAAACATCTTTGAATCCCACCACCGCCTCATAGACCTTGTTATTGTGGTAAAGAAGCAGACTTGACTCCAATCTCCAATTGGTAAGTTAGTAACATTGACTTTGCTCACCAGAGGGTCACAAAAAGGGATCACCTCACCCTGGGACATTGCAACTGTCATAAATATGAGTCAGTTGCCAAGCATCTGAATTCTGATCATGTGACCAGGGAGGGAGGGAGGAAAGGAAGGAGAAAGGAAGGAAGGAAGGAAGGAAGGAAGGGAAAGAAAGAGAGAGAGAAAGAAAAAGAAAGAAAGAAAAAGAGAAAGAAAAAGAAAGAAAGAAAGAAAGAAAGAAAGAAAGAAAGAAAGAAAGAAAGAAAGAAAGAAAGAAAGAAAGAAAGAAAGGAAGAAAGAAAAAAAGGAAGGAAGGAAGGAAGGAAGGAAGGAAGGAAGGAAGGAAGGAAGGAAAGGAAAAAGATTTTGCTAATATAGCAGATGTGGAAACTGGATCTGACCCAGTCAATACCTAAAGAAAGATATGAATGGACATTGGGAGCACCATCCATAACAACTTTTGAGGATTTAGAAATTATCCAGTTCAACATTTCTGTGAGTGTTGTACAAACTTTATCCCAGCCAGAATCAGTATGGTAAGGCAATGGGCCTTCATTTTCGGCAGTCAGACCAGATCAAAACAATAAAAGGGATGGTGGTTTATAGAACAATTAAGATGAGTCAGACTTTATCTCATTGTATTCTTTCGCCTTTAGAAATGGCTCTTAGTAAAGCCATAAACTACATGGTTGATCTGCATCACTGGCTCTCTAATGAAGACATTTATTTTTTTTAAAAAAAAAATATTGACAGCAATAGTTTAACATTTAATTGACAGTTGGGTTTCAAAAGTAAGGAAAGGAAGGGACAGATATTCTGTGGGCTTTGTGGAAAACTGCCATAAAACCAAGCATTAGGAATTGGTGATGACAGAAACCTGGGCTGGTGGATTTGGGTGATGTATCTCAACCACATCCGACCGTTTGTCAAGGAAGCAGGTGGCCTTTCGAAGAGTCTCAGGTCATTCTGGAATAATTTTAGAGGGCCTGCTTGAACCTCACCCACAATGTTATGTCCCACCACCCTATCTGTTGTCATTCAATGTGGTGAAAAAGAACGGAGAAGAGAATGTCATGGATGAAGTATGGTGTTCCATCATTTGTTTAGAAATGAGGTGGTCTACTCCAGGTAATCTACTCATAGGGTCATAGCAGATCAAAGTATCTAGTATCTCTCTCTCTCTTTCTCTCTCATTCTCTCTCTCATTCTCTCTTTATCTAATTCTCTCTCTCATTCTCTCTTTCTCTCATTCTCTCTCTTCCTCATTTTCTCTCTCATTCTCTCTCTCTCTTTTATTCTCTCTCTCCCCCTATGCTCTCTCTTACTCGCTCATTCTCCCTCTCTTTCTCTCTCTCTCTTATTCTCTTTATATCATTCTCTCTCTCATTCTCTCTCTCTCTCATTCTCTCTCTCTCATTCTCTCCCTTCCTCATTTTCTCTCTCATTCTCTCTCTCATTCACTTTCTCTCATTCTCTCTCTCTTATTCGCGCTCTCTCTCGCCCATGCTCTCTCTTACTTATTCGCTCATTCTCTCTCTGTTTCTCTCTCTTTCTTTCTTAATTCTCTTTATCTCATTCTCTCTCTCTCTCCCTCCCTCCCTCTCTCCCTCATTCTATCTCTGTCTCTCTCATTCTCTAAATCTGTCATTCTCTCTCTCTTTAAAGTGACATGGATTACAGGGCAATTCGATCAGGTCAGATACTTATCTAGTCTGCCCAGAAGTGGTATTCAGCAGATTCTGACCTGTTCTGGAGAACCAATAAGGGAAATTTTGAGTAGTTCCGAGAACCAGCAAATGCCACCTCTGACTGGTCCCACCCCGATCTCTTCTCTGCCTCCCATCAAGTCCCAGCTGATTGGCTGGATCTCCTTTTGTTGCCCTGAACAGGAGAACAGAGCTGGAAAACAGGTTAGTGGGGTGGGGAGGGAATGGAGATTTTGCAGTATCCTTGCCCTGCCCTGCCGTGCCCACCAAACCACACCCACCAAGCCATTCCGCACCCACTAAGCCACGCCCACAAAACTGGTAGTAAATTTTTTTGAGTCCCACCACTGCTTTGACATCTCTGAAATGTGATTCACACTTGGCTTCAAAAAACTAACTTCTTCATGGAACTTTCTCCCTTTCATTGTGGCTGATTGGTCATGTTTGTTGTTGACAAGTCCCAGCAGTTTTTTTTTTTACCAACTTTTAAGGAGTTATTGTCTTTCCTTCCTTCCTTTTCTTTCTGTCTTTCTCTCTCCTTCATTCCTGCCTGCCTTCCTGCCTTCACTTCCTTCCTTCCTTTCTCTTTCTTTCTTTCTTTCTTTCTCCTTTCTTTCTCCTTCTTTCTTTCTTCCTCTTTCTTTCCATCCTTTTCTCTCCTTCCTTCCTTTTTCTCTTTCTCCCTTCCTCTCTCTCTCCTTCCTTCCTTTACTTCCTCTTATTTCTTTCTTTCTTTCTCTCTCTCTCTCTTTCTCTCTCTCTCTCTTTCTCTCTCTCTCTTTCTTTCTCTCTTTCTTTCTTTCTTTCTTTCTTTCTTTCTTTCTTTCTTTCTTCTCTTCCTTCCTTTCTCCCTCTCTTTCTTTCTCTTCTTCTCTCTCCTTCATTCGTTTCTCTCTTTCTCTTTCCTTCCTGCCTTCCTGCCTTCACTTCCTCTCTTTCCTTCCTTCCTTCCTTCCTTCCTTCCTTCCTTCCTTCCTTCCTTCCTTCCTTCCTTCCTTCCTTCCTTCTTTTCTTCCTTTCTTTTTCTTGATTAAAACATTCAAAAGCTAGAAGCACAACCTACTAGCTCAATAATCTTTGAAACCAAAGCCTTTATTTAAATATCAAGATTATTGAGAGCGGCTGATAGAAAACTTCATAAATACGTTGATCACTACTGCTATTTTGGAAATAAATATTATAACCTAACAGATAGCAGGGCTCCTTTCTGAGGGCTGATTGATAGATTGCCGAAACAAACAGTTTGTCAGCAAAGAGTTACTTCCTTTATTTTAGCTGATGACCAGATGAGAAAAATCCTGTAAAAGATATCTGAAAGCAAGCAAATTTCCAAATTGACCTAAGTAGGATAAATTGCTGCATTAGTATGGTGGCACAGGGCTAAAAATGGATTATTGTACAGGGAAGCAATAATATAGAGGAGATTATTATTTAATAAACTTCCAGGTCTCAGCTTAGTATTGAGCATTAAATAACGATAAAGAACAACCAAGAGAATAGTTGCCATTCTTGGGTAGTTGTAAATGTCAAGGCTTGATTAACTCTCCATTTGGTGTTTTTCCTTTATTAATTTCCTATATCATTAAAAACCGAAGCATCTCGCAGCCCAGCCCAAAGGCAAACAGGACGAATTATTGCAAGCCATACATCAATCATTATTTTTATTTTCGACACGATGTTTTGGAACTTGCTTGTTTCTTCATTTAATACTAGGAAGAGACTGTTGAAATTGTGGGTCCAAGACCTTCCTCGGTGAATGTGGAACATGGATTTGTAGGGTTGGAAGGGATGCCAAGGGTCTTCTAAACCAACCCCCTGATCAAGGTAGGAGAGTTTATAACCTTATAGCAGAATACATTTAATTTTTTTTTTTAAAAAAAAAGGATTGGATGAGACTCTCCAAAAAACCTGAAGTGGTATAACTTCATTTGACTGGGATCTGTATAAGGTCTCCTTCTTTGAGCACGTTTCACCAGAAGACCTAAGGGGCTACCTCGCAATTTGTTGCTTCTTCTCTTGCCTTCTGGTGCTTTGGAGAATTTTTTTTGACCCCCTCATCTTTGTGGCAGACCCTCAAGTACTGAAAGGCAGTTATCATGTCTCCCTTGGTCCTTCTTTGCACTAGACTCACTTGATTCACTTGAAGGCAGTCATCTTAGATCACTGCCTCTTGAGCAAGCATTCTGGGATATCTGTATATATATATCAAAGTGAAATACCGCTCATGCATCATCACAAAATCCCCAGAACTGCAAAGTCTACAAACTTGAGATTTGGCACGTATGTTCCTCTTGGCTTCTAGGTGCTCACTAAAAAAGGATTTTTCAAAACAACCATCAGAGCATTAGTATTTCCTATATTATTATTATTATTAACACGCTCTGATGCTAAGGAGTTCTACTCTATCTGAAAATAAATCTGTTCCAAATACAAAACACAAGTAAAGGAGAGGAGTTTCAGTTTCAGTTTTAGTTTCGCAGCAGCAAGCAGCTTTAATACAGAACAGTTGAGCTAAGCCATGCCCAGGCTCCTTGCTGTCTCCTTCTTGCTTACACAGCAAATACTGTTTCAGTTTCCAAACAGCCCTCAACTCTCTCATACACTGACAGGATGCTAGCTAGATGAATACCGATGGATGCTGGTAGGCAGAGGCAGATTTTTTTCCCCTTATTTTCCTCCCCCAAAACTAAGCCTGATCACATAGTTTCACAGCGAAGGACAGGTAACCAGCTAGTATGTATATATTATTATTAATAGGTTCCCCTGCATCTTGATAATTTTTGTTCTCCAGAGATGTATGAGTGGAAGTTTTCTAACCAATTTTATTGAGTTTCTCCCTTTTACAGTATTCCCCAGACAGGCACATATTCTCATCCTTCATGTGGTTGTCATAGTGAGATCCTTTCTCATTTCAAATATAAATATCTTCTCACCCCAGGAATGGAGGAGAAATCAGTTTGCATAAATATAGTTTATGGAGAGTTAGCCTTATAAACGGCACTCTAAAAATATACACAAATCAGAACCTTTTCAAATGACAAAAGTCTAGAGTGTTGTAACTCAGCAACAATCAGCACCATTATGCACGGGTTAGGAAAACACCTACGGAAATATGCATAATATTAGGAGGAAAACCCTGGGGAAGGGTGTCGAATTACGAAATCTCAGGTATTAAAACTGAAGTTGATGGATTGAACTCATCTTGAGTCATCAATGTTGCAGGGTGGTCCTTATCGACACTCCTTGGAAAAAGCCTTCATGTATTTAAGGAGGCATTAAGAATGCCGTTCAACTCTTACTTGCTGTTCTCAGAAGAATAAGAGTTATGCACATCTTCACACCGTGCATGTAATTAAACTCCGGAATTAATAATAGAAGACACGGTGATGGCCATTAACTTGGATAGCTATATATATATATATATATATATATATAAAAGAATGCATTAATTGCTGACAAGTCTACCAAGGGTTGCTGGTTGGCAGGATTGGTGTTGCCTGCAAGACTAGAAATGAAGAAGACTGTGAGTTCTAGTTCTACCTTAGACACAAAAATTGGTTGGGTAACTTTGGGCCAATCAGCAAAGGCTGTGTGTTCTAGTCCTGCTTTGATATAAAGAAGTTTATTTGGGAAATGAGAATCAATTTGGTCTACCCACTTCTGTAGGGAAGCCATTCCACGGGTTAATTGTCCTAACTGTCTAAGAAATGTCTCTTTAGTTCTAGGTTGCTTCTCTCCTTGATTAATTTCCATCCATTGCTTCTTGTCCTGCCTTCTTCTGAGAATAGGCTGACTGCCTCTTCTTTGCGTCAGCCCTTCAAATATTGGAAGACGGCTATCATGTCACCCCCACTCCTTCTTTTCATTAAAATGGAGAAGTGAGTTTTACGGCATTTTACCACCATCGTTAAGTGAGTCACTCTGCTGTTAAGCGAATCACATGGTCATTAAGCCCTATTGACTTTCCTTGTTGGAAGCGGTGTGAAAATAGCAACGGCATTTAGACTTATATACCACTTTGCAGTGCTTTGCAGCCTTCCATAAGTGGTTTACAAAGCGAATCGATTGCCTCCAATCACCTGGTTCCTCGTTTTACCGAATACGGAAGCATGGAAGGCTGAGTCCACCATAGTCAGAATCAGGTGGAGGCTGCTACCGGTTCGCACCTGTTCAGGTGAACCGGTTGTAAATTTTATGGCCAGTTCAGCAAACCAGCATATTCCACCACTGGATAGCCCCATCTACCCTGCCCCTCCCTCCCCTCCCAGGAGTCCTCGTGTGGCCCATTTTGGATTGCATGTAAATGTAAGGCCCATGCAGAGGCTTGGGGAAAGCAAAAAAAAAGAGGGGGGGTGGGCTTCTCAGAAGTTATGGAAGGCCAGAAATGGGCCGGCCTATTTCAAGCCTCCAGAGAGCCTTCAGAGCCCAGGGAGGGCAAAACAAAATGGACCTCACTGAAGTTCCAGAAGGCCGGAAATGGGCCCGTTTTTGGCCTTCGGAGAGCCCCCTCCTGTGGCCCATTTTCACTCCCAGGATGGTGCAGGAGGCTGACTAGGCCATGCCCACCCTGGCCATCCTCACCCATCAACTGAGCAGAGAACCAGTTGTTAAATTATTTGAAGCCCACCCCTGGTCAGAATCGAACTCCCGGAGCGAGCAGTGAGTCAGCTTGCAGTACTGCATGTTAGCCACGGGGACATCATGACAAGGAAGGGAGGGAGGGAGAAAAGAACAAAGGAAGGAACAGATAGCAAAATCATTTGGACTTATATACCTCTCCACGGTGCTTTACTGCTTTCTCTAAACAGTTTACTGAGTCAGCACATTGCCCACTTCTAAGGACTAAGATATAATTTACATACTGCATGTCCAAATCTGTGATTCTGCCCCCTATTTCTCAAGATCATCCCCACATATGTTTACAAAGGAACAGGTGTGATGCAGGTCTTCAATCAGACAGGAGTGGAAGAAGCAACGGATGGAAACTAGTCAAGAAGAGAAGCAACCTAGAACTCAGGAGAAATTTCCTGACAGTGAGAATAATTAATCAGTGGAATGGCTTGCCTTCAGAAGCTGTAGGTACTCCCATCACCGGAGGTTTCTAAGAAGAGACTGGACAACCATTTGTCTGAAATGGTATAGAGTTTCCTGCCTGAACAGCGGGTTGGACTAGAAGACCTCAAAGGTCCCTTTCAACTCTTTCATTCTGATTCCTCTTATAGATGTCCCTGGATCTAGCCATTGTGAGAAACAAAAGTAGTGGACTGAAATGGATCCAGCTGGACTAATTTTTGTGATGACCACAACGGCAAGGGTCGGTTAGAATCGAGCATCGACGAACCAGTTAGTAACACTCTCCTAAAAGCAGGAGACATATTTATGTTAAAGTTTGTGTGCAGGAGAATGTTGATTGATGCCTTTCCCTTTCCAAGAAGCAATGATATGCCCAAATACTCTGCAGCATGGATGCAAAAGAAATCCATCATGGATTTCTTGAAGATTGAAATGCTGTGATCCATCAGAATGCAAATATTCCCTGGCAAGGCATCCATCCTTGTTCTTCGTAAGAGAAGCTCATCAGGTTATCTACAAATTATAAAACTATTTTTAAATGCAAGATACCTTTCCTCCCCTTCAAAAATTGTATGTTAATTTGTTAATGCTTCATGGTAGAAAAAATTGCTTTTAAAAATGGCTTAGGAAAAAATAGATGAATTTGCCTGGAGAATATGAATCTTTCTTTTTCTTTCTTTCTTTCTTTCCTTCTTTCTTTCTTTCTGACTGTCTATCTTTTTTCTTTCTTTCTTTCTCGCTCTCCCTCTTTCTCTTTTTCTCTCTCTTTCTCTCAATCTTCTTCCTTTCTCTCTTTCTTTCCCTCTGATTTTCCTCTTTTTCTTTCTATTTTTTTCTCTGTTTCTCCTACTTTCTCTCTCCCCTGCTTTCTTTTCCTCTTTTTTTCTCCTTTTTTCTGTTTCTCTCTGTGTTTCTATTTCTCCTGCTTTCTTTCTTTCTTTCTTTCTTTCTTTCTTTCTTTCTTTCTTTCTTTCTTTCTTTCTTTCTTTCTTTCTTTCTTTCTCTTTCTCCCTCCCTCCTTCCCCCTCTCTTTCATGCTTCCCTCTGTGTGTGTGTGTGTGTGTGTGTGTACACATAGAGAGACAGACACATACAGAGCGGAATTTGCTATCAAAGATTTTAAAATATATATCCTGTGCCATTTTAGTTGTGCAAATTATGCTTTACAATTTACATTTCATCTCTGAGGCTCAAAAATTAGACACCATATTGTTTTAACTGCCTTCCATTACAAAATATGAGCTTTTAAATTCTACAGAATGGAACACTATAAATTAATATATGCCTCCATTTGACCAATTATGGGTTGGGGGAGAAACATCCGAGTTAATTAGCTAACCTACATTCCCTTTGTGGTTTTGCTCATTAGTTTCAGAATACTTTATGGACTGCAAATTATTCTAGATCTTTCTCTTTTTTACTATAGTCTCCCAGCTCATTTTTTTTCTTTATAATGAATGCATAAAGCCTTTCGAATTGAAAAATTGCAGCTGCATATATGATTTCCAGCAGAAATATTTTAAGGTATCATATTTTCATGACAAATCAATCGGTAAATGGCTCGACAATTATTTCCTGATATTATTTATTGTGCCTTCGCTCTCATGTTGAAAGAGGGATCTTCCTAGATGGTTAACAAGGTATAATGGCAAGATCAGTTCTTGATAAATAGCGGAGTATAAATCAGGTGATGTCACTTATACGGCGAAATGCCTTTCCTTAATAAAGAAATGGCACATAGGAATGCTTTATTGGTTTTCAGTTGTTGCAAGAGTTGATTTTGTCAATATGCAATTCTGGATTATTATTATTATTATTATTAATATTATTATTATTTGATTGTGGTGGAAATCACTGAAGTTATAAGCTGCAAGAACCAAATTCTCCATTGTAAAAGAGGCAATCTGTCCGTTACTGCCTTCAACAAATCGTCTTATGCCAAATGCAAAGTGCTTTTCCAAAAGGCAACTTCCAAAAGGCAACATGTACAGATTAGGAGAAACCTGGGCTCAAAAACAGTAACCGTGAGAGGGACCTTGGAGTCCTAGTGGACGATCACTTAAACATGAGCCAGCAGTGTACGGCAGTAGTCAAAAAAGCTAACATAATCTTTGATTGTATAAACAGAGGCATAGAAATCAAAATCATGTGAAGTATTAATACCGCTTTATAAAGTCAGGCCAAATCTGGAATACTGCATCCAGTTTTGGTCACCATATGACAGAAAAGATGTGGAGATGTTAGAAAGAGTGCAAAGAAGAGAAACTAAGATGATTAAAGGCCTGGAGTAAAACATATGAAAAAATGGTTGCAGGATTTGGGTGTGGCTAGTCTAGAGAAAAGAATGACTAGTGGTGACACAATAGCAGTATACTAGTATTCTAGAGAGGCTGCCACAAAGAAGAGAGGGTCAATTTATTTTCCAAAGCACCAGAAGGCAAGACAAAAAACAACGGATAGAAACTGATCGAGAAGCAACCTTGAACGAAGGAGAAACTTCTTAACAGTGAGGACAATTAAGCAGTGGAACAGCTTTGCCTTCAGAAGTTGTGGGTGTTTCATTACTGGAGGTTTTTAAGGAGAGACTGAATACTCAGTTGTTTGAAATGGTATAGGGTCTCCTGCTTAAACAGGGGGTTGGACTAGAAGACCTCCAAGGTCCCTTCCAGCTCTATTCTGATTGATTGATTTACTTTTTTTGTTTATTTTCCTTGAAAATGTTTCTTTTCTTATCCAACTAGCTTCTTCAGTTCTGAACTGAACCGAACTGAAGAAGCTTCTTGGATAAGAAGTGAAATTTCTTCAAGAAAAAACAAACAAACAAACAAGAAAATCCAGTTGCCTTTTGTTAAAGCACCTTTGGTACAACCGTGACCTGGGTCATTGAGAATCTCCGTAGATATCTCAAGTGAACACCTTATACAACATTGGAGGTTTTTAAGAAAAGACTGGGCAACCCTTTGTCTGACATGGTATAGGGTTTCTTACTCAAGCAGGGGGTTGGACTAGAAAACCTCTAAGGTCCCTTCCAACTCTCCTCTCCTCTCTTCTCTACTCCTCCGTGAAGTTGAATATTGCTCTCTCTCCATGCGACTCTTAGAAGAGCTGCAAAATTAGGATTCAGGTAACTATTCCAACTTTGCCATGTGAAAAGTATTCCCTGAGGTTATTAAGCAGTCTTTGCTTCAGCTCATGTGTGAGAGAGGGAGAAAGAGAGAGCGGGGTGGAATGGAAGGGGTTGGGAAGGAAGCTACGTATCTCGTGTGTAAGATAGGACAGATTGTTAAAAAAATAATAACGGGATAGCAAGTAAGGATGTCAAAGGACCATCAATTAAATCCCCAAAGGTAGCATAAAACTCCTGATCTTCCCTTTTCATGAACCCAGATGTTGCCAAGATGAAAGAAACTCGGCGGCACCCAAAAGACCTTTCTTGAGGTCAGCTTAATCTGATAAATCCACTAATTTGTAACAAGGAACAGCCAAAACTGGGAGGGTGACTCTCTAGTATTGGTAACCAGCCATAGAGAGGCAGCAGATCGAGATCACTTCCTCTGATGGTCCCTGATTTCGTTTCTTCTCCTTTGCTTTTGGGTTCTGCAGCTTTTGGCATTTGAGAAGAAAAATAGAAGGCAAACTCAAAGCAGTTGAGATAAGGAAAAAAATTACCAGAATGGGAGAGTAAGGCTGGAGAGAGAGAGAGAGAGAAAGAGGGAGGGAGGGAGAGAGAGAGAGAGAGTTTTTTTACCAGTGGAAAGGGTACCAATAAGAAACACATCTGTTATTGAATTGTTTTGATTTCTCTGGCTACACCCAGACCCGAGACGAGGAAATGTTGTGAGTAATATACACAAAAGAATGCCCCCAACCATCTGGGTCCTCATTTTACCCACCTCAGAAGGATGGAAGGCTGAGTCAACCTTGAACCTGGTGAGAATCGAACTGTCAAATCGCAGGCAGCCGGCAGGCAGCAGTTGTAGCCTGCAGTACTGCACTCGAACCACTGCTCCACCGTGGCTCATGATGGTTAGAATGCTGTACTGCAGGCTGCTTCTATGGGTTGCTGGCCTCCAGCAGTTCAGCAGTTTGACTCTCAACAGCTCAAGGTTGACTCAGCCTTTCACTTTCCGAGGTCAGTCAAATGAGGCTCCAGATTGTTGGGGGCAAGAAACTGGCTCTGTATAAACGGCTTGTAAAAGCACTGTGGAGCGGTATATAAATCTAAGTGCTATTGCTACCCCAGGCAATTTTGTCCAGTCTATGGAAAACCTCCAGTTATAGAGTGCTCATAACTCCAAGTGGCAAGCTGTTCCACTGATGAATCACTCTCACTGTCAGGAAATGCCTCCCAATTTCCAGATTGTATCCCCCTTTGAGAATCTTTCACCCATTGCTTCTTGCTCTGCCTTCAGGTACTGTTGAGAATGAATGAACACCTTCTTTCCTGCGACAGTCCTTCAAGCATTGGAAGACGCTATCATGTCTCTCCTAATCCTTCTCTTCATTAGGCTACACGTACCAAATTTCCTTAGCCATTCATCCATGTTTTGGCCTCTAGGTCCCTGATCATCTTTATTGCTCTTCTCTGTACTTTCCAGAGCTTCAGCATCTGTTTTTTTTTTTTTTTTTGTATCGTAGTGTTCTGACCCAAACCTTGTTCCAAGGAAACAAACACAAAACAGAGGTAACAGCAAAACCTTTCTATGATTCTTTACGAATTCCGTTCCTTCCCGGTTAAAAGGCTGTTTCAAACGAATTGTCTCTGATAAGAATGAGCCTTGCCAAGTTTGTGCAAGGCTGCTGCCAAGAACACTAGATAAAGTTACTAAGAAATATTTCAAACACAAAGACTCTCCAAACACCAACCAAGATATTCTGAACGTCCACAAGGCCTGAGTGCAAAAATTTCTTTTCTTCCTGCAAAGGACTCCGGTTTCTCAGCTGGCTTTTATCTCTTAAGGGAGGGGCGTTACCTTGCAGCCTTACTCCAGAGTCTCTCATGCTGCTGCAGCTGCTCTTTCCTTTGAGCAGCCCTGTGTGCATGCACACTGAGCACAGGCTCCTCGGGGTCCTCTTCATCACTGCTGCCAGCCTCCACAATCTCCAAAGTCAGAAGTCCACTCCTTGATGGTCCTGGCCCCATCCCTGCATCACACTCAGGCCCCTCATCTGAGTCCTCACTCTCCAAGACCTCAGACGTCCGCACCTGCTGCTGGCGAACCACAACACATAGTGACCAGGATTAAATCCAGTCTTCCAAATGAATCTTCAGTAGCGCAGTATAGAATGATAGTTATCACTTCCCGTGGTCTTGATGTTTCATCTGTAATGAATTAACCACAGTTTCTAAGGTCTTTCTGCCATTTCTGAAATGAGATCCAGAATTGGTTTCAGGAAACTAACGTCTTCCTGGGACGTTCTCTTCCCCCACCATTATGGGCTGATTGGTCACCCTTGTTGTGCTTCTACAAATATAATATTCATCTTCTCCACCAAGGCTCAAAACTATTCTAAAACCACAAGTCCCCAAAGAGAAACATGGTTTGGTACAGGGGTGTCCAACTCAAGGCTTATGGGATCAGGGGTGGGATTCTACCTGGTTGGTCTGGTTCTATAGAACCAGTTGTTATGATTTTGCATAGTTCAGAGAACTGGCAAATCGCGCCACTGAGTGGCCTCACTCCTCCCCAACCCCCGCACTCCTTAGCTGGCATGCGCACCATCCAACTTGCCTGCCTTTGGTAAGTTGCTATTTTTCCTTCCCCCCCACTCCAACCATCAGTTGTTCTACTCTGCCAGGAGATTTAGATTAGCTAGAAAGCAGGAAATAATTGGATTTCTTGCTTTCTAGCTAATCTAAAAACAGAGTTGAACCTTCATTAGAACTGAAGCTTCTATTTTTCAGTGCAGACTCAGGCAGCAGATTGCAGAATGGTAGATCTCTGAGTGAATCTGTGATTCTGCAAGCAACTCAATCTGCCTGCCTGCTTTGCTTGATTTGGGGTAAAAGTTGCTCCTTTTTAATAAAAAATTCAATATTTACATAAATATTTACAATATTTACATAAAAGCCACGCCAGCCGGTTACATGACCACCAAGCCACACCCAGTCAGCAAGCCATGCCTACCCAGTCACATGACCACCAAGCCACATCCACATATTAGGCCACACCGACAGAACCGGTTGTTAAAAAATTTGAATCCCACCCCTGCGTGGGATGCTTAGATCTGACCCATGGAAACATCAAAGCATCAGCCTATGGTGCCTCTGCTAGCAAAGAAGGAAGGAAGGAAGGAAGGAAGGAAGGAAGGAAGGAAGGAAGGAAGGAAGGAAGGAAGGAAGGAAGGAAGGAAGGAAGGAAGGAAGGAATAATGAGAGTGATGGAGGATCTCAGGGAAATCCTGCCTTAGCACTTGGCCACCCCAGGTGCTCCTGACATGAGCCCCATGTCATGCCCACCATGGACATGTCCATGCCCACCCCACCTCATCATCCACCCACCCTGCTCTTCTTAGGTCAAACACAACCCTAATACGGCCATCAATGAAATCGAGTTTGACACCCCTGGTTTAGTAGATCTGGTGGGTTTTGTGAGACAATATTAATATCATACAGTATGGGAAACTACACGAGGAAACAGGGACCTGAAGAAGAGTTCTCTCCTCTCCATCTCTCATTCCTTCTTTCTGATCATTTTCATTTTCATCTCTCATTCCTTCTTTCTGATCATTTTCATTTTCTACTCCAAGAATCATTTTCTTCCTCCACTTCAATCAACTCTATAAATGATAGAACTGAACATCTCAGGTGGCTTCGGTTTGTCTCAAGGAGGCCCTTCGCATCGTGTAGGCAATGCTCTTGCCATTGTCCAGATGTTCTGCGATTCTCCAATTGCTCCCTCTGGCATACCAGGTGCTGGAAGGGACAGAGTGTCACTCACTGAAATGAATCAATCTGGCAGCCGTTGCTTTAGTCTGAAAGTATGGGTGAAAGGAGGAGACATTTTTTTGCTCCAGAAATAAGCTTTCAAGGAGGTATTTTGCTCTGTTACTTCATCAGTTCTGGTTGTTATTCTATTTTTATAATAATAAGAGAACAACAGAGTTGGAAGGGACATTGGAGGTCTTCTAGTCCAACCCCTTGCTCAAGCAGAGAACCCTATACCGTTTTAGAAAAATAACTGTCCAATTTTCTTCTCTAAAATCTCCAAAAACTCAAAAGCTTATTAAATCACAGCTGATTTTTTTTTGACCCAACCTCTAATTTCTCCATCAGTGTCTTTCAGGAATCCCTTTTAAAAAGCTCTTCTTTAAAAGACTTACTGTAGTTGCCTCCTCCTCCTCCTCCTCCTCCTCCTCCTCCTCCTCCTCCTCCTCCTCCTCCTCCTCCTCCTCCTCCTCCTCCTCTCTTCTTCTTCTTCTTCTTCTTCTTCTTCTTCTTCTTCTTCTTCTTCTTCTTCTTCTTCTTCTTCTTCTTCTTCTTCTTCTTCTTCTTCTTCTTCTTCTTCTTCTTCTCCTTCTCCTTCTCCTCCTCCTCCTCCTCCTCTTCCTCCTCCTCCTCCTCCTCCTTTCTTCCTTTACAATTACCTTTTATTTTTCTTGGCATTAGAGTCTTCTTCAGTGATTTTCCTCTTTCATGTTATATGTCCAAAATAGTTATCTTTGTGTATCCTTGGTACTCTCTGAAGGTTAGTTATTTTCTTGCACAGGTACTTCTGAACTTATGACCACAACTGAACCGAAAATTTCTGTTGCTGAGCAAGACATTTGTTAAATGAGTTTTATACCTCTCCATAGTGCTTTACGGGTTCTCTAAGTGGTTTACAAATCTCAGCACACTGCCCCCAACAATTTAGCTCCTCATTTTAGTGGATGAAAAGCTGAATCAACCTTAAGCCCATCACGATTGAACTACAGACTGTGGGCAGAGTTAGCCAGCAACGCTGCATTCTAACCACTATGCCACCATGGGAAGGAAGGAAGGAAGGAAGGAAGGAAGGAAGGAAGGAAGGAAGGAAGGAAGGAAGGAAGGAAGGAAGGAAGGAAGGAATAGCAATAACACTTAGACTTGTATATAGTGCTTCACAGTGCTTTACATTCCTGTCCAAGTTGCTTGTAGAGTCAACATCGTGCCCCCAATAATCTGGGTCCTCATTTTACAGACTTTGGAAGGATGAAGGATGAGTCAACCTTGAACTCCCATCAGGATCAAACTCCAGGCTGTGGGCAGAGTCAGTCTGCAATATGGCCTTCTAACCACTGTGGCACCAGGGCTTTGCTGCAGCTGAACTATCTTAATCTTGTTTTTTGGGGGGGCAAAATGTTGAATTTACCGAAATTCATCTTTGAAACTGAGACATTATATGCCTGGTAATAAAAGTACCAGTAACCATGGCTTACCTGGCTGGATAGTGTATTTAATGCTTTTGGAAATGGCCTGAGCTTGGTCCCTGAAGTTTATGAAAACTGTAAACGATAGAAGAAAACATTTCCAGTGTCAAACATAGGATCGACTCCAGGTTGTGATAAAATGTCTGCAAGCTTTCCATTGCCCCCAAAATAACTGTCTTCAAACAGTTACTGTTCATCTATTGAGAAGATTAATGTGGAAACTTACTGATAGACTACCCTGGGTCTCTCTCTCTCTCTGTGCAGTGTCTCAACCCAGATTGACTCCGAAGACATCAAAGGCATAGCGTTTGACAGATGGCAACTTGAAACAACTATACAATATCATTCCTCATTACCCCTTCCTTGTATCCGACTTGCTTTTCTCTTGCCACCAATTCTCTCTGCCAAATGAAAACCGCAGCTTTGAAATACTGTGTAATTTTAACCAGCTTGGGAAGAAATATTTGCTACTATTCAAAAGCCAGATTAGATCTTCAGTAAAGCAGCCCTACTTTTTAAAACCATGGAATTTCATCTCCTTTTTAGGCAAAAGCGACAATAATAAAAAGCAAAAAGCAAACAGATTTTGAAAAGAGCTTTAAAAAGTCTTTGACGTCTAATAATTCCCCGATGTTTCTTGTCTGGATAAATATCGATTTAGGATTCACATAGCGGAGTTCCTTTACCGTAGTTTTCAGAACAAGCCATTATGTGTCCTTGTTCACATAATGGTCCAAGCCACAAAGCATGGCCACCAGAACAGTGGCTATTTTAATCCATCACAAAGGCCGAAACAAAGTTAATTACGTAGTGGCTTCTATAAGGTAAAATAGCTGTATAGTACAGTAGCTTCTATAAGCCCAACAATACTGTCAAGGATAATTTCTAGGAGTATTAGGCTGTCCTACATAGATTCATAGAACAATAGAGTTGGAAGGGTCTTCGGAGGTCTTCTAGTCCAACCCTCTAGCAGGAGGGGGCATAGCAGGAGACCTTATATCATTTCAGACCAAGGGTTATCCGGTTGTTGTTGTTGTTTTGAAAGCCTCCTGTGATGGAGCCCCCACAACTTCTGAAGGCAAGCTATTCCACCGGTTGATTGTTCTCAACGTGAGAAGATTTCTCCTTTAGTTCTAGGTTGCTTCTCTTCTTGGTTAGTTTCCGACCCTTGTTTCTTCTCTTGCCTTTTGGTGCTTTGGGAAATAATTTGACCCTTTGTCTTTACGGGAGCCTCTCAAATATTGGAACAGTGCTATCAAGTCACCGCTGGTCCTTCTTTTCATTAGACTAGACATACCCAGTTCCTGTGACCATTCTTTGTATATTTTAGCCTCCAGCCCCCTAATCCTTTTTGTGGTCCTTCTCTGCATGCTGCAGAGATGATAATTTGAATAGCAGCATTGAGGAGAAACAAGGTGCCGGACCTCAGAAGTTGGGAGAGAGAAACAAGATGATGATGATGATGATGATGATCAGGCGTGGGATTCAAATTATTTAACAACCAGTTCTGTGGGCGTGGCTAGGTGGGCATGGCCATGTATCTGGATGGGTGTGGCTTTTTTGTCAGCACCCTCTCCCTGGATTTTTGGGCCTTCTGGGCCTCAGGGAAGCCTCAGGGGGGGGGGGCATTTTTGCTCCCAGAAGGCTCCCCTGGGGCTCAAGAAGGCAAAAAAATGGAGCACGGGGGGGGGTGCTGCACCCCCTCCATGTTTTGTCTTCCTGGTGAAGCAGTAAGACAGCAAGGGGGATCTCAGCACAGCTGATCATATGATATCATATGATGATATGGTTGGGAGAGGGAAAAAAATAAATACCTTAAGGAGTGACTAGGTGGGGGAAAACCCAGTCAGCCATGTGGGGCATGTGCACAATGTTGCACATGCGTGATAAGGGCTGAGTGGGCAGGGAAGGGCGGGGCCAGCCAGGGGCATGATTTGCCGGTTCTTCAAACTGTGCAGAATCATAGCAATGAACCGGTAAAATCCCACCAATGATGATGATGATGATGGAGGAGGAGGAGGAGGAGATGGAAGAGGAGGAATTAGAAGAGGAAGAGGAGGAAGAGGAAGAAGATGAAGAAGAAGATGAGGAGAAAGAAGAAGAAGGAGAAGGAGGAGGAGGAGGAGGAAGAAGAAGATGAAGAAGAGGAGGAAGAAGGAGGAGGAGGAGGAGGAGGAAAGGAGGAGGAGGAGGAAGAAGAAGAGGAGGAGGAGGAGGAGGAGGAAGAAGAAGAAGAGGAGGAGGGGGGAGGAGGAGGAGGAGGAGGAAGAAGAAGAAGAAGAAGAAGAAGAAGAAGAAGAAGAAGAAGAAGAAGAAGAAGAAGAAGAAGAAGAAGAAGAAGAAGAAGAAGAAGAAGAAGAAGAAGAAGAAGAAGAAGAAGAAGAAGAAGAAGAAGAAGAAGAAGAAGAAGAAGAAGAAGATGATCATCTAGATTGGAATTCCTTATGGCTATATCCCTATCATAACATGACAGGGGGTGGATGAGAATACCTCCAAGGTAGCCCTTCCAACTGTATTATTCTATGCTCTATAAGAGAACCAACCTAGAACTAAGAAGAAACTTCCTGACACTGAGAATAATTAACCACTGAAATGGCTTCCCTCCAGAAGTTGTGGGTGCTCCATCCCTGGAGGCTTTCATGAAGAGAATGGACAGCCACTTGTCAGGAACGGTACAGGGTCTCCTGATTGAGCAGGGGGTTGGACTAGAGCAGGGGGTCTGAAACCTTAAACAGTCAAAGAGCCACTTGGGCCCGTTTCCCACAGAAAAGGAAACAATAATTTAAGCCAATAATTTAACAACCGGTGTGACTGGGTGGGCATGGCCAACTTGACATCACTTACTCTCACCCAGTCACCTCCTGCTCTGGAATATGGAGCGAGTGTCCATCCCCCGCCATCCTCCTTACTTTCTCAGGCCAGGCAAGGAGTGATGGGGAGGGCGGGGAGGGGCGGGGCCAGCCAGTGGTGGAGTCAGCCAACAGGGACCCGCAGCAGAAGGCTGAAAGAGCTGCATGTGGCTCCAGAGCCACAGGTTGCAGACCCCTGGACTAGAAGATCTCTGAGGTCCTTTTCAACTCTATTATTCTATGTTCTAGGTTGTATGTCCCTCTGATGAGTTTCTTGCCCTATACTCAGGGTACCATGGGAATAAATTGAGGTGCTCTTTCCTCTCAGTGCCATCTCTTCACAGTAATGCTAAACAAGTCCCATACTGTATTCTAGGAAATGGCACAGGGCAGGGGTATCAAACTCAAGTCCTGTGGGCCAGATCCTGCCCGTGGGGTGCTTAGATCTGGCCAAGCAGTGCCGGCCTGGAAACAACAAAGGATTGGTCCAGGGTGCCTCCACACAGCCCCTTGGGCTCCGTTTTCACTGGCAGAGGGCTAGCAAAACAAACGAATAATAAAACAAAAGGAGAAATGCTTCTCTTTTTGCATTTGAGCATGCAAGAAGGGACAAGGAAGGAGAAAGGGAAAGGGGAAAAACAAAGGAAAAGAAGGGAAGATGGTAGGAGAACAAGGAAGGAAAAATAAGGAAAGAGGGGAAGGAGGAAGAAAGGAGAATAAAGAGGGAAGGGAAAAGAAGAAAAGGGAGGAAGGGATGGAGGGAGGGAGGGAGGGAGGGAGGGAGGGAGGAAGGAAGGAAGGAAGGAAGGAAGGAAGGAAGGAAGGAAGGAAGGAAGGAAGGAAGGAAGGAAGGAAGGAAGGGACTATAATGAAAGGGAGGGTCTGAGGGAAATCCTGCATTAGCACTTGGCCACCACAGGTGCCCCTGACACGAGTCCCGTGTCATACCCACCATAGCCATGCCCAGCCTGGCTACCATAGCCATGTCCCTGGCCACCCTCCACGAACCTCCAGCCCTCCGATATCAAACACAACCCTGATGCAGCCATCAGTGGCATTGAGTTTGACACCCCTATTATAGGGTCTCCTGATTAAGCAAGGGGTTGGACTAGAAGACCTCCAATGGTCCCTTCCAATGCTGCTTTCTATTGTGTTATTTCTGTCTTAGATCAAGTGCATATTTCATTTCCAGGTGCCTTTTTCCAACTTGACAAAGGGGGAAAAAAAGAGGAGGGGAGATTGGGAAGGATGAGCTAAGTGAGACATCCATTTTCTTGTCTCTGTCAAATTCTGATCATGTCAGCCGGTGATATTTTTCTTTAAGTCACAGCATCATGGGAGAGTTCAGTGGCATTCATTAAATGAGCAGACTGCTCAAGTAGATCAGTGAAGAGAGCAGCCTTCTCAATAAATGCAGATCTTTTACTCTACGTATAAAAAGAGAAATGCCAGGTGTGACATTTAAGCATTCAAAAATAGGTCCTGAAAAACCCTCTTTTTCAAAATCTACACCCCATGTTCTTTTTTCTCTTTCATTCCAAACACTGTTTGGTGGCTATCCAGTCTCTTCTTGAAAACCTCCAGTGATGGAGCAACCACAACTTCTTGGTGGCAAGCTGTTCCACTGGTTAATTGTTCTGATCTCCTTGATTAGTTTCCAGCCATTGTTTTTTGTCCTGCCCTCTGGTGCTTTGGAGAATAATTTGACCTCCTCTTTTTTTATGGCACCCCTCAAATATTGAAACACTGCTATCATACCACCCCTGGCCCTTCTTTTCACTAGACTAGACAAGCCCAATTCCTGCCAATTATGCAGTTCGGCAGTTCAAAACTCACTGGCTCAAAGTTGACTCAGACTTCCACCCTTCCAAGGTCAGTAAAATGAGGACCTAGATTGTTGGGGAAAATATGCTGACTCTGTGAATTGCTTAGAGAGGTTGTGAAGCATATATTATTGCTATATGTTTTAGCTTCTAGCTCCTAATCATCTTTGTTGCTCTTCTCTGCACTCTTTCTAGAGTCTCAACATCTTTTTTTTAATGGGGTGATCAAAACTGGATGCACTATTCCAACACTGGTGTTACTAAGGCTTTTCAAAGCAATAGTAGTACTTCATGTGCTCTTGATTCAGTATGTAAGTGTCATTGCTGTATGCTTTCACCTCCAGCCCCCTAATCATCTTCACTGCTCTTCTCTGCACTCTTTCCAACATCTCAATGTCTTTTTTTTATCATACGGTGACCAAAAGTGGATGCAGTCTTCTAAATAAAGTCTTATCAAATCTTTATAAAGTGCTGCTAATATTTCTCACAATCGTAATTCTATCCCTCTGCTAATGCAACCCAGGATTGCATTAACAGAGGGGTAGCATTACATTTTGTGATAGGTAGGCGGATGAAAATATTTTTGCATCCCTCTTCCAATAATCCATAAAGATGGAAAAGGCGTGGGCATCAGCACAACGTTATAGATCATAAATAAATTTGACAATGAGTTAAATCCTTTAGCTGGGGAGGGGCACAAATTGACCTCAATCACTGGCCTGCTTGATTGATGCTGAGATTTGCACACCCTACGCTAGACCCTGAAGTGCCTGGGGACACAATAAGCTGATCAAAATGTCTTAGATACCTGAGCCCTCCAGCCATTGTTCCTAAAACATTTTGAGGATAATATTGCCTTAAACATCCTCATCAATCCTGTCCTTGACAAGCGGAGGCTTTGAGGAATAAAATGTGGGGATAGAAATGTCACATCCAAGCCCAGTCAGCAGACGTGTCTGTGTTTATGTTAAATTGAAGTTTGATTTAGTGGTTTTAATGCCAAAACTGTATCAGCAGTGTTAAGCCGGGGATAGTCAGTCAGTTCATCAAGACCAGAATAGACGGGATCCCCGTTTTCTCATTTGTGGATCAAGGGTTAGAGTAGACTGTCATCCTTTCCGGGGGCAGCAACTTCCTTGATTAATAAAGGCATCTCCTTTGGCTTTTTTAAAAAGAAAAATACAGGAAAGAAAAGAAAGAAAAGTGTACAGGTTTTTGGGGAAAGGTCGTTGGTGGGGATTTATTCTTTCTAAGGCAAAGAAGGAGACTGTTTCATGGCTCGTAAGCACATCAGGTATATGAATATGGATGATGATGATGATGATGATGATGATGAAGATGCAACAAAAATTATTAGAGGGCTAGAGACTGAAACATAAAGAACGATTACACCTTAGTTTGTTTAAACGTTCCATGCAAAAACACATTTAAGAGGTACATTTGCTGGCATTCTGGACTAGGGTCAGCTGGTGCTCCATTCAAAATCCAAGAAAGAAATACTTAGACTCTTGTAATTAGAGAAAAGATATCTTTTACTGGAAGTCCAGTGGTAGCAACAAGAGAATTCTGAATCTGAGGAAATAGGCACGTACATCACATATATCAAGGGAGTAAAATGTCCCCACCTCCAATAGTTCAAACGGTCCTTCCAATTAAATGTTGTGAACCTCATCATGGGGACACCTCCAGGTGGTGATGATTAGTTGACCTTGGCTTACTCAGATAAAGGTTTGCAGTTGCGCAGAGAGGAGAAAGCTAAGCAAGAAATAAAAACCCTCCTCAGTTTATACAATATTAGGTGGTAACATCTCCAGCCCGTTTCCCATACTTTCCCCGCTTCCTCCCCCCGTTACTCATGACAGCCAGAAAGAAGATCTTGAAGGCTGACAGCTAGTTTGAAGAAGAAGTCGATGAAATAGGGCACTGGTTATAAAGAAAAGGCAATGGGTGTATGTTTGTGTAGAAATAGAATAATAGAATAACTGAGTTGGAAGGGACCTTGGAGGTCTTCAACTCCAACCCCCCGCTCAGGCAAGAAATCCTATACAATTTCAGACAAATTTTTGTCCAATCTCTTCTTAAAAACATCCAGTCTTAGAGCACTCACAACTTCTGGAAGAAAATTGTCCCACTGATTAATTGTTCTAACAGTCAGGAAATTCCTCCATAGTTCTAGGTTGCTTCTCTCCTTGATGAGTTTCCATCCACTGCTTCTTGTCCTGCCCTCAGGTGCTTTGGAGAATAGCTTGACTCCCTCTTCTTTGTGGCAGCCCCTGAGATATTTGTACACTGCTACCATATCACTCTTACTCCTCCTTTTCATCAGACTAGACATACGCAGTATACATGCACAGGCACATGTATGCTTGCCTACGGACGTGCAGACACCAATCAAAGGCAACAGAAAGACATCAATTGGTTGGATGAGTCAAGGGTGTGCAGTGGTTAGAGTGCAGTATTGCAGGCTAATTCTGCTGACTGCTGCCTGCAATTTGGCAGTTCACATCTCACCAGGTTCAAGGTTGACTCAGCCTTCCGTTCTTCTGAGGTGGGTAAAATGAGGACCCAGATTGTTGGTGGCAATAGGCTGGCTCTGTAAACCACTGTAAAAGCACTGTGAAGTAGTATATAAATCTAAGTGCAATTGCTATTATGTGTTTGCTCTCACAGTGATGCATCAAAACAAAAATACCAACTGAGCAGGGGGTTCTTTTCAGCCCTACTCCACTTCTGGTCATTTCCACCTTCCTTCATTTTTTTTTTTTTTTTGGTGTGTGGCAGCTGACCTTAGCACAGCTCTAGCTGTCTTTAAAGATGGCAGGCCATCCATCATCCCCTCTGAACGCTGTCAGCATTCCATTTAATCTCGCTTGTAATTTTCGGAGCAGAACTCGGCAAAAGCCACTGTCGGAATTTTAATGTCGTTTCATTTTTATGAGATGCAGAGACGCCGCCAATAAATATTTCCCCACTTACCAAGAAAGAGAAACACCTGAGGGCACCTGAAAGGAGTTGTCGTCAGCTCAGGGTTTTTTTTTTTTTTTTAAATCCAGACTCTTTGCTTTGGGCTGTTGGTAGCGTTCAAGAATGATGTAGCTCAGGTTGATCAGGGTTCTGATAACTCTGACAGTTGGTTTAAAGGTTTTATTCTGTGAGATGGCAGAATTAAAGTTTAGGTCTTGGGGTTGTGGGAAGTCCCATAAGAAACCACAAAACTGTGGGACAAACTTGTGATCCAAACCAGGCGTCACCAACCTTTTGGGCCTCAGGGACCACTAAATTCATAATTTTAAAACCCGTGGACCACGGATATCATCTGCTTAATGACTGGGTGGATGGGTGGGTGTGGCTAGGTGGTCATGTGACTAGGTGGGTGTGGCCAACTCGATGTCATTCCCATCAAGGCATGCCTCGCCAGCCTCTACTCGCCCTTCCCCTCCCAACCACTCCTGGCCTGCCCATCCAGGCTCCTTAGGCCCCCAACAGGAAGCAGTTGTTGGAGCGAAGCAGCCCCCACAAGAAAGAGTTGGCAAAACAGCTGCCTCAGCTCAAATTGGATCTGACCAAAAAGGACAGAAGCACCTCACTGAGGACTACAAGCAGAGGCTTTCCAAGCAGAAGGAAGACCTGTGGGAGTGTAAGGCCAGGTACCGGCTCCTGGAGGCTCAGTGGGCTAAGATGGTCAGCCAATTCCAGGCCAGGTTGGAATGAGGCCCTCAGGCTCTTTGCCACAGACCACGAGTTGGTGACCACTGATCCAAACCACAAAAGGCATGCATGACTATCCTTATAACTTCTATACAGGTAGTCCTTGACATACGATGACAATTGAGCCCAACGTTTCTGTTCTTAACTGAGACATGTGTTCAGTGAGTTTTGCCCCATTTCATGAGCTTTCTTGCCACACTTGTTAAGTGAACCACTGCAGTGGATAAGTTTGTAACCAGGTTGTTACGTGAATCCGATCGACTTAGCTTGTCAGTAAAGGTCGCAAAGGGGGATCAGGTGACCCTGGGACACAACAATGGTCATACGTCTGAACCAGTTGTCAAGCATCTGAATTTTGATCACCTGATCATAGGGAGGCTGCAAAGGTCCTAACTGTGAAAAATGGTCGTAAGTCACATTTTCAGTACTGAAGTTTTAATATGATACAGTAGTGATTGATCTCATTCGAGACAACGACGAATCCGCATACAGACGGGAGGTTGTACAACTTGCCTCATGGTGTAACTGGAACAATCTGGAACTGAACACACTCAAAACCATAGAAATGGTAGTAGACTTTAGAAGAAACCCTCCCATAGTACCACCTCTTACAATACTAGACAACACAGTATCAACAGTAGAGACCTTCAGATTTCTAAGTTCTATCATATCTCAAGACCTAAAATGATCATCTAATATCAAAAACATCGTCAAAAAAGCACAACAAAGAACGTTCTTTCTGCACCAACTCAGAAAGCTCAAACTGCCCAAGGAGCTGCTGATCTTGTTTTACAGAGGAATGATTGAGTCTGTCATCTGCACTTCTATAACTGTCTGGTTTGGTTCTGCAACCCAACAAGACAGACACAGACTTCAGAGGATAATTAGAACTGCAGAAAAAACAATTACTTCCAACCTGCCTTCCATTGAGGACCTGTATACTGCACAGGTCAAAAAGAGGGCTGTGAAAATATTTAAAGACCCCTCACATCCCAGACATAAATTGTTTCAACTCCTGTCCTCAAAACGACGCTATAGAGCACTGCACTCCAGAACAACTAGACACAAGAACAAATACCATCACTCTGCTAAACAAATAATTCCCTCAACACTGTACAACTATTTACAAAGCCTGCACTACTATTACAATTAATCTTCCCATCACCTCCCACTTGTGACTGTGTGACTGTAACTTTGTTGCTTGTATCCTTACGATTTATACTGACATTTGCTTATTTGTACCCTATGACTATATTAAGTGTTGTACCTTATGATTCTTGACTCTTGACAAATGTATCTTTTCTTTTTATGTACACTGAGAGCATATCCACTAAAACAAATTCCTTGTGTGTCCAACCACACTTGGCCAATAAAGAATTCATTCATTCATTCAAATTTATTTCAATTTTTTGCACCATTTTTCAAGGCAGAGACATTGGCAGGACAAACTACTTCTATACAGGTAGTTGTCCAGGGGAAGAAGAAAGCCATTTCAGAAGACTTTCTTCTTGATGTCTCTCCTTGAGGTGGAATGGAAGGGTCGGAAGCATCATGTCCATGTTCAGAAAATTAGAAATGAGTAAGCTGAGTAATGAAAGTCAAATATAATTTTAGGGATACAATGGAGATCTGACTTTCATGACAGGAATAATTGAGCACATCTGAGGTAGTATTTCTTCCAAAGCAACAAAAGAAATCAGGATAAATATTACCCCATGTCAGGAGACATTAGCAGGGAGAGGAGCTCAAATTGACAGGAAATCCCAAAGGAAGAGATAGTAAAAGCACTATAACAAACATGTCCAACGAGGGGAAAAAATAAGGTAGAAGAATGCTGTCTGGCTATAGGAAAAGCTCAGTGAAAATCTGAAAAAGATAACAAAAGAATCCATACGGAAAATGGAAAGAGAGTAAAGTCACCAAGGAAGAATTATACTTATTGATTGCTTAAAGTTGCATCTGCCCATCTAACCTAGACAGTTCACAACCAATAAAAAGCAACTAGATAAAACATCAAAACAATAAATATTAGCACTAAGATGGGAAGGAAGGGAACAAGAAGATATGGGGTGTGGCCTTATCTCAGATCCGTTGACCGAGGTCTTTTGGACTTTCTAAAGGCCAAAAGGATAGGGATGGATCTCAGCACTAAATGAAATGTTGTAAGTCAAGGACTACCTGTAGCCAGTTTGGTCTAGGGGTTCAGGTACCAGGCTAGAAATCAAATTCAAGTCCCACATAGGCTATGAAAGCCAGGTGGGTGACCTCGGGCCAGTCATTCTCTTTTGGCCCAATTCACCTCATGGGGGGGTGTTGTTGTTTTGGGAAAAATAGAAGGAGAAAGGCATGTTGGATAGATTCACTGCCGAGTTATTAAAAGCAGGATGCAAATAAATTAATAATTTGAATAACCCATTAAAAAAAAAAAAGACCGGTATTTCTTGTCTGGATTCTACTCCTCTCGTTCCAAATTTACTGCAATTAAATTTGGAATAAGTTTAATCGCCCAATTTTAGAGAGTTATCCTGCTGATGAGGAGAGACAGACAAGAAGAATCTCAAACCCCACCCACCCTCACACAATTTATTTAGTTTAGTTTGTCATTCATGTATGAGAAAACAAGTAGAAGTATGAACCAGAGGTCTCCAAACTTGGCAACTTTAAGACTTGTGGACTTCAGCTCCCAGAATTGGCTGGAGAATTCTGGGAGTTGAAGTCCACAAGTCTTAAAGTTGCCAAGTTTGGGGGCTTCTGATATGAACATAACATATAAATATATAAGTAAAATGGGTATAAGTATATACATAATTGTTCTGACCCAAGCCTTGTTCAAATTAAACAGACACAAACTATGTATAAAAGCAAACTTTTTTTTAATGTGGCACTGAGAATTCAATGCACTCCCAAACAAGAGACATTTAAACCTAATTGTCCGATATCAAAAGCAAGCCCTTTCAAGGTTGCAAAAGGCTGCCAAGACAAGAAGACTAATTACGGATTAAATATCCACCGACAAAAGTTTCAAAAACAAACTGGAGTAAGCAGGGCTTCAAACGGACTATGAGTCTAAAGAACTTCTTTGCTTCCTGCAAAGAACACATCCCCGAGGGCTGGTTTTTATCCCTTATGGGAGGGGCCATTACCTTGCAGCCTTACTCCTGAGTTGCCCGTGCTGTTGCAGCTGCTCTTTCCTTCGAGCAGCCCTAAGCGCACTGGGCACAGGCTCCCCAGGGTCCTCTTCATCACTGCTGCCAGACTCCACAAGCTCCAAAGGCAGCACCCCACTCTCTGATAGTCCTGGACCCATCCCTGCATCACACGCAGGCCCCTCGTCTGAGTCCTTGCTAACAGAGACCTCTGCTGTCCACACCTGCTGCCGGCATACCACAGCGCATAATAAATGAATACAAATAAATGGGAACAATAGGACAGGGATGGTAGGTATGCTGGTCCACTTATGCATGCCCCCTTACAGACGTCTTAAGAATGGAGTGAGGTCCATGGTAGACAGTTTAAGGTTAAAATTTTGGGGGTTTGAGGATGTAACAACAGAGTCAAGGTAGTGAGTTCCAGGCATTGACCACTCTGTTGCTGAAGTCGTATTTTCTGCAATTAAGTTTGGAGAGCTTTACTTTGAGTTTGCATCTATTGTTTGCCTGTGTGTTATTGTGGTTGAAGCTGAAGTAGTCATTGATAAGTAGAATGTTGTAGCAAATAATTTTGTGTACTAAAATTAGATCAGACCATAGGCAGCGTAGTTCTACATTGTGTAGGTCCAAAATGTCAAGCCTGGTGGTGTAAGATAATCTATTGCGAGCAGACGAGTGGAGTACTTTCTTGTGAAATACCTCTGGATTCACTCAATTGCATTAATGTCCATTATACAGTGTGGATTCCAGGCAAATGAGCTGTATTCAAGAATTGGTCTGGCAAAGGTTTTGTATGCCCTGGTTTGTAGTTCAATGTTACTGGAGAAGAAGCTTCGCAAAATTAGGTTAACAACTCTTAATGATTTTTTGGCAGTGCTCTTACAGTGAGCTCTGGGACTTGGATCTTTTAAAATGAGTACTCCTAGGTCCTTGACAGAGTCTACGAGGTCGTATCCACCCAATTTGTATTTAGTGTTCTGATTTTTGTTGCCAATGTGTAAGGCAGAGCATTTGTTGGTTGAGATTTGAAATTGCCAATTGTTTGACCATTCTGACACATAGTTTCTTTATAGGCTACCACTATTATCAGTAGTGTTAAATAGTTTTACGTCATCAGCGAAGAGGATGCAGTTGCTTTTAATATGATCGCAAAGGTCATTTATATAAATTAGAAAGAGAGTGGGTGTTCTGACCCAGGCTTCGTCAAACGTAATTAAACACAAACTTGTTTTAAAAGCAAAACCTATTTTATTGCAACACTAGGAATTACTTTCATTCCCAGCCAGAATGAACTATAAACAATTCCCCAAGATAAGCACATGCCTTTCAGTGCTGTGGAATGCTCTAAAAACAGAAGTCTCCAATTATAACAGAAATCAACCGGAATATCAGGAAAAAAAAAATCAACCAGAGCTTCAAAGATGACTCGGAATCTATCGAACTACTTTGCTTCCTGAAAAGCTTTCATCATTGTGGTCTGACTTTTATCCCTTATGGGAGGGGCAATCACCCAGCCTTACTCCCAAGTCACCCCATCTGCTTCAGCTACTCTCGTCTTCAAGCAGTTCTGCACATACGTGCACTGGGATCAGGCTCCCCTGGGTCCTCTGCTTCACTGCTGCCAGACTCCAAAGGCTCCAAAGGCAACACCCCACTCTCAAATGGTCCTGGCCCCTTCCCTGCATCAGATGCAGGACCCTTGTCCAAGTCCTCTCCAGACTCCCTGACTCCCTCCCTTTCTTCCTCACTGTCCGACTGCTGCTTCCAGCTGCCGGCGGACCAGAACAGTGGGTCCTAGAATGCTGCCTTGGGGGACACTGCTGTTAACTTCAGTGTTAACTTCAATGAATACTTCAGCATCAACCATAACAATACAAGAGAAAACAATAGATACAAACTCAAGGTTAATCACCCCAAACTCGATTGCAGGAAATACGACTTCAGCAACAGAGTGGTTCAATGTCTGGAATACTCTACCTGACTCTGTGGTTTCTTCCACAAACCCCCAAAACTTTCACCTTAGACTGTCTACTATTGACCTCACCCCTTTCCTAAGAGGTCTGTAGAGGGCGTGCATAAGCGCACCAACGTGCCTACCATCGCTGTCCTATTGTTTCTTGTATTTTTCTTATATGTATCCATGTATTCATAACTATGTTTTTACTTATACCTATTATCTTTTAAGCAATTGACAAACCAAATAAAATAAAAAATAAATAAATAGACTGATGCTGGGTTTAATAGAACACTCCTTATTTTGACTACTTGTTGCCTGTTTGACAGGAATGCAGCTATCCATTTGTGCAGTGATCCAGAAATGCCGTAAGAGCATAATTTTAACAGTAGTTTGTCATGTACCATTGAATCAAAGGCTTTGCAGAAGTCTATGTAAATTGCATCTATTGTTTTACAATAGACTGTATTACAATATACAATAGATGACAATGTGAGATTCTGCTGGATCGTGCAGAATAAAAATGTAGAAGAATGTATTTGGTAGCATTTAGAAGGGGATGAGATGGTCACAGAAACCGGAGCATTTTCTGCAGTGTATGAGGATTGACAAGCTATCTCAATAAGACTGCCATCTTCCCTGGCAGCCGCTGTTAAAAACACATCCTGTAATTGTGTAACAGGTCTCTAAAGTATTCTCAACTTCTGGGAAAGTTCAACAGCCTTACACTTCTACATGACATCTTCCATTAAAAATAGTGAGAGAAACCCGCAGGAAGAAGTCCCAGCCAGCCTTCAGTCAAAGAGAAAATGAAAAACGAGAACGGTTGTAAAGCTCTTTTCAAATTCTTCTACAAAGGAAAGAGGAAAAAAAAAGTAGAAAAATAACACTTCTTGGCAGAACTTTATGCACAATTAACTTCGTTTGGAAATTTCTTAGAACAGCATCCCCAAGACTGGTGGAGATGTGGTGGTGGGAGGTAGAGGGGGGAAGATTTTGTGTGTGTGTGTGCCACTTTTACAAATACATGCACACATAGTCGGCCGCCACTTCCATGCCCAGTTCCAAATGGGCTGTGACCCAGCACCAGATCATCTTCAAGTCGTCTCCTGGCATTAAATAGGAAATATCTTCTAAAGTATCTCAGATGTTCCTCAGAATTTCAGCCTACTCCTGTCCACTGAGGCCTTTAGCATATCAGTTTGAGATTCAAGCCTCCTTTTTTTTTGAAAAACTTGTTTTTCCATGTCTGTTTACAATCGTTGATGTCTTCACGTTATTGCTGGTGTTGTACTGTTGTTTCACGATTCTTCTAACAGCTTCAGAAAAACATCTTTAAGGTCGTGGACCTGAGATTTTGGACCTCTGTCTTGCTGAGATTTTGGACCGCTGTCTTGGAGGATCAATTCCGGAAACCTGCATCCATTTATGGTTTCATTTTCAAGATTTCTTTTATGCAACTGTAACCATGAGCAAGCTGTACAGTAAGGAAAGAACAACACTGAAATACGAAACTGAAATTAACCTGGAGGCAGATTGGGTGAACTGGACAAGGTCTTCTCTCACAAACAGAAGTTGAAATGTATCTTAAATCCAAGGGTGGGATTCAAATTTTTTAACAACCGGTTCTGTGGGTGTGGCTAGGTGCACTCAGCTAGGTGGGCATAGCCATGTGACTGTGTGGGCATGGTTTCTTTTTTTTTTTCAGGATCCCCCCGAAACTTTTTTGGCCTCCTGGGCCTCAGGGGACCCGCCTTGGGGAGTGGCTTTGTTCCCAGAAGGCTTCCCTGAGGCCCAGGAAGGCAAAAAATGAAGTGTCGGGAGCTCATGCAGTACCAGGGGTACAATTTACCAATTCTCTGAACTGAGCAGAATTCTATAAAACCAGTCCAAACTGGAAGAATCCCACCCCTGCCTAAATCCCTGTGAAGAAGAATATCAAATACAGGTTAAAAAAATATTCAAGATGTAATGTTGGAAGACAGTAAGTTTAAGGATCATCTATTATCAACTTGCCTGTTTATTTTTTGGATGAATAGGACATAATGTCAGGGTTCCAAAAAACGGACCCTAGAAGATATCAGGTTTGAAAAATTGATGTTTTATGGGTTTTTCTTACAGATAAAGGATGAGATATGGATGAAAAGATATCTGTTTACCTCTATCAAGGATGAAGAATTATTAATTCGTTTATACTTGTGAAAGTTGGATATCCCTTCTTTATATATTTCCTTTCTTTCTTTATATTCTCTTTTTCCTTTCTTTTTTGACCTGCTCTTTTATTTGTTTTTATTTTTGTTCTATTCTTTGTATTTCTCTAAGTTTAGTTTCTATTAGTTTTTACTATTGTAATCAAAATTATTTTTCTTTCAAAAAAATGGAGAAATGGCACATATAAATTCACTCACACCCACACCCACACAGCATCACACCTTGGAGGTCTTACAGTCCTACCCCCTTCTCAAGGCAGGAACCTTATATATCCCAGCCAAATGGGTATCCAGTTTATTTCTGAAAACCTTCAGTGATGGAGCATCCATAATTCCAGGAGACAAGCCATTCCATTGATGAATTATTCTCACTGTCGGAACATTTCTCCTTACTTCTAGGTTGGATCTCTCTGTGACAAGCTTCCACCCATTCTCTGGTACCCTGGAGAAAAAAAGTCAATCCCTCTTCTTTGTGACAGCCTCTCAAATATTAGAAGACATTACATGTCCTCCTGATCCTTCTCTTTGATAGACAAGACATACCTAGATACCTCAGCCATTCGTCATACAATTAAACCTCCAAACCATTTATCATGTTTGTTTGTTCTTCTCTGTACATTTTGTAGGCTCTCAATCTCCTTCTCATTTTGTGATAACCAGGACTGAAGAGTGTATTCAAGATCAAGACCAGAATCTTGTAGGATTACATCTGAATTCAAGAATGTTTCGGCCAGTGGTGGGTTCAAACTTTGTTAGTACTGGTTCTGTGGGTGTGGCTTGGTGGGCGTGGCATGGCTTGGTGGTGAGGTAGGGGAAGGATACTGCAAAATCTTCATTCCCTCCCCACTCCTGGAGGAAGGTTACTACAAAATCCCATTCCCTCCCCATCCCACTAACCTGCTTTCCAGCTCCGTTCTCCTGTGCAGGGCAACAAAAGAAGACCCAGCCAATCATCTGGGACTCAATGGGAGGCAGAGAATAGATGGGGGCAGGACCAGTCAGAGGTGGTATTCTGAACTACTCAAAATTTCCTCTACCAGTTCTCCAGAACTGGTCAGAACCTGCTGAATACCACTTCTGGTTCCAGTTGAAATATGCCTGTTCTGCCTTGATCCACATCAAATTTGTTTTTAAATATACAGAATATGAAAAGGTTCATTCTCCTACAACCTAAACACTTTTTCTTGTTCATCTGTTATTTGTTAGATAACAAACCCTGTCATTTCTCCAGTAATTTACAGTAACTTACATGAAGCCTTTTGCTATATAATTCAAATTCCAGTTATGAAATAGTCACTCTGTAAAATCATCACCAAGATCAATATTTCTCTTTGTTTGTTATTTCTAGTCCTGCAAGCAGCTGGACAATTTGAAAGAGGCATTGTAGCCTTTTTCACTTGAGAAGAAAAAACCTTGATCAAGGTGTGCCTCAAAAAATCACCCAGGATTGTGCTCTTAAATTGAAACAGAAACTTGCAAAAAATAAGACATAGAATAACAGAGTTGGAAAGGACCTTGGAAGTCTTCTAGTCTAACACCCTGCTGAAGCAAGAGACCTTATATCATTCTGGACAATTTGTTGTCCAATCTCTTTGTCAGTGTTCCAACTAACCAACTCCAAACCAATAAACTCCAAGACGAGCATTTCCTCAAAGTTCCATTTTATTAGAGTTGTCATGTTGGCACATCTGGGAAAACCCAAATCTGAGAGTTCCGGGTTTTCCCTTCCCAAAAGAAATTCAAAGATCCATCCCATGCACCCATCTGTCCATCACATGTCCCAACCAAATCTTCATCCCAACAGGAGATATTCCTCCAGACACTCCTCTCCAGGTGCAGGGCAATATGTCCTTGATGTCAACTCATAAAATATTTCTATGGTCTTTTTAGAGTTGCCAACAGAAAGGGAGTATCATAATTCATAGTCTCCAATGGGACACATCCATAGCCCAGAGTCATCAATCATGTTCTCCAATTAGATTTTTGTGCAGCAGAAACTTCACTCACCTAGTTACTATCTCTGAAAAACTATGTATGGAATGCACTTTAGATTTCCTGGGTCAAAGGTGACAATGAATTATGTGTCTCAGAGTCAGCTACACCCAGGCAGTGCCGGACATGTTAACTCCCAATAAATCCTTTAAAGTTTTGGAAGTTTGGCTCAAGACTCATGATTTAATTGGGGTAACAGCAGAAATCCTGACACTTGACTCTCTGAAAAAGAATGTTATTGTATCTAGTCTTCTACCCCACTGTGAAATTCCCAAATTCCCAGGCACTAAATGTGGCAGCCTCAAAGCTTCCAAGTAAAATATAGCTTCCAAGGCTGACACTCTTCTTGAAAACCTCTAATAGTGGATCATCTACAACTTCCAGGGATAGGAACCACTGATTAATTGTTCTCACTGTCAGGAAATTTCTCCTTGGTTCCAAGCTGGATCCCTCTTTAATGATCTTCCATCCATTACTTCTTGTCCCACCGTCAAGTGTTTTGGAGAATTGATTGACTTCTTCTTCTTTGTGACAGCTCCTTGACTACCAGAAGAATGCTATCATGTCATCCCATATATGATCAACACATCATTTGAATAAGCTACTTGGTCCGGATAGCTGACTTAACCTTGAGTTTCCCCAATATAGTAATTGCAAAATGTTAGCCAAAGTTTAAAAAAAAATCACTAAGCTTAATTGCCAATTGGTTAAATGACCCAGTTAAGTGTGCTATGCGAACATAGTTGGTGTGAACTCAGGGTCAAACATCCTTGAATTCAGTGGACCTCAATCTAAAAGCAAGCAATTTTTGAAATACAGTGTCAAATTTTGTTTAAGTGCTATTGAACCTTACCAACATTACTCTGTGATTAATTGCACTCCTCCACATTACATCACAAAAAGGGACATTTCTCTTTATTTCCAATAAACCTGTTCTTGCGACAAACATTACCAATGCGAACCCATCTGTTGTATATTTCTGCACTCAATTGTGCCCCATCTATTTATATAGAATCATTTATTTGGTACCGATCTAAAAGCAAAGAACATCATTTTCCCTCTTCGTGAATTCCTATCATTGCAGATGCATTAAAAAAATGAGAAAAATCATTGATATCTATCTGTGTTACATATTTCATCTGTAAAAACAATGTTTGGGATAAAACGTATCTGTGTATATGCCATGTGTTATAATTTTTTTCCATTTCTCTTTATTTATGGGGAATGACGGGTCCACCAAACTTGCTCTCTCTCTCTCTTTCTCTCACTTTTTAATTCTGTAACTATTGTAGACTAGATAGCATAAGCAGGTTTAAAATAGCACCCATTTAAATATCTATATAAAGGGTTCGCTTTATTCACGTAGTCAAATATACGCGTCGAGGTGTTTATTTTGCTTCGGCAAGAGAGCGGTATAAAAATAATGCTTTGTTTTGTGCTTGATGACCATGTAAATTGAAAATGAATGGCTTGGAATGACTAGCTCATAAAGTAACATGTGGGAGAGTTTGAGTGCTGGAAGATGAAGCTATCAAGTATTTGAAATATATATATATATATATATTTTCTCCTCACCATCTGAAATCGGATTCCATGTTCTTTGGTCTAATGCTCTACCTATGAGTACTACATGCCTGGGCATGAAGCCTTGGAATATAGAACATAAAATAAAAGATTTGGAAGGGACCTTGGGGGTCTTCTAGTCCAGCCCCCACCCTGCTGGAGCAGGAGAGCCTATACCCATGATGGTGAACTTATGGCATGCGTGTCAGAGGCGGCCCTCACTCTGTGGGCACATGAGCCATCTCCCCAACTCAGCTCATGTGCGCAACTCACCCTGGCCAGCTGGTCTTCGGGTCTCTGCTGCAAATGTGTGTGGGGTGGAGTACACACACACGGGGGATGCGCACAGGGACATGCGTGGATGCACGGGGCAGATATGTATTGCGCACAGGGACATGCACATGCTCTTTGGGCACTCAGTGCCAAAAAGTTTAGCCATCACTGGCCTATACCATTTCAGACAAATGGTTGCCCAGTCTCTTTCTGAAAGCCTCCAGTGATGGAGAACACACAACTTCTGTAGGTAAGCTACTCCACTGGATGATTGTTCTCCTCATTAGGAAATTTCTCCTTAGTTCTAAGTTGCTTCTCTCCTTGGTTAGTTCCCAATCATTGTCCCAGAGGTGTTTTTTTCAAGAGGCACCTGGACTTTCTGGTTTTTCTTTGAAGACATTTCACTTCTCATCCAAGAAGCTTCTTCAGCTCTGCTTCCTGAATGAGAAGCAAAACGTCTTCAAAGAAAAACCAGAAAGTCCACTTGCCTCTTGGAAAAGCACCTTTGGGACAAATCATGACCTGGATGACTGAGAATCTCCATAGACTTTTCAATCGTTGTTTCTTGTCTTGTCTCCAGGTGCTTTGGAAAATAGTTTGACCCCCCTCATCTTTGTAGAGACCCCCCTCAAATATTGCAACTGCTATCATGTCACCTTTAATCCTTCTTTTCATTACTGGACATACCCAATAATTATACCTTGCATCCAGAAAACTCACCTTGAGAGATTTGACATAGTTTGGGCTTGAAGGACCGAAACAAGCTGCGTGCAACATTTGGTTCAAAGCACCTCCCACGCTGATGCACAGGAAATTCAAAGCTTAAAATAACTCAGAATTAATGGCAGAAATCCAGAAAGTTGAAATCCAGATGCTCCTTTCAAATGACAGCCCGTAAAATGCCTACATGGAGATGATGCCAAAAACCAGAAGTTCTGAAACTAATCTCATTTTCCTTTTCATTTAGTTGTATGGAAAAGCAAAGAAATCAGTCTGGCAACCAAGTGTAGGTTAATCCATTCTCTTGTGTTCCCCGTAGCTACCTGTGGTTGTGAAAGTTGGATCTTTAAAAAGCAAGATGGGAAGAAAAATGATATATTTGAGTTGGGGTGCTGGAGAAGGCTCTTTTATACTCCTTGGACAGCAAAAGTGACTAATAAACAAATACTGGAGCACATAACAGCAGACATGTCACTGGAAGTCAAAAATGACAAAATTACATCTCATTCATTTTGACTGTGTCATGCAGGGGAATTCACTGGTGAAAGCAATTATGCATGGAACTATTAGTGATAAAAGGAAACCAGACCGTCAAAGAACACAGTGGCTGGACACCATCAAAGATGACACCAGCCGGAACATAGAACAACTCAAGTAGTTCAAGGAAGATGTGGAGAGACCTTGCCCATAGAATCACTAAAAGTTGGACACCTCATCACTATCATTGGAAGCTCAGGAAGCTGCTGATAGCTGGTGAAAGAATTGCTCAATGATAAGTAAGACAATTAACTCATATCTTTTGACTTTGACCAGGTCACCAAAAAGCGCAGTGATTGGAAACCTGTGATGACTCGGATGTAACACAAATGTAACAAAATCCAAAACATAAATAAATGTCCTTTAATGCCTCCAACTTGGCCCCACTGTTCAATAATTCTCAGCTGGAGATAAACCTTACTCAGAAATTGTCTTTAAAAGAAAGCAATGCAGTCCGAACTTAATGAGCAGATAGAGGTGAAATAAAAACAAAAACAAAAAAACTACAATGAAGGAATTTCCACAATGGACCAGAATAAATAATTACCAAATTCAAGGAGATAACAAGACACAGTCTGTTGGAAGGACACCAACCAAGATAACTTCAGCCCAAAATAAAACATGCTTTGCTTCTGGCAATGATGTGTTGTAACCGTCTCTCTTATATACTATTCTCCCCAGCTGCAACTAATGAGGGGGATCATGGCCACTTCCTCTCTCTTAAGCCAAGTTGTTTCCTTCTCCATTCCTCCCTGCATGTCCTAGGATGAAGAGGGAATGGCCCTGACTTCCCAGCTAGCCTCTGCCCTTCCCCAGCCTCCTCCACAACCTCCGGAACCACATCTCCACTCCCTGTTGGCTTTTCCACCTCTCCCTCAAAATTCAATTCTACCAAGGGCATGGCAACACCAACAGAGCTGATACTAACCAGAGCACTGAACAAGTCAAAGAAGTAGTTGAAGATAGAAGATGTGGACACACCTGGTCCACAGGATTGCCAAGAATCTGGCATAACTGAATGGACATCATCATTATCATCATCAAACATAGAATAATAGAGTTGGAATGGACCTTAGAGATCTTCTAGTATAATCCACAGCTTGAGCAGGAGACCCTACACCATTGCAGACAAATGGCTGTCCATTTTTTTCATGAAAGCTTTGAGTGAGACTTCTGAAGGCATCTTCCATTCCACTGGTTAATTGTTCTCAGTATTAGGGAGTTTCTCCTTAGTTCTAGGTTGCTTCTCTCCTTGATTAGTTTCCATCCACTGTTTCTTGTTCTGCCTTCTTTGGAGAATAGGTTGTCTGCCTCTTCTTTGTGGTAGCCCTTCAAATATTGAAAGATTGTTATCATGTCACCCTAGTTCTTCTTTTCATTAGACTAGACCTACCCTGTAACCATTCTTCATATGGTTTAGTCTCCATCCCCTTAATCATTTTTGTTGCATCAACCTAATCATCATATTATCATCATTATCATTTCATCTGTCAGGATTCCGGCAATTACCCCTATTTAAATCATGAGTCTCAAGCAAAACTTCCAGAACTTAAAAAGGATTTATTGGGAGTTAACATGTCCGGCACGGCCTGGGTGTAGCCAACTCTGAGACACATCATTCATTGTTACCCTTGACCCTGGTTTTCCTCCACCCCCTGTGTGTATCATAATTCATATTCTCCAATGGGACACATCCATAGTCCAGAGTCATCAATCATGCTCTCCTGTTAGAATTTTGTACAGCAGAAACTTCAGTCACCTAGTTACTATCTTTGAAAACATTTATGGCATGCACTTGCAGTTTGCAAGCTGCCTCACTGCTTCCCCCTCCCTTTCTGTTGGCAACTCTAAAAAGACCATAGCAATATTTTATGAGTTGACAATATCATCATTA
The DNA here is from genome assembly GCF_049901715.1 of Pseudonaja textilis. Classification (NCBI taxonomy): domain Eukaryota; kingdom Metazoa; phylum Chordata; class Lepidosauria; order Squamata; family Elapidae; genus Pseudonaja; species Pseudonaja textilis. The sequence continues at coordinate 250,481,821 of NC_141991.1, forward strand.
TATCATTATCATCCTTCAAAAATAAGTCAATTGATTCATATCTTTTGACTTTGAGCAGGCCGGCAAAGAACACGGTGACTGGGCACCATCAGAGCTGACACCAGCTGGAGCATAAAACAACTCAAAGAAATAGTGCAAGTTCAGAAGATGTGGAGAGAACTGGCCAGAGTTGGATATGAGTGAATGGATGACATCATCATCAACAACTGGTAGCAATGAACAATTAAAAAAAAAACAAAATATTTGATACGGAAAAGCTGAACAAGACAAATACAATCCTCTTTAAAGATGCTGTGAGAGTCAATATGATGCAGTGGTCAAGGCATCAGGCTGGACATCAAGAGATCAAGTTGGGTGGCCTTGGGCCCGTCGCTTTCTCTCAGCTCCAGAAGAGAAGCAATGGAAGCCCACATCTAAAAGCAAACAAAAAAAAACTTTGCCAAGAAAGCTACAGGGACTCGTCTAAGCACTCTCTGAGAATCACATACAATAGAACAGAAGACAAAAATACTGTAGCAATCAGAAACAGCCATAATGAGCCATGGTGGAGCAGTGGTTAAAGTGCAGTACTGCAGGCTACTTCTGCTGACTGCCAGCTGCCTGCAATTTGGTAGATCAAATCACACCAGACTTAAGGTTGACTCAGCCTTCCATCCTTCTAAGGTGGGTAAAATGAGGACCCAGATTGTTGGGCACAATAGGCTGACTCTGTAAACCCCTTCGTTGTGAAGTACTGTGAAGTGGTATATAAGTCTAAGTGCCGTTGCTATTGCTATAACAAGCTTACCAATAACAGTTGTAATATATATGCTCATTTTAATACAGATAGTCTTCGGCTTATGACCAGCCCCTTAGTGACTGTTTGAATTCTGATGGAACCCCACAGATTTACTGAATTCATCGCAATCATTACAACACCAGAAAATACACACTTTGAAACTTGCCCCAGTTGCAACCTGACATGCTTCATCATTTCATCCACGACATCATGGCCCATCGCGTCACCCCAATGTGTTATGTCTCAGAGAAAACTGCTTGTGTTTATTGATATCCAATTCCTATAAAAGAAATATATATGCTTCCAAATGAAGAGTAATACATGGATGCGATACACTGCCACATATTCACATGCTAGAAATATATATGACTTCCCTTCTCCTGCACCCATGGTGTCCTGAACAAATGTATTATATAATCCAAGTTACCTTCCCTCCTAGCCTTGGCAGTTTTGATTATTCTCTCACTATGAAGTCATTATCTCAGACGCCGGTCATAAAGCAGGATGGAATCTATGCCCCGTGAAGACATTCTTCTAAATCTAGCCATAATATTAATATTATCCCCATTATCTTCATGCCATGATGCTGGGAAACTTGTTAATCTTGCCCTTCGCAGCTGTAATAATATATGTATTTAGATTACATTTATGTTAAAAAAAAACAAAACACAATTCTTACCAGCCTATTGTTCAGCGTGCTGATCTGAGAAGGTAGGGCTTCTCAGAAATGAAGAAGCTTCTTGGATGAGAAGCAAAAGGTCTTCAAAGAAAAAAGCAAAGTCCACTTGCCTTTTGAAAAAGCACTTGTCAAGATTGAATCGCTTTGTTTCTTTCAACCCCTTTTTGATTTTCAATTTGCCAATGAACTGGAGAGAGGGAAAGAAAAAATGGAACACTGAGAATATGTATGCAGAGATCGTGAGAGCATAGAAACCATCAAGGTCACCAGTGCAGGTGCTTGAGAAAAGAGATAGACTGTTCCCATAACAAAATAATGTTTCATAATTGGACAATTTGATCACCAAGGTGTGAGGAGAAGAGGAGGCTATTGTTTAATTAGGCAAACCTTTGCATGGGAAAACTAGAGTTGGTTTTGTTTCTTCACTACCAATATGGTATATCCAATAAAGTTTTATTTTGGGGAATTCAAATCTCCTTGTTTTGGGTTCACTAGTCAGAGAGTTGACAGCGCTTTTGGGACAACCATGATCTGGATGACTAAGAATCTCCAGAGAAGAAGGGCGTCTCAAGATTACAGAATTTGCTAATAGGGACTAGGATGCAGTATCCAGAGCAAAAGACCCATTTTGGGGTTTCTTCACCAGGTTGTTCTGGAAATGGCCAGGGAGACACACTTTGTTACAAAGTTCCCTGAGGATGGACTCCAGAGGTGGTATTCAGCAGGTTCTGACCAGTTCTGGAGAACCGGTAGCGGAAATTTTGAGTAGTTTGGAGAACTGACAAATCCCACCTCTGACTGGCCCTGTCCCCATCTCTTCTTTGCCTCCCATTGAATCCCAGCTGATCAGCTGGGTCTTCTTAGGTTGCTCTGCACAGGAGAACGGAGCTGGAAAGCAGGTTAGTGGGGTGGGGTGGGAATGGTGATTTTACAGTATCCTTCCCCTGCCATGTCCACCAAGCCATGTCCACCAAGCCACGCCCACAGAATCAGTAGTAAAAAAATTTGTATCCTACCACTGATGGGCTCCTGCAAAGCTTGAAAGCTTGGAAGACTAAACTTCTGGTCTCGGTGACCGACTCAGGTTGGACCCTGAAACATTATCCTGGGATATATATATTTGCCTTCATTCAGGATGCTTGTTTAGTCTAATGAAAAGAAGGACTGGGTGACATGATAGCACTGTTCCAGTGGTGGGTTTCCAAATTTTTTCCTACTGTTTCCGAGAGAGGGCTTTGCATGTGTGTGCACAGAGGCCTCAAAGTCTGCCCTTTGTATCAATCCTGGTGAGCTGTGCTGTTGTTTTTTTGCTCAGCTGAGGTGTGGCAATTCGCTCTGCCACACGAGCTGAAAAACAAGAGGTAAAATGCTGGGGTGGGTGGCCGGACCCAACCAGAGGTAGCATTTGCCAGTTCTCCAAACTACTTAAAATTCCAACTACCGGTATGCCAGAACTGGTCCGAACAAGCTGAATACCACCTGTGCACTGTTCCCATATTTGAGGGGCTCCTAAAATATGGTCAGACAACCTATTTTCCAAAGCACCGAAAGGGAAGACAACAATGGATGGAAACTAACCAAAGAGAGAAGCAACCTAGGAGTAAGGAAATGTTTCCTAATGATGACAGCAATCAACCAATGGAATAGCTTGCCTTCAGAAGTTGTTGGTGCTCCATCACTGGAGGCTTTCAAAAAGAGGCTGATCAACCATTTGCATGTGATGGTATAGGATCTCCTGCTCCAGCAGGGGGTTGCACTGGAAGAGCTCCAAGGTCCCTTTCAACTTTATTATTCTATGTTCTATCAAATAATGCTCAATCTTGTCTCAGGACAGCCTCACTGTGATAACTGCAACCCAACAGGACAGACACAGACGTCAGAGGATAATTAGGATGGCAGAAAAAACAATTACTACCAACCTGCCTTCAATCAAGGACCTGTATACTGCACGAGTCAAAAAGAGGGCTGTGAAAATATTTCGAGACCCTTCACATCCTGGACATAAACTGTTTCAATTCCTACCCTGAAAACGACACTATAGGGCACTGCACACCAGAACAACTAGACACAAGAACAGTTTTTTCCCAAAATGCCATCACTCTGCTAAACAGATAATCCCCTCAACACTATCCAACTATTTACAAAGTCTTTACTACTATTACTATTAATCTTCTCATCACTCCTTATCACCCATCCCCTCCCACCTATGACTGTATGACTGTAACTTTGTCACTTCTATCCTTACGATTTATATTGACAGTTTCCTAGTATGATTTGATTGCTTATTTTACCCTATGACTACTATTAAATGTTCTACCTGATGATTCTTGATTGTTGATGAATATATCTTTTCTTTTATGTCCACCAAGAGCATTTGCACCAAGACAAATTCTTTGTGTGTCCAATCACACTTGGCCAATAAAGAATTCTAATAAGTGAACTGTTACGTGAACTACACTGGTCTACTTTCAGGTTTAATTCAAAGTGTTGGTATCTATGAAGATTCTCAATCATCCAGGTCATGGTTGTCCCAAAGATGCTCTTTCCAAAAGGCACCTGGACTTTCTTGGTTTTTTTTTCCCCCTTTGAAAACATTTTGCTTCTCATCTAAGAAACTTCTTCATTTCTAGAACTGAAGAAGCCTTTTGGATGAGTAGCAAAACATTTCCAAAGGAGAAAAAAAAATGAAGTCCAGTTGCCTCTTGGAAAAAGCTTATTAGTAACCTATGTCTATCACTAAGTGTTGTATCTTATGATTCTTGATGAATGTATTTTTATTTTTATTTTTTTCCCTTATCTACACTGAGACCATCTGCACCTAGACAAATTTCTTGTGTGTCCAATCACACTTGGCCAATAAAAAATTCTATTCTATTTCTATTCTATTCCTATTCCTATTCTTTGTACACCGAGAGCATTTGCACCTAGACAAATTCCTTGTGTGTCCAATCACACTTGGCCAATAAAGAATTCTATTCTATTCTGTTCTGTTCTGTTCTGTTCTGTTCCGTTCCATTCCATTCCATATTTTCTATTCTATTCTATTCTATTCTATTCTATTCTATTCTATTCTATTCTATTCTATTCTGTTCTGTTCTGTTCTGTTCTGTTCTGTTCTGTTTGTACTTTTCCATTCCATTCATTCCATTCCATGTTTTCTATTCCATTCCATTCCATTCCATTCCATGTTTTCTATTCCCTTCCATTCCATATTTTCTATTCCATTCCATTCCATATTTTCTATGTTATTCGATTCTATTCCATATCCTCTCTTCTCTTCCATTCAAATCCAATCCAATCCAATCCATTCCATATTTTCTATTCCATTCCATATATTCCATTCTATTCTATTCTATTCTATTCTATTCCTATTTCTATTCCACTCCATATATTCTATTCTATTCTATTCTATTCTATTCTATTCTATTCTATTCTATTCTATTCTATTCTATTCTGAAGGTAGCATCCCACATAAGGGGCTTTGCTTGTTTGTGCAGCTCAGTTGCTGGCATGGCATGGACAGTGCCGGACCAAAGACCAGGGGTTGTGGATCAAAATGGTTAGGATAGAAAAAAGTTCCCCATCCTCTGTCACCTGTCCTCTTGTTTTTTAGCCTTTACATCTTTCTTAATTTTAAAAGGGGGGGGGCACAATGACTTAGCAATTAAAGACACTGATCTTGTCAGCTGGAAAGCTAACTGCCTGGGTTTGAGACCCAAGCACCACACAATTGGGTGAGCTCCCATTCCTTGCTCCAGCTCCTGCCCACCTAGCAATTCATAAGCAAATGTAAATGCATGTAGATAAATAGGTACCACTTCAGTGAGAAGATAACAGTGTTCTGGGCTCCTTGGTGTATAGTAATGCTGGCCACATGACCACAAAAGTTTATTTGAACAAGACTGACCCCCTCAGCTAAACTAGGCAAGGGAAACTTTATTCTTGTTTTATCTTTTTGCCCAAAGTCCTGAAACAGTGAGACGGGTGGCCTATGAATTTGTACTTATTTCATTTTTTCCCCCTGAGATGCTTCCATTGTAGAACCTTTTTTCTCAGCCAAGCACCCTCCACTCATTAATTGGAACTGCTGCTGTGAAAGCCCAACTCTTAGGATGTCTTCAGGATAGTGTGAGTTGTACATGGCTGTTGTAAAGCTATATCTCACTGCAAACTTCAGTCCTCTGAAGACCCCTTAAAATTGAAGCATGGAGGCTGGCCAACACTGCAAAGCAGGACTGTGGCTGAATGGTTAGATGCAATGAGCATCTGCTCTGGATGCAGGTTGCCAGAAGGGACCAGGTTTCCTATCTTCTCCCGTCCAAGTGGATATTTGTTCTTCCTAATGGTGGAGCCAGCCCACCATTATGATCAAGAGATCAATACCATCCTGGGCAGCATCAACAGAGGGATAGCATCAAGACAATCAGAAATGATAGTACCAGTTTACACAGCTCTACTGAGACCACTCTTGGAAGACTAGATCCAGTTCTGGTCATCATGATTTAAAGAACAAACAAAAAAAGATGTTGAGACTCTGGAAAGTGTGCAGAGAAGAGCAACAAAGGTGATTAGGGGTCTGCAGGTTAAACTGGATAATATATGTTAAGGGAACTAGGTAGGGGTGGGCTTCAAAATTTTTAGCAAGGGGTTCTCTGCCTGGTTGATGGGTGGTGTGGCCTAGTCAGCCTCCTGCACCATGGTGGGGATGGGGCATTTTTGCCTTCCCTGAACTCCAGAGGCTTTCCTCGAGCCTCCAAGTGGGTTAAAATGGCCTCCCTGGACTCTGGAGGCTTTCCTCGAGCCTCCAAGAGGGCTAAAATGGCCTCCCTGGACTCTGGAGGCTTTCCTCGAGCCTCCAAGAGGGCTAAAATGGCCTCCCTGGACTCTGGAGGCTTTCCTCAAGCCTCCAAGAGGGCTAAAATGGCATCCCTGGGCTTTGGAGGCTTTCCTTGAGCCTCCATGAGGTCTAAAATGGCCCCCCTGGGCTTCGGAGGCTTTCCTCGAGCCTCCAAGAAGGCTAAAATGGCCTCCCTGGGCTTCAGAGGCTTTCCTCGAGCCGCCAAGAGAGCTAAAATGGCCTCCCTGGGCTTCAGGCACTTTCCTCAAGCCTCCAAGAGGGCTAAAATGGCCTCCCCGGGCTTTGGAGGCTCTCTGAAAGCTGGAAACAGGCTCATTTCCGGCCTTCCCGAACTTCCATGAGGCCCATTTTTCATGCACCCCAACCCACTGTGTGTGTCCTGAACTTACTTGCATCCAAAACAGGCCATGTGGGGACTACTGGGAGGGGCAGGATGGGCTGGGCAGGGTCATCCAGGAGTGGGATTTGTGGGTTCTCCAAACTGCACAGAAGCTTAACCAGGGGTGGGATTCTACCGGTTCGGCCCGGTTCTATAGAACCGGTAGCTCCGAAGAGCAGTTGACACCTAACCGGTTATCTCTGAAGATCTTCTTTTCTTTGGTTGGGCACACCCGCCTGCCTGGGCTCTAGGCTGTCCTTTGTTCTTGCCTTAGTTGCTCTGCGCGGCACAGCTGAGTGCCATGCATCAGCAGCAGATGGTGATTGCTTGTAGGAGAAGTTGTTTTGCAAGTACTGTGCATGCATGCGCTCACTGAATCAATTGTTATGCCGGTAGGATCCCACCCCTGATTTTAGCTAGGGGCTCTCCCAAACCCCTGCACACTCCTAGCAGCCCACCCTTGGAAATAGGTATGTCGAGGGTGATGCAGTGGTTAGAATGCAGTGCTGCAGGGCTAACTCATTGCTCACTCCAAGGAGTTCGATTCTGAATGGCTCAAGGTTGACTCAACCTTCCATCCTTTACAGCCCTCTCTAAGCAGTTTACAGAGTCGGTATACTGTCCCCAACAACCTGGGTCATTTTACCAACTTTAGAAGGATGAAAGGCTGAGGAAACCTTGAGCCGGTCAGGATCAAACTCCTGGCAGTGAGCAGAGTGGGCTCTCAAGTGCCACCATCTTGATATGACTATTTATGTAAGATAATTGTTTACACTTTGGAATACCACTCAGTGCCCTTTCAAACCAGCTGTTAGGCTGATGGTGATTTTTGCTTTGTTTTGCTGTTTCACTCCTTGACATAAAATGTCAAGTTCTCTGTTTTACCTTGTTCAGTGGGAGTATATTCAAGGTGTTAAAAAAAAAACAGAGAAGGAAAAGGGATATAGTGCTAAAACTATCTGTATAATCTTCTCAATATATTTCTTGAATATTGTCCAGAATGGATGAATGCTAGGAATTTTCTTCTATTTTAAAATAAATAGTACAAGTAATATGCCATTTTTCCCTTTTGTTCTGACTGAGCTGAATGCCTGCAAACATTTTTTACAAATTGAGATGAATGTCATGAATTCAGATCACAGTAATGTACCTCCAATTAGAGCAAATTAAATGATTGTCAAATTAAACTCTTGCAATCCAAAGGTGAACAGTTCTTTGTACTTACAAAGATTAAAAGTGATTAAAAGTCTTGTTGGTATGTTCTCCCAGATGTCTTTCATAAAATGTGAGGAAATTACCTCATCTCCCCTGCCTTGTATGTGTAAACAGCTTTGAGAGACCATGAAAATTTCCAATTAGCTTCTCCAAACTGCTCAAAGTCTGTGAGTGGTTTATGATTCTAAAGCTTTTTTCTAAGCTACAAATGGAGAATTCAATGAGTAGGCCAAATGATACTGTAAGTTTTTGAGGGGGGGGGGTGAGAAAGAGAGGAGGGAAAGAGAGAGAGAAAGAAGGAAAGAGAGAGAGTATATGAGAGGAAAAAGAGAGAGAGAGAAAGAGGGAAAGGGAGAGAAAGAGAACGCGAGAAAGAAGAAGAAAAAGAGAAAGAAAGAGAAATAATGTGGAAGAGATGGAAAGAGAGAAAAGAAAGGGAGAGGGAGAGAAAGAAAGAGAAAGAGAGAAAGAATGTCTGTGTGACAGAGGCAGAGAGAGAGAGAAAGAAAGAAATAGAGGGAAGAGAAAGAGAAAGAAAAAGAAAAAAGGAAATGCAAGCAGGAGGGAAAGAGAGAGAAAAAGAAAGCGAGAAAGAAAAAGAAGGGAAGGAAAGAGAAAAAAGAGAAAAAGAGGGAGAGGGAGAAAGAAAGAAAGAAAGAATGTCTTTTTTGCCAATTTTTTATTTTATTTTTAACAACAAACAAATGTAAAACAACAAATAAAACCTTCTTTCTATACAGTGTGTTGGTTGGTACATATTTCTTGTGCATAATATCTCTAATCTTTTCCTGTTAGATTTACATTCATATTGCCTTAATCAACTTTCCATATCATATTATATTATTATTATTACATCATCATTAGACTTTGATTTCAAATCCACATTATCCTTTAGAGCCAATCTCAGTTCTAACTGATTTTAATTCATATTATAATCCATTTCAAAATAATCAATTATAACATATCATTGCTATTGTATTATACTTTAATTTCCTTCTTTTGTATCTAACCGTTGGTTAAATAACTCCCATATCTTATAATACTCTATTTCTTCTTGTTCTCTAATTGCCAATGTTAATCTACTCATTTCTGCACATTCCATTATTTTCTTAATCACCGCTTCCTCTAAAAAGTTGTGAAATGAGTACAGAAAAGTATAAAAAGAATGTCTTGGGATGAGTTAGGGGCCACTGGCCGTAGCTATTCCTCACTGGACTTAGCTATTGTCTCTGGACCTCATTGCAATGGGTTATTCATGTAAGTAATGTTATGCAGGCTATTCATGTTTCAAATTGCTCATGAAATAAACCTCTGAATCTTAAAGTAAGAATTGTTTTATGGTATTACTGTCTCTCATTTCTTTACTGGGATATTTTTATGACAAGTCTCACCAGTGCAGATTGAGGAAGATATGATACCATGCCAAAAACTGATGAATGACCTCAGTCAATAGTTTATTTTTAAAAAACATTTTATTGAATAAATTCTTTAAAACCATTGGACATCGTTTTGACATATCTTTTTGTTTTACATCCTATAATATATAATATATATCTTATATACATTTATACATATTGTCTCTTTATACATTTAATTTTCCTTCATTACATCATCCAGCTGTAGCTTAATCACATAATCTCATATCTCGCATATCCCTTCTACAGATCCTATTCCACTTTTTATTTTGAGTCCTTCCTTTCTGTTCCCACCAATGATAAAATTTGTTCCAAATCTTGTAATATTCTGACTCATCCACAATTTTCATTTCTAGAATCAGCCTGTCCATTTCAGCCCATGTCAAAATCTTGTTTATCACCTCATCCTTATTAGGATAACAGATAATCAGAGTTGAAAGGGACCTTGTAGGTCATCTAGTCCAACCCGTCCACCCAAGCGGGACACCATTTCTGACAGATGGCAGTCCAATATTTTCTTGAAAGTCTCAAGTGATGGAGTTCCCACAACTTCTGAGGGCAATTTCTGTTCCATGGGTTGATTGTTCTCACTGCCAGAAAGTTTCTCCTTATTTCCAGATTAAATCTCTCCTTGTTCAGTTTCCATCCATTGTTCCTTGTCTTCAGGTCCTTTGGAGAATAGCTTGACCACTTCCTCTCTATGGCAGCCCCTCAAATATTGGAAGACTGCTATCATGTCTTCTCTGGTCTTTCTCTTCACTAGACTAGCCATGCCCAGTTCCTGCAACCATTCTTCATATGCCTTCTCTATCCTTCCATTTCTGGGCAAACATCATTCTTACGATCATAATAACATGGATTATTAAATAACTCTCTTTTTTGCTTATCTTTTTTGTTTCTCTGTCATAATTCCCAATAAAAAGAATTCTGGTTTATAGTCTTTTTTTTAGTCCCACCATCTCCTCTAGCCATGTCCAGATCCTATGCTAGAACCCCTGTGCTTTTTTACAGGACCACCATGTATGGTAATATGTACCCCTTTCATCAATTTGGTGACTACCTCAATCAATAGTTTCATACCCTGGTTATGTCTACAGAGATTCTCAATCATCTAGGCCATGTTTATCCCAAAGACACCTGGACTTTTTAAAAGGATTTTTCTTTGACAACCTTTTGCTTCTCAACCAAGAAAGCTTCTTCAGAACATGGAGTCTTTTTTTTTTTCCCAAGGGAAAAAAACACCAAGAAAGTCCAATTGCCTTTTGGATAAGCATCTTGGGACAGCCTGGTTATCTAATATCTGAAAGCAGGGGCATGAGGAGCAATTTCATCTCTTTATAAGAATGTCTTTGCTTCCTGATTCCAGCTGGTTTCAAAGTATAAGGAAACTTCTCACACCTCCGCCTTGTGTATTTCTCAGCTATATTCTTATGCACACATCCCAGCTGGGCTGTAAATCTCTGCTTTTATCTTCACAACCCTGGCAGTTATGTAGGTGGGATCATTTAAAAGCAACGGGAAAGAGAAGGATTTGGAGGTATCTCTTTCTATGCTGAGCTGGATCTTTCTCTTCTAAAGCTCTTCCCCGACAGCACGAAGCCAACTCTTCTTCCCAATAAACCCCTTTAATTTAGTTTTCAGTGAATTCCTCTCCAGCAAAGTCTTGGCCAACAGTCTTTCTAGAGATTTCACAATTACGGACCTTTATCCGAGAGTTGCCAGTCTGATATCTTTCAGATGCCACACTGTAGCAAACAATGCTTGGCAAGAATGCAGGAACAGATCTTCACCCAAATGAACTAATTGTCTCCTGCAAAACCACACTCCCCTTTTGCTCCTCTTTAGTCCCTATGGGAGGAGCCATTCACCGTCCACCTGTGGCTTTACTCCCAAGTCGACCCTTGTGTTTAGCTGTTCTCTTCTCCTGCAGCTCTGTGCATGCGCATACAGGGAACAGGCTCCAGCTGTTCTTCTGCCTCACTGATGTCCAACTCTGAAGACAGCTGATAACTGTCAGACGGCTCTGGCTCCATCTCTGCCTCCAATGCAGAGCACTTATTAGAGCCTTTTTGAGACTCCAGGACTGGCCCATGTTCCTCCTCAACCTCCTCACTGTCCAAATCTGCTGCCAGTTCCACTGGCTGCTGGCGGGCCACAACACAAGTGTTCTTCTGTTTCTAAGGGCTTCAGGTGTGGGTGTGTCAATTGATGGGTCAGGTGTGAGTCATCAATGAGTCTTGTGATGCATCTTGTGATAAGGAGGTTATATCAGGGAGGTGAACTGCTGGTGGGAGGGGTTGCATGGGTAAGGTTGAAGGTCAGTGCTGTCAATGGTAGGCTGTGTGGTTGATTTGGATTCTCAGGGGTTTGTAGGCTGGTTGTAGGTCAATGTGTCTGTTTGTGGAGTGCCATGCTTCGATGAACTCACAAGCAGGGACAGTGGTAGGATGGCCAATGATTTTTGTGTTGCTCCAGTCAGACTAGTGCTGTCTGGTGTCGGCAATGGTAGAGATTAAGGATTTGGAATCATGGTTTGACTGCCAGCCCATGTTCTAATTGGTGTTTTAATCAATGTGATGTTTGTCCAACATAGAATGGGTTGCAATGGTTTCTCTCAGACCTAGGAATGAGGTGGGGGCGATCTACCTCTAAAAAAAAAAAACTACTTGCCAAAAAATTGCAGGGTTTTGTCCAAGTGCTCTCAAAGAATCAGATATGATTGAATGATAAAAAGGAAAAATATAATTGGCGTTTCTTATTAACTTGCCTACCAACTAATCAAAATAAGGGTATGGACCATTTGTTGGATTCAATTTCTTTTTACTACAGGTTCTGTGGGCATGGCTGGGTGGGCATGGCAGGGGAAGGATACTGTAAAATCTCCAGTCAGAGGTGGTATTTGCTAGTTCTCCAAACTACTCAAAATTTCCGCTACCGGTTCTCCAGAACTGGTCAGAACCTGCTGAATACCACCTCTGGTATGGACAGTGGTGGGATTCAATTTTTTTTTACTACCTGTTCTGTGAGTGTGGCTTGGTGGGCAGGGCTTGGTGTGGTAGGTGTGGCTTGGTGGGTGTGGCAGGGGAAGGATACTGGAAAATATCCATTCCCTCCCCACTCCTGGCTGAAGGTTAATGCCAAATCCCCATTATCTCCCCAACCCACTAACCTGCTTTCCAGCTCTGTTTTCCCGCGCAGGGCAACAAAAGACCCAGCCGATCAGCTGGGACTCAATGGGAGACAGAGAATAGATGGGGGCAGGGCCAGTCAGAGGTGATATTTGCCGGTTCTCCGAACTACTCAAAATTTCCGCTAGCGGTTTTCCAGAACTGGTCAGAACCTGCTGAGTATGAATGGGTTCCCACAGGGTATTAAAACAGCATTTAACACAGATTTTTGGCGTGCAGGAAAACACTCCACTAAGGCCAGGCCCTTACTCCTAACTGCCTCTTGGTCCCTGCAACCACAGACCAGATGTTAGGATAAAATGCAAGAAACTAATTTCTTTGATTTGCTAATAAGCTGCTTTCTGATTTAGTCCAGGACATGTGTTGTTGTGCAAGTGTGTTTGGAAGAGATGGATTGTCCTCCAGGTAACAATAGGGATTTCTTGAAGGGAACAGCTGCATGTGGAAGAAACTTTGGAAAGTTGTTCAACCTAGAGAATAATCCTTTAAAAAGGCTTTTTGCAAAAAAAAGAAGGAAAACAAAAAGGTTCTTTTTGTGTGTGGCTTTCTTCCCTTTGGGCCTACTTAAGATACTAATCATGGAGGCTGTTAAAAGTCAATTGGTTGTAGAAAAAGAAAAAAAAGTACTTTATTTTTAAAAAAAGATATTTCTATTTTTCTTTGTTTATTGACAAAAACGTTTTAAGCATGTCCTTAGTCCCAGAAGTCAGGATTTGGCTGGTCACAAAGAGAGACCCTTTGTTGAATTTGATCCCAGCCAATGATCTTTTACAACATTTTTATTTTTATTTTTTATTATTATGTTTTTATTGTATTTCCATTATTACAACTCAAAACATCATAATTTCAACAGCATTTTTGTCATCTCTACGAATTATTATCTTATATGTCTTAACAGATTACATTTACATTTATCTAACATTAATTAATAAACTTATCCATAATTATTATTCTTATATATTCTACATATTCATCATTCGTTTTCTTGAGGTCTCTTACAAGTTAATTTCCTATCTTATTTCTGTTTGTTATCCAATCATACCATTTGTTCCAAATTAAAAAATATTCAAGTCTTCTTTCTCATTCAATTTAAATGTAAGCATTCGTTTCAGCACTTTCCACTATTTTTAGTTGTATCAATTCTTCACTAGGAATATTATAAGTTTTCCATATTTGTGCATAGGCTATTCTGGCGGCTATTCTGGTAACATTAAATATTTTACTTTTTGGGAATTTGATATTTTATAATTCCTAAGAGAAAAGTTTCTGGCCTGGGTTCAATTTGATAATTGGTGATCTCCTGTAGCCAATTTTTAATTTGGATCCAGAATGTTCAGGTCTTGGGGCATAGCCACCACATATGTTAGAATGTACTGTCAACTTTTTTTGCATTTCCAGCATTTTGGACTTACATTGGGGTATATTTTTGCCAATCTCCTTGGGGCCAGAAAAAGAAAAAAAGTTTTTTTTAAAAAAAGATATTTCTATTTTTCTTTGTTTATTGACAAAAAAGTTTTAAGCATGTCGTCAGTCCCAGAAGTCAGGATTTGGCCAGTCACAAAGAGAGACCCTTTGTTGAATTTGATCCCAGCCAACTATCTTTTACTATAGTTTTAATCAACTCTATAACTAGAATTCTCCAGACAAAATCTTACCAGGAGTTTTATAACACATCCCGGGAGGCTTCCTATCCCGTTGTTTCTGCATCAGATTAAAAATAGAGAAGGATTGATGTTCTCGGAGCTTGAAATCCTGATTTGAGAAAAGCTCTACCTTTTCCCAGAGGAGAAAGCATGAAAATATATATATTGTTAAGCCATTCAGATCATTGACTGAGATTAGAGGCTATACAGACTGAATAAACAAACAAGTCAATAAACAATCAAACATGGTTTCCTTATTTTAAGATGAGTGTTTTTTTTTTTCCAGGTCTAATAATCTGTCTGCCTTGACAGTCCATTGATCTAGGCATCCATCCACCCACATAAAACCCGGCTCATTAAAAAAAATATATGAACATTTTCCATTTGCAAAACTTAACCCATAATATCTTCACTTCAGGAATGTGAAGTATTATCCGAAAGTGTTTCAACATTTTGGAGAGCTGGCTAACGTTGGTTCCTTCTCCAGCAAGAAGTGATGGTCTAAAATATTAAAATAATAAAATAAGATAATGTTTATATGTGTTTTTCTTCTCTTATAAATGCTGCTTTCCTCACCCAATAATACTTGGGCAACAGGAAAATGAAAATCTATTTTTTAAAAACAAGTTTTATTGGTTTTTAAAGACAAACAAAAACAAACAAAACATAAAAACATCCAACTTTCTTTCATAAGTGTACAAGCAGTGTGTCGGTTGGTTTACAATTTTTTTGTGCGTCCATTTCATAGTCTCAATTACAGTTACATTGATAATAACTCATATTATCAATCAAAAATTGAATACCCTAGTATCACTATTAAACAATCATTTGACTATAATTTTGTTCATTCATACTTTGCGAGATAACTATAACTTACTTTGTTTATTTTATAACAATTCACATAATCCTCCCAAATCTATCCTAAAAACATTTTATAGATATGATAACAAAAAAAGAAATACATCTTTATATAGTCATTATTTTCTAAAATTCTAGATATTCTATTATTGTATTTTATTATCTAACCATTGATAGAAAAGGTCCCACATTTTATAAAATTGTTTATCCTCTTGTTCTCTAATTTCAAATGTCAATCTACTCATTTCAGCACATTCTAATATTATCTTAATAATTTTCTCCTGTAATGGTATTTTCTCATTTTTCCAATTTTTAGCAAATACAATCCTAGCCGCTGTTAATACATTTAACAATCAAATATTTTAAATCTTTACTGTATATATCAGGTAAAATTCCCAATAAAAATATCTCTGGTTTCAAGTCTATATGTTTCTTTGTCATTGTTTCCAACCACATGCGGATTTTAGTCCAGTATTTTCTAGCGTCCTCACAAGTCCACCGGGAAAATGAAAATGTTGATGATAGGGTGCTCCTGCATAACCAGCCATGAAAGACTAAATGAGAGAGAGAGAGAAAGACAAACAGACAGACAGAGAGAACGAGAGAGAGAGAATGAGAGAAAGACAGACAGAGAGAATGAGAGAGAGAATGAGAGAGAGAATGGGGAGGGGCAGGCAAAATTAACACAAATGCCAGCCTAACTTTGGAATAGTTTTAATCAGAACATCAATGTTCATAAGAATTGTGCTACTTTCATCAGAATGACAAAAGTGTTCTTGGTGTCATCTTCCTAGCTTCACACCCTTTCAGTGTGAATGTGATGTTGCAAGACACATATCAAAACTGTGTGGAGTTGCATCATGACAGGGCAATGATGCTTTTGTCGGCCTAATGCCCCTTCATTTCTCCATCTGCCATGGATAGTGCTTAATCAGAACTGCTTTAGAGACAGGCAGAGAAGCTTGAATTCACACTCCTGGATGCTCTTGTGCACGGCTGTACTTTCAGCCAAGTGCAGGCTATTTTTAAAAACAAACAACAAAAGCACACAAAAAATGAAAGACTAAATGAGAGAGAGAGAGAGAGAGACAGAGAGAGGGGGAGAGAGAAGGAGGGAGAGGGAGAGAGAGAAAGGGAAAGAGAGGGAGAGAGAGAAAGGGAAAGAGAGAGAGGAAGAGGTATAGATGGAGGGAACAAGGGAGAATGATGGAAAGAGAGAGAAAAAGAGAAACAGAGAGGGAGAGGGAGAGAGGGAAGGAGAGAGAGGGAGAAAAAAAGAGGCAGAGGGGGAGAAAGAGAGGGGGAGAGAGAGAAAGAAAAAGAGGAAGGGAGAGAGAGAGAGAAGGGGAGAGAGAAAGAGAGAAAAAGAGAGAGGGGGACACAGAGAGAGAGACAGAAAGAGGGACAGAGGGAGAGATGGAGGGAGGGGGAGAGGGAGAGATTGAGAGAGAGATTAAGTATAGAATATAGTTGGGATCACCTGTGGTTTGAGCCTGATATTATGATCCCATATTTTAGTAGGTAGCAAAGCAGGTGCTACGTTACCTGCTAAAATATATATTCATTCTACTTGACAAATGTTGGTCCTGCTTTGATTCAGGAGTCATCCTTTGACATATCATCATCAAGCATGAATGGATAGAAGATGAAGATTTTATAATACAGATGTCTCAAATGCAGGTAGCCCTCAACTTACAATAGTTCATTTAGTGATCATCGGAAGTTACAAGATCACTGAAAAAAGAAAAGACTTAGGATCGTTTTTCACACCCAAGGCCGTGGTGGCATCCTTCTGTACATCTTGTTTGTACTTTTAAAGTTCCATTTTCAGTTCTTCTAAAAGTGGAGCCATTTTAAACAGTTTTAAACAACCACCCGATTGATTTTAGTTATTCAAATACAATAACCAAAAATCCAGAAATCATCGAGTAATCCAAATAGTACCAAGTTATTTCTTCTTATTTCTTTTTCCACTTTCTCTTCCTGGAGTTTTTGTTGCAATATTTCACTTAAAATGTATCTTTTGGAAGTGTTGTTGAGATTTTGCTGTAATTCCAGGCAGTCTCCTCCCTTCCAGATCCTGCCCTTTTATTCTTTTTCTCTCCTTTCCTGTTTTCAAAAGCTTTTGATTATCCAGAAATCTCTATTATCCCTTTGACTTTTTATTTTCAGCGTTAAATGCTTGTTAATGTCAAAGGGGATTTTTTTTTCCAATTTCTTGCTTAAGTCTCTTAGCTGTCAGTATAGGAAAAAGAGAAGAAAAAAAAACAAATCTTTTCCCTTTTCTCTCTCCTTCGCAGCTTAAAAATCTTCTTAGGGGACAATGTTATTGTTTTTTTTAATAGTTTCAATTCCAGGGTACCTTATTTGTTGCTTTTGCTGTTTGACCCGGTCAACCAAAACTTTCTCTTCTTATCTTCCTCCTGCACATTCTTTTCCAGTCGAGTTCTTCTTTATGGTGGCCATTTCTGACCATCGCTACAACCGCCTTCGGGAAAGGGAGTAATGGCCAGCTGGGGAGGAGAGATGCAGCTCTCCTCAAACCTGCAGGCAGTCTCCCCCTTTTGCACCACCTCTATGGGGTGGCTTAGCCCCAAAACCAGCCATCTCAGGGTGCTCCAGCGGCAAGCGCGGATTGAAGCCTCACAGAAATGAGGTTTTGGTCTATCGCCGAAGAAGTTTAAACCGGAAGTCCCACCGTAGTGGTATCCTTCTGGTCACGTGATCAAAATTCAGGAGCCTGGCAACTGACTCATATATATGACAGTTGCAGTGTCCTGGGGTCATGTGATCCCCTTTGGTGAACGTCTGACAAGCAAAGTCAACGGGGAAGCCTTCTGTTCTGACCCAAACCTTGTTCCAAGTTAACAAACACCAAACAGAGATAAAAGCAAAACCTTTTAATGCTTCTCTGTGGATTCCATTAATTCATGGTTAAAAGTCTATTAAAACTAATTGTCTCTGATAAGAACGAGCCTTGCCAAGGTTGTGCAAGGCTGCCAAGAATACTAGATAAACTTACTAAGAAATATTTCAAACACAAAGAGTCTCTAAACACCAACTAAGATAATCCGAACGTCCACAAGGCTTGAGTGCAAAAACTTCTTTGCTTCCAGCAAAGAACTCTGGTTTCTCAGCTGGCTTTTATCTTCTCAGAGAGGGGCCATTACCTTGCAGCCTTATTCCCGGGTCTCCCATGCTGCTGCAGCTGCTCTTTCCTTCGAGCAGCACTCCACACACGCACCCTGAGCACAGGCTCCTCGGGGACCTCTTCATCACTGCTGCCAGCCTCCACAATCTCCGAAGCCAGCACTCCACTCCCTGATGGTCCTGGCCCCATCCCTGCATCACATGCAGGCCCCTCATCTGAGTCCTTGCTCTCCGAGACCGCAGCCCTCCGCACCTGCTGCCGGCGAACCACAACAGCCACTTAGCTGTGTTCCTAACTTAACAACTGCAGTGATTCACTTAACAACTATGGCAAGGAAGGTTTTAAAATGGGGCAACATTTCATTTAACAACTGTCTTACTTAGCAACATACATTTGGGGCTCAGTTGTGGTCATAAGTCAAGGAATAGCTGTAGTTACCTACTCAATCCAGATAGGAAGTAATTGGAGCCTGCCCACTACAGTCATTGGTTGAAACAGTTGCAAAATGGGTTGATTGTGTGATGGACACGATTTTATTACCTGTTTTGTGGTGGTCATTAGATGAGAGCACTGTGGTTGTTAAGAGAAGCAACGGATTGCTGCGAGTGCAATGTTGGTGAGAAGCAGAAGTAAATGCTGGTTTAAGGCAAAATGATAAAAAAATGTTCCAAATGGTCATAAATGCAACTATGTTGCTAAGTGCCCGAATTGTGGCCATGTGTCTGTGGAGGGAGCCCCACCGTCGTAACTCAGAATCGAGGATGGACGTCTCCTTTTTCAGTCTAGTCACAACTTTGGTGAGTCGTAACTCAACAAGTACCTCTATGTTTCTGATCTCCTATCTATTTAATTTAATAATATGAAATATAATATATTATAATATAGTATAGTATAACATAATATAATTAGTATAATATAATGTTATGTAATATATTGTAATATATTTTAATATAAAACAATAAACTGCAATATAATACAATTAACATAACATAGCATAGCATGACATAATTAATATGAAACTAAATCAAACTAAACTATTCAATACACTATATTATACTATGCTACAATAATATAATACAATTATTTATTTATTTGATTTGTCAATCATTTACAAGATAATAGGTATAAATATAAACATGAGTAAGAATACAGGAAATGGGTAAGAATAAATGGGGATAGTAGGACAGGGACGGGAGACACGATGGTGCACTTAAGCACAATATAATAATATATATCGTATCATATCATATCATACAATACAATACACTATAATAATCTAATCTAATAATAATATAATACACTATACTACACTACATTACACTACACTATACTATACTATACTAATATGAAATTAAACTAAACTAAACACTGTTCAGGGCTTGGACAAAATCCTGTATCCCTTAACTGAGTATTTTACTCTAGCACATTGTTCCATGTCTGACATTTGCTGAGTCCAGCTGCAAAAGTATCTGTTCACCACTTCACAGTAATAAATCTAACCTACCTTTTACCATTTTGTCATCAAGAATATCATGGGAAATCTGTTCAGGTACTCAGGAGTCCTGATTTAATATGCCTACAGGGTCCATTATTTTGATAATAATTTAAGGAAAGGCAAAATTGGTCAAGCACACTGCTCTTCGGGGTAATCTTTTCTAAATGCTGACATGCCATCTCCTTGCTATCTTATTCAAGAATTTTGACCAGCATTGATCTGTAACTAAGTGATGGGCAATACCTGGGTTCTACCTTTATTTTCCTTTCACAGGGATGAGATTAATATTTATCTCTTTCAAGTATTCTGTCATTCCAGATATTATCCAACATTTCTCAATGATTACAGGCAGCAGTTCTGAAAAATATATTTAGAAGTTTCCTCTTAGCACCCTAAAGGATAATTTGTCCTTGCTGGCATTTTGAAGTTACTTTTAAAAAGCTAGAAAGTCCCACTGTCATTAGAAATGGAATCCTAACACACTGAACAACTAAATAATGAAGGCCTTTATTTTAACATAAATATGTATAATAACATTACAATTACATAAATATGATTAAATATGATTAAAGTAAAAACATTATTAATTCTATCTAATAGTGTAATTCTATCTAATAGTGTTATTCTAATAACACTATTATTACATCTATCCAAACGAATGAGACCCAGATGCCTCACTGTTGATGTATATTCTAAAATAAAATATATAAAACATTTTTTTTAAAAAAAAAGTCTTGCAAGCTAGGAGCTGCTGCTATCCTAGCTTTAAATCTATGAGTCCCTTCTTGGGACTGTGTATATAGTCATTTATGTTGGGCAAACTCAAGACAAAACATTACAATGAAAGCAACAGCAAAAGTGGATTAAGGCGACTTAAAGGCTGTCCAAGCAAAGGGAACAACAGAAAACAGGACCATGGATAGCTCCGAATAGATCCTCAACAGTTTATCTTTTAAGAGAATAATAGGAGGAGCTTTGCTAACACAGGAATGTTTAATCGGAAGCTCAGGTACTTCCCTTATAATACCTCCCAGTAGTGGGAAACCCCATATCACTTTTAACTACAAATCCCTCTTTTTGACTTTCTTTCTTTCTTTCTTTCTTTCTTTCTTTCTTTCTTTCTTTCTTTCTTTCTTTCTTTCTTTCTTTTCCTTCCTTCCTTCCTTCCTTCCTTCCTTCCTTCCTTTCTTTCTTCCTTCCTTCCTTCTTTTCTTCTTTCCTTCCCTCTCTGCCTTCCCTTCTCTTTCCCTCCCCTTCTCATTCTTTTTTCCTGTCTTCCTTTTTCCCTCACTCCCTTCTTTCTTTCCTCTCCACCTTCCCTTGCCTAAACCATGGTTACTGCTGCTTATATTACCAGGCAAATAATGTCTCAGTTTGAAACATGAATCTCAGTAAATTCAAGATTTTATCTCCCCCCAAAACAGGTGCACAGTGGTGGTGCAGTGGTTAGAGTGCAGTATTGCAGGTTAACTCTGCCCACAGTCTGGAGTTTGGTCCTAATAGGATCAAGGTTGACTCAGCCTTCTATCCTCTGAGGTCGGTAAAAGGAGAACCCAGATGCCTACTCTGTAAATCACTTAGAGTTGTAAAGCAGTATATAAATCTAAGTGCTATTGCTATTCCTCCCTCCCTCTCTTCTCCTTCCTTCTTTCCTTCCTTCCTTCCTTCCTTCCTTCCTTCCTTCCTTCCTTCCTTCCTTCCTTCCTTCCTTCCTTCCTTCCTTCCTTCTTTCCTTCCTGTACTTAGACTTATATACTGTCTCACAGTGCTTTTAGCCTTCCTTCCTTCCTTCCTTCCTTCCTTCCTTCCTTCCTTCCTTCCTTCTAGTACCTTCACCTTCCCTTCCTTCCTTCCTTCCTTCCTTCCTTCCTTCCTTCCTTCCTCCTTCCTTCCTTCTAGTACTTAGACTTATATACTGTCTCACAGTGCTTTAGCCTTCCTTCCTTCCTTCCTTCCTTCCTTCCTTCCTTCCTTCCTTCCTTCCTTCCTTCCTTCCCCTCCCCTCCTTCCTTCCTTCCTTCCTTCACAGTGCTTTCAGCCTCCTTCCTTCCTTCCTTCCTTCCTTCCTTCCTTCCTTCCTTCCTTCCTTCCTTCCTTCCTTCTTTTCTTCCTTTTTTGTTGAAAAAGTTGGATAATCATGCAAGGAACTTTTTTCTATAGTTTGCTAGTTTTCCAGTGTAAATCTGTCGGAGTCTCTGAGACTTTGTATGCAATAGATCTTGGCTGAGGCAGTAATTGACTCTCCAGATGTTATCCACAAGAAGTCTAGACCTCGGAGACCTTGCTTTGGACCTCTGGAAACCCATTTAGTAAACTGAATTTATCTCTGCTGAGAAAGAACCAGCTGTTTAATTGGGATAAAAGATTTCAGGAGAAAATAAAACAGCCTCCTGGCAAGAAATTTATTTCCCAGCGAAAACAGTACACAGGATGTCAAGGGCTCAAAATTCTCCCAAGCAACTTGCCTTCATATTCCTACCAAGTGATGTGTCAGGTCTGCCACAAATAAAGCGGAGGAAATATCTTCCCTAAAGAGATTGAGCTAAGAAAATGAGCCCTTTTGATTTTGAGAATCGTTTCAAGTTGACAAAATGGCCATTCAGTTGAAATGGGGAGCAATCACTGTTCAGCTTGTTGGAATTCAAGAGGACCTATAAAATGTGATGGCCAACACGATGGTGCTTCAGGAAATGATAGAGGCCTGGAATGAAGACTTTCAGAAATCTTTCATGATGGTGAAGAGGCTAAATCTTTGGAGAACTTTGAAATTTGTTTCCAAAAGTTATACGTTTTTATTGTGTTGCCTTATATCTGTGGATATATTTCACTTAGATGTGCCCACAGATATTTACAGTACTTGCAGTACAATATTCTTTACGAAAAGCATTTCCAAATCACTTTGCAAAATGGAGTATATACATAGTTATGGATGATATACTGTACATACGGAAAATATGAATTGGTTGTAAGTCACCCAGAGTCACCTCTGGTTCTGATGGACAATACATTAGATAGAGATAGAGAAATAGAGAGAGAGAGATAGAAAGAGAGAGAGAGAGAGAAAGAGACGGAGAGAGAGAGAAAGAGAGAAAGAGAGAGGCAGAGAGAGAGAGAGAGAGAAATAGATTGATACATAGATGATAGATAGATAGATAGATAGATAGATAGATAGATAGATAGATAGATAGATGATAGATAGATAGATAGAAGACAGATATGATAGATGAAAGGACAGATGATACATGATATGAGAGAGAGAAAGAGAGGAGTTGGAGGGAGGGAGGGAGGGAGAAGAACAGGGGATGAGAAGCATAATTATCTTAGATGTCAGTCTAACTTTAGAATAGTTTTAATCAGAACATCAATGTCCATAAGAATTGGGTTACTTTCATCAGAATAACAAAAGTGTTCTTGGTGTCATCTTCCTAGCTTCACCCCCCTTTCAGTGTGAATGTGATGTTGTAAGACACATATCAAAACTATGTGGAGTTGCATCATGACACAGAAATGATGCTTTTGTCAGCCTAATGCCCCTTCTCTTCTCCATCTGCCATGGATAGTGCCGAATCAGAACTGTTTTAGAGACAGGCAGAGAAGCTTGAATTTACACTCCTGGATGCTCTTGTGCACGGCTGTACTTTCAGCCAAGTGCAGGCTATTTTTTTTTTTAAACAAACAACAAAAGCACAAAAAATAAATGTCAGTTGGAAACTGACATTCAGCTCTGTAGAGGCCTCTGAGAGTTACTAACAATAAATAAAGATAAAGGGAGGCAACAGGAGAAGAGAAAGGAGAAAGATGGCAGGTAAAGGAGGAGAAGGAGAAGGGGAAGGAGAAAGATGGGAGGGAGAAGGAGAAGAGGAAGGGAAAGAGGAGGAGGAAGGGAAAAGGAGGGGGAGGGGAGGAGGAAGATAATGAGAATGATGAGAGGAAGAGGAAGAGGAAGGGAAGGGAGTGGAAAGAGTGGAAAGGAGCGGTGACTGTATCATAAGTCAAAGGAGTTTTGCTTCCTCGTCTCACTTTTAATGTCTAATTCCAGCCCCTGATCCATCACAGGTAGTCTTTGATGTATAACTATAACAGAGCTTGCCTGTTATGGAAATATAGCATAAAAAGGGTTAGTCCCGTGGCCAACCCAATTTTACCATTTTTGTGTCAGTCGCTAAGTGGGTCACCACTGTGTCCAATAGGTCACAGTTTTGCTGGAGTGCCGCTTTTCAGCCAAACCGTAATCAAATGTGGGGTGTCTGTGGGATTGCTGCAAACAGCAATAAATATGGTTGTGTCACTGAGCTCAGACTGTTTGTGACTCCAGAGCAAGCCTGACCATCAGAACTTCAAATCTGACTCCAAAGTCCCCTTTTGGGGGGGAGTTGGTCATAATTTCGAAAGGCTGCTAAGCAACAAGTCATAATTTGAGGATAGCAACAGCATGAGCACAAATATATCACTTCACAGTGCTTCCTAGCCCTCTCTAAGCAGTTTTACAAAGTCAGCCCATTTCCCCCAATAATCTGGGTCTGCACTTTATTGACCTTGGAAGGATGGAAGGCTGAGTCAACCCTGAGCCTAAATGCTACACTTAAGAGATGTAATAAATGTATACTATTTTATTCAGTAAGAGTAGGAAGGGGGGACGGAGAGAAGGGAGAGAAATAGGGAGGGAGAAGGAAGGAAGGAAGGAAGGAAGGAAGGAAGGAAGGAAGGAAGGAAGGAAGGAAGGAAGGAAGGAAGGAAGGAAGGAAGGAAGGAAGGAAGGAAGAAAGGAAGGAAGGAATAGCAATAGCACTTAGATTTATATATCACTTCACAATGCTCAACAGCCCTCTCAACAATCTGGATCCTTATTTTACTAATCTCAGAAGGATGGAAGGCTGAGTCAACTATGAGCCAGTCAGAATCAAACTGCTGGCAATGGGCAGAATCACCCTGCAATTCTGCATTCTAACCACTTTACCACCATGACAAGGAAGGAAGGAAGGAAGGAAGGAAGGAAGGAAGGAAGGAAGGAAGGAAGGAAGGAAGGAAGGAAGGAAGGAAGGAAGGAAAGGAAGGAAGGGGGAGGGAGGGAGGGAGGAAGGAAGAAAGGAAGGAAGGAATAGCAATAGCACTTAGATTTATATATCACTTCACAATGCTCAACAGCCCTCTCAACAATCTGGATCCTTATTTTACTAATCTCAGAAGGATGGAAGGCTGAGTCAACTATGAGCCAGTCAGAATCAAACTGCTGGCAATTGGCAGAATCACCCTGCAATTCTGCATTCTAACCACTTTACCACCATGACAAGGAAGGAAGGAAGGAAGGAAGGAAGGAAGGAAGGAAGGAAGGAAGGAAGGAAGGAAGGAAGAGTTCTTCAAACAACAGCTTTAAGACTTGTGGACTTCAACTCCCAGAATTCTTCTTGCAGTCATGTTAGCTCAGGAATTCTGGGAGTTGAAGTCCACAAGTCTTAAACTTGGTTTAAGACCCTTGGTTTACAGAGTCAGCCTATGGCCCCTAACAGTGTGGGATTCATTTTTTTTTTTAAACTACCAGTTCTGTGGGTGTGGCTTGGTGGGCGTGGCAGGGGAAGGATATTGTAAAATCTTCAGTCAGAGGTATTTGCCGGTTCTCTGAACTACTCAGAAATTCTGCTACCGGTTCTGCAAAACTGGTCAGAACCTGCTGAAGACCACCTCTGGCCCTCAACAATCTGAGTTCTCATTTTACTGACCTCAGAAGGTTGGAAGGCTGAGTCAACTTTGAGCTGGTCAGGATCAAACTGCTGGCAATGAGCAGAATAACCCTACAATGCTGCATTCTAACCACTGCTGCACCAGGGCTCTTCGGGTGGGGTGGGGGGTGCCTGTATTTGGAAAGAATGCCAGCATTGCAATCCTCTACATCCTATCCCTATATTAGGGCTTTGCAAATTACGAAAAAGATGCTGTACTTCACTGAAGAGGAATGAAATCTGTTTCCCAAGTTCCTAAACTGATGTATCTGTTACTTCTCAGAGTGAAGCCGGGTATGTGGGTGGCTGTGTGTTTTGATCTCCTTTTGGCTCCCCTGCAGCTTCATCCTGCAGAGCTGAACATCAATCTTTCACTAGCAGCACCTGCTTAGACGTGGTTGGAGGTGATGCAAATTGCTTCATCAAGGCAAGAGAAGAGAATCCAGAGCATGAATCTGATTATTGAAATTAATTTAAATTACATTGCACAGGAGAAAAGAGAGAGAGAAAGGGGGAGAGGGAGGAAGGAGGAAGGGAAAAAAAGAGAGAGAGAGAGAGAGAGAAGAGAGAAGAAGGGATGGAAGGACAGAAGAAGGGAGGGAGGAAAAGAAAGAAAGAAAGAAAGAAAGAAAGAAAGAAAGAAAGAAAGAAAGAAAGAAAGAAAGAAAGGAAAGAAAGAAAGAAAGAAAAAGAAAGAAAGGAGTGGTGGAGGGACAGAGGAAGGGAGGGAGGAAA
Source organism: Pseudonaja textilis (assembly GCF_049901715.1). Taxonomy (NCBI): domain Eukaryota; kingdom Metazoa; phylum Chordata; class Lepidosauria; order Squamata; family Elapidae; genus Pseudonaja; species Pseudonaja textilis. The sequence continues at coordinate 250,507,932 of NC_141991.1, forward strand.
AGAAAGACAGAAAAAGAGAAAGAAAGAAAAAGAATGAGAAAGAAAGAGAAAGAAAGAAGGAAGGAAAGAAAGAAAGAAGGGATGGAGGGACAGAGGAGGAAGGAAGGGAGGGAGGAAAAGAAAGACAGAAAAAGAGAAAGAAAGAAAAAGAATGAGAAAGAAAGAGAAAGAAAGAAGGAAGGAAAGAAGGAAAGAAGGGACAGAGGGAGGAAGGGAGGGGAGGGAGGAAAAGAAATAAAGAAAAAGGGAAAGAGAGAAATAAAGAGAAAGAAATAAAGAAAGAAAAAGAAAGAAGGGACGGAGGGACAGAGGGAGGTAGGAAAAGAAAGAAAGGAAAAGTGAAAGAGAGAGAGAAAGAAAGAAAGAAAGAAAGAAAGAAAGAAAGAAAGAAAGAAAGAAAGAAAGAAAGAAAGAAAGAAAGAAAGAAAGAAAGAAAGAAAGAAAGATTACATACAAAGGTACATGTAGCACAACAGTATCTGGCTGTTTTTTTCTAAGCTAGAAAGTTGGGCCTATTTAGCCCAACAGGTGTGCAGGTAGGTTGGTGATCTGACAAAAAATACAACCCGTGGAACAAAGCATTGCCAACAAACTCTTTATAGTGACAAGAGAACTATAGACATGAGTCCATGAAATCATGTGGCATGGAACCTGATTCAAGAAGACCATGCTGTATGCTTTTTCAGGTGAGATTTATTTATTTGATTTGTTTTGATTTGACTTTTCAATTGCTTACAAGGTAATAGGTATAAGTATATACATAGTTATGAATACATGAAATGGGTACATATAAGAAAAATAAAAGAAACAATAGGACAGGGACGGTAGGCACGTTGGTGCGCTTATGCACGCCCCCTACAGACCTCTTAGGAAAGGGGTGAGGTCAATAGTAGACAGTCTAAGGTTAAAGTTTTTGGAGTTTGGGGAAGAAACCACAGAGTCAGGTAGAGTATTCCAGACATTGACGGATGGCGGAAACTGCGGGGAAGGCACAGGCAGCAGGAATGCAGGAGAAAGCGAGGGCACAAGGGGAAGAAAGCTAGGGTGCACCCAGGGGTGGGATTCAATTTTTTTAACAACCAGTTCTGTGGGCGTGGCTTAGGTGGTAGATGTGGCTTGGTGGTCATGTGACTGGGTAGACATGGCTTGGTGGTCATTGGTTGGGTGTGGCCAACTCAATATCACTCGCATTGAGGCATGCTTCTCCTCGCCTGGCCTCTTGTGACTGTGGGGATGCTGCAACAGTAGTAAGTGTGACAAATGGTCATAAGTCACTTTTTTCAGTGCCATTGTAACTTTTAATGGTCACTCCACACAAGCAAAGTACCAGTGAAGGAGGGGGAAAAAAAACTCCAGAGAAGTTCCAGAGACAGGAAGTCTAGTCCTGCCAAGAATGTAATGAGGGTTAACGGAGAGGCAGTTTCTGTAAGCAACACTAGAATGTTTCCTTCCTGCCTTCCTTACAGGATTAGGCCAGAAATTTCTTCTAACAACCAGTTCTCCAAACTGCTTAGAATGTTAACAACCGGTTCTAGCGAATAGGTGGGAACTGGTAGAATCCCACCCCTGGGTGCACCAGGGGAGGACTGTGGAGATTGGGGAAGGCTCTACCCCTGCGCATGTGTGGCAGAAATCTGAAGAACAATTGGCCAGCAGGAGGCGCATGTGCATGTATGGTGGAGCTAGGCTGGGGTGATGGCTGGCGTGCCTGCAGAGGGCTTTGTGTACCACCTGTGGCACACATGCCATAGGTTCGCCATTACAGGTATAGGGCCTCCTGCTTGAGCAGGAAGTTGGACTAGAAGATCTCCCTTCCAACTCTGTTATTGTATATTTTACGTTATATATTCTACTTCAGTTCCACATACTTTTCTTTCCCGTAAAATATTGCACCAAAATTCCAAAGCATGGCTTTTCTGCACAACTGCAAATTCAATTACGAATTTGTTTATTTTTATTTTAATGCTCTGTTGCTGACTGTACAATGTCTATTTTTATTAGTATTTTTAATCTGACAGCCTTATTTCTTCCAAATGACAGTCATTTATGAAAGCTGCAGTTGTATGCTTGGGTCGTTGTTGTTTTTCTGCAAAGAAACAGATGGGGTTTTATTGTTGTTGTTGTTTAATACTAGGCATATTGTTTGTTATATTCTGACATTCAAAAATCAGATTTGTACGTCTATTCAGCCAAGTAAGTATTAGAAAGCTGGAAGAATTAAGGAATAAATATGCTTTGTTCTGGTCATACTAATTATACTCAACTTAGCATTTGCCAATCAGGTCCTAAATATTTACCTACAGGATAGAAATGCTGGCCTGAATCAGATTTTGGTTATACTAGTACATTTGAGCCTAAGATAATTGCCAGTTTTAAAATATTTGTTTTCAGAATTTGCATTCTATCTTGTTGATATGTGAAAAGAAGAGAAAAGAAGGACAAGGGGTGACACGATAGCAGTGTTTCAATATTTGAAGGACAGGAAAAGAAACAATGGATGGAAACTAATCAAAGAGAGAAGCAATGTGATGACCTGGGGTGTGGCACAAAAGCAACAGTCACAAAAATAGGTAAAATCCCTTTAATACTTCCAACATGGCTCCCAATGTCCAGTTATCATCGTCTGGAGAAAAATACTCTCCCAAAAACAGTTTTCAAAAGGAAGAAATTCCGTCCAAACTTAAAGTACATATAAATTAAAAATAAACACAAACCATACTGCAGCAATTAACGAGACAGGACAAGGGATTGAAGACATCAAAAGATAACAGACCACACACACTTGGGGAGGATGCCAGAACTCAGATAAGACTTGACAAACGGGAATAATGTCACACTTTGCTTCCAGCAGCTTTGCTGTGCACAGTTTGCCCTTTTGAACAGTCTTCCCAGCTGTAAGACAATGAAGGGGATCAGGGCCCTTTCCTCCCCCATAAACCATGCAACTCACGTTGCTCCCTTATCCGTTCTTCCCTGTGTGCCCTAGGATGAAGAGGAGGTGGGTCTGGGCCTTGCTCTGAAGGCCCAGCTGGACTGTGCCCTTCCCTAGTTTCCTCCACAGCCCCCAGAGCCACACTCCCACTCCCTGTCAGCTGTTCCATCTCTCCCTTGAAATTAGATTCCAACAAGAGCATGACAAGCAACCTGGAATTAAGGAGAAACTTCCTAACACTGAGAAAAATCAACCTGTGGAACGGCTTGCCTTCGGACGTTATAGTGCTCAATCACTTTTTAAAGAGGAGACAAGACAGCCCTTTGTCTGAAATGGTATAGGGCAGGGGTGTCCAACCTTTCACCTTCCCTGGGCTACATTAGAAGATGAAAATTGGGTTTGGGCCGCACATAAAATAAAATAACAGTAACGATACCTGATCATCCAAAAAAACCGTAGAAAACATAGTTAACATATTAAATTTATTTGGAAATGAAGTTATTGAGATGTTTTTATTATTAATTATTTATTAAAAATTATTTATTTTTTATCACAGTTTTTTTATCACGGTTTTTTTATCATGGTTTATTTTCCGGCCAAATTTTGCCGGGGAGAAAGCTCGCCGCCTCACGCCTACCTCTCCTCCTGCAAATGGCCCGGCTGGATGAGGCAGGACTGGAAGGCAGAAGCAGCAGCAGCAGCGGGGGCAGAAGCAGCGGCGGGGGCAGTGGCGGTGGGGGCAGAAGCAGCAGCGGTGGCGGGGGCAGAAGCGGAGGTGGCGGGGGCAGAAGCGGCAGCGACGGCAGAGGCAGAAGTGGCAGCGGGGGCAGAAGCAGCGGCGATGTCGGTGGTGGCAACAGCAGGAGGTGGCACTCTGACGGCGCCTGCTTTTTCTGTTGCTGCTTGGCCTGGCGCTCGCCTCGCCCTGCCTCGCGCCTGCTTCTCCTCCTCCTCCTCGCTGGCTCTGGCACGAAGGTTGGGGTGGGCACTGGGCCGCATTACAAGGTGACCTGGGCCGCATGCGGCCCTTGGGCCGCAGGTTGGACAAGCCTGGTATAGGGTCTTGTACTTGAGCAGGAGGTTGGACTATTAAGCCTCCAAGATCCCTTTTAACTATGTTCTGTGGATTGTGTGCCAGTTACAACCTTTCCTGTACCAACAATCCCTACTCATGCCCTAGTCACTTCCCATCTTAACTACTGCAATGTGCTCTCCATGGGGCTGCCCCTGAAGAGCATCCAGAAGCTCCAGCTGGTAAAAAATGCAGCGGCCCACATGGTTTTGTGCAAACCTTAGTGTGCATACATATCACCTCTCCTGCAGGAGCTGCATTGGTTGCCGATTTGCTTCCACGTGCAATTCAGGATGCTGGTTGTCACCCTTAAAGCCCTTCGTGGTTTGAAGGAACCGTCTCTTGCCGGTCACATCTACCCAACCCATTAGAGTGGGGAGGTAAGGAATGTTGTGGGTCCCGTCCCTGAGGGAGATACACCTGGTGGGACCCAGAAAAAGGGCCTACTCCCTGGTGGGTCTCTCTCTGTCTGGAATATCATTCCCCCCCAAAATTAGAATGGCCCCCACTCTAGTACTCTTCTGGAAGGCACCGAAGACCTGGTTCTGCTAGCGGGTCTGGGGAACTCAGAGCAGGATGGAGCCCATTAAATGTAGGTAGTGGGTGGGAGGGCTATTATTTTATTATTTTCTTAGTTTTATTTTTATATATGATGTTTTTATATTTGTATTTATATTTTATATTTATTTATATTTGTGTAAGCCGCCTTGAGTCACCATGTGCGAATAGGTGGCAATATAAATGTTCTTAAATGAATGAATGAATTAGTTAATTAATTAATTAGGAGGAATTTCCTGGCAGTGAGAACAATTAATCGGTGGAACTCTAACTTGAATCTGTTACACCTTCCTTGTTATACTTTCCCCACAAAGTGAGATGTGTTGGGCTGAGGGAGAGAATGGATGGTTCCAAGGTCAACCAATTAGCTCTCATGCCTAAAGTAGGACTAGAACTCTTAGTCTCCTCGTAATTGGCCCAAAGTCACCCAGTTGGCTTTCATGCTTAAGGTGGGACTAGTCTCCTGGTGATTGGCCCAAAGTCACCCAGTCAGCTTTTACCCTTGAGATAGGACTAGAACTCCCAGTCTCCTGGTGATTGGCCCAAAGTCACCCAGTCAGCTTTTACCCTTGAGATAGGACTAGAACTCCCAGTCTCCTGGTGATTGGTTCAATGTCACATAGCTAGCTTTCATGCCTAAGAAGGGACTAGTCTCCTAGTCTCCTGGTGATTAACCCAAAGTCACCCAGCTGGCATTCTTGCCTAAGGCAGGACTAGAACTCCCAGTCTCCTGCTTTCTGGCCTGCTGCCTTAACCTCTAGACCACACTGGCTCTCTATAATATAATCCAAAGCTATCTGTCCAAACAATACACTTCTTAATAGGACAGTAATTCAGCCGGTATCATACGGAGGCCATTCCACCTGGCGTAGCAATTGTATTATTTTATACAGCACGTTTCCTTTCTAAGAAAATCTAATTTTCCAGGAACCCAGAATTGATGGTTTGATCAAATTCAGCCAGCCTTAACATTTGTGTCCTGATTCCTGGCTGCATGCCAAAACTCACAAACAACAGATGGTGAGAAACCCTATCCAAGAAGGAGCTTTGAATAAATAGTCTAGGTGGCCTTGAAAATAAAAATGTATTTTTAAATATTGGCTATTAAATCTGCCCTCCTGCATTATCGAAATCGGAAAAAAGAATTCTGGCAACATAATACCGGGTCACAGCTACAAATGTTAAAACATTAATATCCAATAAACCTTTGGGAAATAGGTTTATCTTTGCTTCCAACAAACTGCAGTCACACGTTTGCTTTCTTTTATTTTTTATTTTTATATTTTAAATGTAACTTTTACTTAATAAATACAGGGAAATGGCACTGGTAGGAAAATTCCAAACAGCAAGATATTTCTCTGATGAATAATAAATAAGCAAAATGGTAAATCCTGCTAGGCTGTGATGTTATAGTTCCATTATCAGAGAAACAATATGGATAATTTAGAAAGAGAGGAGAAACTGTCCTTCTGTGATAGATAGATGATAGATAAATAGATAGATATCTCAGAGAGAGAGAGAGAGAGATGATAGATAGATATGACCTAGAAAGATAGAAATATGATAGATAGAGAGATGATGGTTAACACATAACAGATAATCAGAGTTGGAAGGGACCTTGTAGGTCATCTAGTCCAACCCTCCGCCCAAGCAGGAGACCCTACACCATTTCTGACAAATGGCAGTCCAATCTCTTCTTGAAAGCCTCCAGTGATGAGTCCAGCAAATACATATTCATTCATACAATAAACGCCATTGCAAAAACCTTCTACACACCAATTCCACCCAAGCTTTCTACAATTTTGTAAACAACAAACTAAAAGACTCAAGGTCCATCCCACCCCTGAAAGGACCTAATGGTAAAGACTGCAACAACAACACTATTAAAGCCAACCTCTTTAACACATTCTTTGGCTCAGTATTTGTAAACAGCAATGGATCATGTCCAGTATTTCCTAGTCGAGCCGCAGACAATTATAATGATCTAATACATATCGATTTTACAGAAGGCAATGTTGAGAAAGCACTATGCAATCTAAAACCATCTCTATCTATTGGACCGGATGGAATATGTGCCTACTTCTTAAAAAATCTACCCACTGCCATGGCCGAACCTCTAAGTATAATCTTTGAAAAATCTTTCAGGACCAGCTCCTTGCCTAACCTATGGTCACAAGCCATGGTCAACCCAATCTTCAAAAAGGGAGACCCCGCCTAGTTGAAAATTACAGCCCAATCTCTTTATGCTGCATCACCTGTAAAGTCATGGAATCAATTATTAACCAATCCATCATCCTCCACTTAGAGACAAACAACCTACTCTCTAATAAACAACTTGGTTTTAGGAAAAAACTATCATGTAATCTTCAACTCTTACACTGCAAAAACATATGGACTACACAACTCAATCAGGGCCAAGCAATAGATGCAATCTACATAGACATCTGTAAAGCCTTTGATTCAGTGGTACACGACAAACTACTCCTAAAACTAAAATCTTACGGTATCTCTGGACACCTGCATAACTGGATAGAAGCATTCCTGTCAAACAGACAACAAATGGTCAAAATTGGGAACGTCCTGTCAAATTCTGTACCTGTCAACCTGTCTCCCAAGGCAGTGTTCTAGGACCAACTCTCTTCATACTCTACATAAATGACCTCTGTGATGATATCAAGAGCAACTGTGTTCTCTTCGCTGATGATGTAAAGCTATTCAACACCACAGACAATACTGCTACCATTCAAAAAGACCTTGACTTTGTATCCGAATGGTCAAACAAATGGCAAGTTCAAATCTCAACAAATAAATGCTCTGTCCTAAATATTGGCAAAAAAAATCAGAAAATAAAGGACAGGCTGAATAGTCAAGACCTTGTTGATGATCCAGGCTCTGTAAAGGACCTTGAAATACTCATCTCGAATGATCTAGGTGCTAGAGCCCACTGTAACTATATAGCCAAAAAAGGCATTAAGAGTTGTTAACCTTATCCTATGTAGCTTTTTCTCTGGTAATATTACACTAATAACTAGAGCATACAAAACATTTGCTAGACCAATACTCGAATACAGCTCATCAGTCTGAAACCCACATTGCGTATCTGATATTAACACAGTTGAGAAAGTCCAGAAATATTTCACAAGAAGAGTTCTCCACTCCTCTACTTGTTGCAGAATACCTTATGCTACCAGACTTGAAATTCTAGACCTAGAAAACAATGCCTTGTGGAGTGGGGTGGGGCACTCTCCTCCTGAGTAGTTGGGCCAGCCTGTGCTGTTCCCACCTTCTCTCCACTCTCCATGCTCATGTATCAAGAGGGGAAGGTCCTTGCTCATTACCTGAGCTCCATTTCTTATGTTCACTGTTTAATCTCTCTTGGTTATCCTTTTTCTCCCTGCCTACAAGCCATCCCAATCCTGAAAGGCCCTGGCATGGTTGGGCCTGTTCCTTCCCATTTTCCTCCCAAGCCAACAAAGCCACCCCTTCAATCTCTGTTGGCTCCAGTTCCAGCTCATCTTCCCCTGCAGATTCAGGCTCCGACAGGGACATAACAAGAAGGTTTTTTTCCTCTACCGCAAGTATGTATGTTTGTGAGCCTCATTTATTAAGCATAAAAAAAAATATCTTCACATATCTGCCATCTGTGCTTGACCTGGGACAGGATACCCAATCATGGCCACCATCTTGATATTTTGAGTTCTTTTGCAATCCTCATCTGAAAGCAGCTTCATTTACACTTCTCCACCAAAATATGGAATTATCAGGGGGCAAAAAAACCCCTCTCTTTGTGGACTAAAATCCTATTTTGTAGAATAATAGACATTGCAGAAGTTGCTATCTCTCATGAGATGACATCTGGGCTGCCTCTGGGTCTTGCAAGATCTCGTGTAAGCCTGCTGACATTTTGTGATATTTGCAAGAGTACTGTTTTCTTCAAGTTACTGGACATGAAGCATCAATGTCATTTTCTTGGCAGCAGGACAAAATTGTTTGCTGTCATTTTCCAGAATGTCTTTTTTTTTTTTCAACTTCTTCTTCTAGCCTACAGCTTTGAGGTTTCTTGATAGTTCTATGAACTGTTTATTAACCAGACACAACTTTTGTTTAGTTTCTAGCTCTAGACAAGTCATCTGGGTGTTTTCTTTTTATGTGTGAGCTTTCAAGTGTCATCTGCACCTCTATAACTGTCTGGTTTGGCTCTGCAACCAAACAAGACAGACACAGACTTAAATGAATAATTAGAACTGCAGAAAAAGCAACTGCTACCAACCTGCCTTCCATTGAGGACCTGTATACTGCACGAGTCAAAAAGAGGACTGTGAAAATATCTACAGATCCCTCTGGACATAAATTGTTTCAACTTCTACCCTCAAAATGATGCTATGGGACACTGCATACCAGAACAACTAGACACAAGGACAGTTTTTCTCTGAATGCCATCACTCTGATAAACAACTAATTCCCGCAACACTGTCAAACTATTTACTAAGACTATATTGCTATTATTCTTTTCATCCTTCCTATTCCCTATCTCCTTTTCTACTTAGGACTATAACCTTGTTGCTTGTATCTTTACAATTTATATTGTTTTATTTAGTTTCCTAGTATGATTTATGTTGATTGCTTAGTTAGTATCCTAAGACTATCACTAAATGTTGTATCTTATGATTCATGATGAATGCATTTTTATGATGACAGAGATCATGATTTATCACTTATAATTTTTATGTACACTGAGAGCTTATGTACCAAAGACAAATTCCTTGTGTGTCCAATCATACTTGGCCAGTAAATAGTTCTATTTCTATTCTATTCTATTCTATTCTATTCTATTCTATTCTATTCTATTCTATTCTATTCTATTCTATTCCATCCCTACTCTACTCTACTCTACTCTACTCTACTCTACTCTACTCTACTCTATTCTTTTAAAAGTCATTCTTAACTCCTAGAGACTCTCTGGATAAGTCCCTGCAACAATGTTTTAAAATTGGTTGCCTTTACTTTCTTTTTCCTGAGGATTAATGAGAACAAAGTCACCCATTTGGCTTTGTGTCTTGGGCAGAACTGGAACTCATAGACTCCCAGTTTCTAACTTGGCATCTTAAACCACTACACTAATTTGACTCTCATCTAGGTATCTAGCTGCTATTAAATTTCTCCAGGAGATATCAAGGGAAAGTCCATGGACCTCACGCTATTAATCCGAGGAGTAAAGAGTTTCCCTATTAAAATGAAAAAGAGCATAATCTTATTTTATCTTAATGCCTTCATTATATTATTCTCATGGCTCGAGGTGCAATCAGCCAGATGTTTAGAATGGATTTGGCTTTTTTTTTGTCCATGCTCCGAGTCCTTTCCAAAAACCTGGGATAGGCAGTTGTTGATGTTTGATGGTGTTAGAGGTATTGTTGCAGGATGTAAGCTTTCCTTTTGCAATTAACTGAGTGTGAATTTGTCAATGCCGATGGGGTTCAACTGGTGTTCCAGTTGTATTCGGATTGCACCCACCCTATCTTTGCTTTTGTGGTTCTATTTCTATTTGTTTATTAATATGATGGTTGGTCGCACCGTCAACCAGATTTACAGTAGAATAGAGCTGGAAGGGACCTTGGAGATCTTCTAGTCCATCCCCCTGCTCCAGCAGGAGAACCCATAATTTCTGAAGGCAACTTCTGTTCCTCTGTTTAATTGTCCTCACTGTTAGGATGTTTCCCCTTAGTTCCAGGTTGCTTCACTCCTTGATTAGTTTTTATCCATTGCTTCCTGTCCTGTTTTGTGGTGCTTTGGAGAATAATTTAACCTCTCTTTCTTTTTGGCAGCCCTTCAAATACTGGAATACTGCATTCATATTGGATTTGGCATTTCTATCCACCTATTAAGGCTTTCCCAAAGATCAGATGTTGTTGTTTGATGGTGTCAAAGCCATTGTCACAGAACATAACCTTTATTATTCTTATTATAAATTATTATTATTGGCATTATTCCAATCCACAATTTTATTTGACCCACCAAAATGTCCATGCTCAGCTTTTTTTTTTTCCAGCTTCCTTAGATATTGACCTTTTGTGAGTCACTTTTTCTAAGCAGGGTAATATCTGTCTTAAAAGTGGAGCTCTTCCCATACAGTATATACTATTTAAAAAAAAAAAAAGATTTATGTCTGAACTGTTTTATAGAATGTGCGCTATTACTTGTTCTATGCAACTTCCATAATCATGTTCTTTTTCCATGGTTGTTTGTTGATTTGTTTCTTCTTGAATAATTAAAATGCTATTTTCTATGAATTTTTGACCAGGAAATTATGAATGCGAAGAGAATGCATTCATTGCCATGCTTTGAGCCATGACGAGATCTGTTTTGACAAATATTTCAGTTCATTCCAGAAGAAATATGTTGCAATTGTTGCCTCCCCTCCTCTCCCTCCTTCTCCTTCACCTCCTCCTCTTCCTTCTCCCACTCCGCTTCCTTCTCCTCCTCTTCCTTCTCCTCCACCATCTCCTTCTCTTCTTCCTTCTCCATTTCCTTCTCTTCTCATTCTCCTTCTCCTCCACCACCTCCTCCTCCTCCCCTTTCCCCTTTCCTTCCTCCTTTTCCTCCTTCTCCTCCTTTGCCTCCTTCTTTTCAATTTCCTTCATCTTCCCCTTCTCCTTCTCCTCCTCCACCTCCTCCTTCCCCTTCCCCTCCCCTTTTCTTCTCTTCCTTCTTCTTCATTTCCTTCTACTTCCCTTTCTCCTTCTCTTCCGCTTCCAGGGATATTTTCAGGGGTATCTCACAGCTTCAAATAACGCAAGATGTATTAAAACAAATCTATGTATCATGCCTTCCTGTGAGAAATGCTGGTCACAAAAAGGAATGCAGAGCTATCCAGCCCACCAAGACAAGGACCATTACTCAAACAACTTGTTAGCACAATGTCTATGAAGATTCTCAGTCATCCAAGTCTTGGTTGTTCCAAAGGTGCTTTTTCAAGAGGCAACTGGACTTTCTTTTTCTCTTGAAGATGTTTCACTTCTCATCCAAGAAGCTTCTTCAGCTCTGACTGGATGGTGGGGAATGGGAATTCTTCAATCAGAGCTGAAGAAGCTTCTCCGATTGGAAGCAAAACATCTTCAGAGAAAAACCAGAAAGTCCAGTTGCCTCTTGAAAAAGCACCTTTGGGACGATTTGTTAGCACCTAACTGGACACTCATCGATAACCAGGAGGGTAGGTGGGAACAAGGGAAGTTAACCACATGCTTTGAGTATGAAACCCTCAGATCCAACTTTGCTTCTTCTGTAACCACTTGACTTGAATAAATTATCTTTTTTGGCTAACTGTGGGCCCTGGTGTCTTTCTTTTCTACCTGTCCAAGTTGAAATGGCTGACACCTCCCTCCCTCCCTTCCTCCCTTCCTTTCTTCCTTATTACTTTCTTTCTCTTTCTTTCATCATCCAGTTCTACCTACAGATTCTTTCTCTGCTTACACTCTGCAGGAGTCCAGATTATACATTTTTTGGAGAGAATCCAGGGAGAAAGGGAGAAAATGTATGCATTTTCACCCCAGGAACAAAATTGTGGATTTCAAAAGTAAAATAGTTTTCTAATTATGCCCTCTTTTTAAAACTACCTCTGGGAGCACATAAGAGAAATATAATTTCCCTTTTAATTACAGGAATGAGAAGGGGGATCTCTCCGTTCTCTGTACATGGCTGCAAATAAATTCTTTTGCTCATCCTTTCTTGTGTGGTTAGTAGAGGTTACTACTAACATACTCCTTTGACCCTGAAGAAAGCTAGGTTTTAAACAGCTCTAAACGACCTACTGAAGAATATACATTAGAAGTCCTGCCCCTGCTTGTTATAATAACAGGGACAGATGTAAAATGCTTTAAAGGAAAGGAACTTCAAACGCACAGGGGGAAAAAAAAGTAATGATTATAGAGAATTAGAAAGAGAGGAGAAAAGAATAATCTGTATTAGCATTTGGTTTTCTTACGGAAGATTATGTCCATGAAGAGTCTCAGTCATCCAGGTCATAGATGTCCCAAAGGTGCTTTTCCAAGAGGCAACAGGACTTTCTGGTTTTTCTTTGAAGACGTTTTGCTTCTCATTCAAGAAGCTTCTTCTGACCACCCAGTCAGAGCTGAAGAAGCTTCTTGGATGAGAAGCGAAACATCTTCCAAGGGAAAATCAGAAAGTCCAGTTGCCTCTTGAAAAAGCACCTTTGGGATATGGAAGTTTATGGGTCAGTCCGAGCTCCATTCAAAATCCAAGAAAGAAATACTTCAACTCCATAAATTAGAGTAAAGAAACTTTTACTGAATTTTAAAGTGGTGGCTACAGGTAGAATTCTGAATCTAAGAAATTAGGCGCGCAGATCACATATACAAAGGGGTGAAATTGATCCCACCCACCCCCAAAGTCCAAGATCTTCCTCCAATTAAAAGTTCTGAATGTGATCATGTGGGCATCTGCAGGTGGTGATGAGGCTTCTGTCCGTTGAGCTTGACATATTTTGATAAAAATTAGCAGTTGTGCAGTAGAAAGACAGTTGAGCAAGGAAGCAGAAACTTAAGAAGAAGAATTCTATACTCCCCCTCCTCCTTCTCATTTACAGCACAGGAATGTAACACCTCCACCTCTCTTCCCTTCCAATCCCCCCTCCCCCCGTTGCTAATGACATCCGAAAGATGCAGAGCAGTGAGAAAGATGCATACCAGCAGAAGACATCTTGAAGGCTGACATTATGTATGGTTTTAGGGTGGCGGAGATGGGAATAGGTTATATGAGTTGTTGGGGATGAGATGTCCAACTCTCAGAAATGTGATACAGCAATCTTTCAGCCCATATCCAACTCCTTCCCTAGCTCCATTCCATCTCCACATCCATCACCACCTCCATGCCATCTTTTTTAAACCCCATCTCCATTTCTGTCTCCATCTCTGTCTGCTTCTCCTTTTCCACCTCCATATTCACCTCCATATTCATCTCCATCTCTCTCTCCCTATCTACCAAAATGTCATCTCCATGTCATCTCCATGTTCATCACCATGTCCATGTCTGTTAGGAATGATAGTCACCTAACAGTTGGGTTGGCAATATATAAACCAGGATAGTCGTTTAATACTGTTGTATCTTTAAGAGAATGTTGTAACTGTGATTGGCTGAGGTTCCTCCAATGGCCATAAGATGGAGCCAGAAAGCTGGTTTGTTCTTTTTTGCATTTCCTTTTGCCTTTTGCCTGATCATCATTCTGCTTGAATTGCTGTGAGTCTTGCAACTATTCACAAACTCTGTTTACTGAACTTTGTTTATGATACTGGTAAAGAAAAGAACTTCATTTTTGGATTATCCCTAGACTGATTATTTTGAATACTAACTGCTTTGACCGCGCATGATTTGGACTGTTTGTTGGACTTTGTTTACCTGTTTGCAGGAAGTAAAACTTGCATTTTACTATTCAGTGTATCTGTGTGCTGGTTGTGTGCTTATTCATCACCACTCTCACTATGTTTCCCTGAGTGCCTCATTCTCCTAATGGGGAATACCTCAACAATGTCCTTCTCCTTCTCCATCTCCTTCCCTTTCACCTCCATGTCCAGGTCCATCTTCCTCTCTCTTTCCATGTCTACCACCATGTCATCTCCATTTCCATTTCTACCTCCACCCCATCTCTACCTCTATCTCCAGTTCCATCTCTACCTCCACCTCCACCATCCCTACTTCCACCTCCATATATCTATTTCTCCATCAACACCTAATATCTGACAATGCTGTCCACAAATAAGGTGATGAGAAGTTATCTTTTATGCAGTGAATCCATAGATCTCATTCAGAACATGGTCATTCCAGAAAATAGTAAAGTCATCTTCCATAAGGTAGAAAATAGTTCAACATAAAACTCCCAGTCACATGGATATTAGGCAATGTTCAACATTTCTTCTTGCAAAAATAATTTCTCCCTCACAAGATTAAGTATTCTGTATATTCTGCGCTCACCCACAAAGTAATCTCACACCATAAATTTCAAGGGGAACATTATAAATCTGTAGAAAGGTAAATCTGTTCGTAAGCAAAGCTGGTTTATTTCTTTTTTAAAAAGTTTCTGTTTGGATAACTAGGAAGGAAGTGTGGAAAAACACCAGAGTAAATGCACAACAAATGGCCTGTGGAATCTTTTAATCAGCTTCAAACTGTATTTGAGGTAGGCGAGCAAGCATCCATTTAAGATTACTCTTTTCAAAGGGAAATGAAAAAGAGGACTTCAATGATGGAGCAGTTTTCTCTCTGTGTGTGTGTCTTTTAACAGAATAACAGAATTGGAAGGGACCTTGGAGGTCTTCCACTCCCCTCTTTTTTGTAGGAGCCCCTTAGATATTGGAAGACTGCTATCATGTCATCTTTCTTGCCCCACACCCCTGAATGCTTTAAGGAGCTCAGGACAAGCAGTCCAACACTACAAAGGCTTCCACAGAATGTTAAATTATTGGATTTTATTAGGTATCCTCAAAGTATAACTCAAAGTTATGTTGAGATTCATCTAATGTCCAATCTTTGCCTCAATAGTCGCCTCAATAGTGTGAAAAGATGGTGCTCTTCATCCCATATCATTATAGCAAAGGAAAACTCCAGAAATGGGTACATATAAGAAAAATAAAAGAAACAATAGGACAGGGACGGTAAGCACATTGGCGCACTTATGCACACCCCCTACAGACCTCTTAGGAAAGGGGTGAGGTCAATAGTAGACAGTCTAAGGTTAAAGTTTTTGGGGTTTGGGGAAGAAACCACAGAGTCAGGTAGAGTATTCCAGACATTGACCACTCTGTTGCTGAAGTCGTATTTCTTGCAATCAAGTTTGGTGCGATTAACCTTGAATTTGTATCTATTGTTTGCTCTTGTGTTGTTATGGTTGAAGCTGAAGTATTCATCGACAGGTAGGACACCAATGTATGATTTTGTGTACTATATTTAGATTGGACCAGAGGCAGCATAGTTCCAGGTTTTCTAGGTCTAGAATTTCGAGTCTGGTGGCATAAGGTATTCTTCAACAAGTAGAGGAGTGGAGAACTCTTCTTGTGAAATATTTCTGGACTTTCTCAACTGTGTTAATATCAGATATGTAATGTGGGTTCCAGACTGATGAGCTGTATTCAAGTATTGGTCTAGCAAATGTTTTGTATGCTCTAGTTATTAGTGTAATATTACCAGAGAAAAAGCTATGTAAAATTAGGTTAACAACTCTCAATGCCTTTTTGGCTATGTAGTTACAGTGAGCTCTAGCACTTAGGTCATAACAGATGAGTACTCCAAGATCCTTGACAGAGTTTGGATCATCAACAAGGTCTTGACTATTCTGTCTGTATTTTATTTTCTGATTTATTTATTTATTTTTGCTAATATGTAGGACAGAGCATTTATTTGATGAGATTTGAAGTTGCCACTTGTTTGACCATTCTGATACAAAGTCAAGGTCTTTTTACAGGGTAGCAGTATTGTCTGTGGTGTTGAATAGCTTTACATCATCAGTGAAGAGAATGCAGTTGCTCTTGATATGATCACAGAGGTCATTTATGTAGAGTATGAAAAGAGTTGGTCCTAGAACACTGCCTTGGGGGACACCACAGCTGACTGGTACAGAATTTGATAGGACGCTCCCAATTTTGACCATTTGTTGTCTGTTTGACAGGAATGCTTCTATCCAGTTATGCAGTTGTCCAGAGATACTGTAAGATTTTAGTTTTAGGAGTAGTTTGTCCTGTACCACTGAATCAAAGGCTTTACAGAAGTCTATGTAGATTGCGCCTATTGCTTTGCCCTGATTGAGTTGTGTAGTCCATATGTTTTTGCAGTGTAAGAGTTGCACACATAAGGTATTCTGCAATGAGTAGAGGAGTGGAGAACTCTTCTTGTGAAATATTTCTGAACTCTCAATTGTGCAAATATCAGATACGTAATGTGTGTTCCACATTACATATCTGATATTAGTTTATGATATTAGAAGTTTAGTTTTAGCCTCCCTTCCCTAATCATCTTTGTTTCTCTTCTCTGTACTGTGTACTATGTACTCTCTGTGTGTACATCTGTGTATGTGCGCGTGTGTGTGTGTGTTTGTATGTATGTATGTTTCTTTGTGTGTTCAAACTTGGAGGTCAATTTTTGAACTGATGTAGCCTTCCACATCATTCTCTGGGCCTTTTTAAATCTGTTTGAAGATTCAGTGGATTTTGACAAATGTTTTCACGCCCTTTCTTCACAATTCTTTGACTTAACTGGATTCATCCATTCTAATCACCAATTCAAACCCAATTAGTCTTGCTCTTCAAATAAAGTCTATTAGGCTGATTTTCATCCCTGATTGTATATTTGTGTATATACAGGAGTATGTGCATCTCTTTAAAAAAAAAAAATCATTGTCCTCTTATCATTTGGTCTACTTTGGATTTGTGATGGTCATTGGGAAATCATAACCTTAACCCAAGAAAATAGAGGTGTGAGAAAGAAACTCAATATTTCCTTACCTTGAGTCTCTTTGGTATTAGAAGAATGGAAGGGAAAATGATGCAAGACTTTCAATATTTTGTTACTACAGTCTAGATCAAAGTCCTAGTATTTCTCATAGTATCTATTTCCTACCATCAAGAGCTGACACCAGGCCAAGATAGTGAGAGAAAATTTCTTCCTGTGATGTAACCATGAACTTCAAGATAGATTTTGCCTTTTTAGCAACCACATCATACTCATATTTCACTTGTGACCCACAAGGATACCCAGTTCTTTCACACATGCTACTTATGAAAATTATCTAGGTGCCCTTGCTGAGCTTCTAATGGAAAGGCACATGGGGGAAGAGTCATTTAGGAAATTGTGGGTCATTTCTACAGAAAGCCAATCCAAACCTAGGCTGTATTAATAGATGAATAGAAGCAAGATCACATGAAGTATTAATACCACTTTAGTGCCTTAGTAAAACCCCACTTGTAATATTACGTCCAGTTTTGTCACCACAATATAAAAAAGATGTTGAGACTCTAGAAAGAGTGTAGTTAGGGGGTTGGAGGCTAAAATATATGAAGAACGGTTGCTGGAATTGGATGTGTCTAGTTTAATGAAAAGAAGGACTAGGGGTGACATGACAGCAGTTTTCCAATATTTGAGGGGCTGCCACAAAGAAGAGGGAGTCAAGCTATTCTCCAAAGCACTTGAAGGCTGGACAAGAAGCATTGGGTAAAAACCAAACAAGTGGAGAAGCAAGCTAGAACTCAGGAGAAATTTCCTGACAGTGAGAACAATTAATCAGTAAAACAATTTTCCTCCAGAGGTTGTGGCTGCTCCAACATTGGATGTTTTAAATAAGAGATTGGACAACCATTTGTCTGAAATAGAACAGGGTTTCCTGACTGAGCAGGTGGATGGACTAGAGGACCTTCAAGGTCCCTTCCAAAGTTATTCTGTTATTCAATGCACTTGAACTATTCCACGGGCTTAGTAGAAGAACCTATCAGAAAATACTTGCAATACTCTTTCATTAGAATATACTTTTCTGATAAGAGAAATTGGAAAATTCTCATTCCTTTTCTGGAACAAACTTCATGGGTGAAGATTGCTGTGATTTAATATGAAAGCTTCCTTCTCTGATGCAAACAAATAAGGGAAATTGGAAGGTTTTTCCTTTTTTTTTTTTTAAACCCGCCAAAGAAATTTTTTCGAGAAAGCCATGAATATTTCATACACCTGTCAGTTTTAGGGAAGGGACACCATTAAGCCCAGAGCTAAATATTACATGGCATATGCAATTTCCCCGAACAAGTGGTTGCAATTTTGGGAATGGCTGGTCAGAGAACCCAAATACCGTGCACTGAGCAGAAAACTCTCTCCATGCACAGCTATGTCTAGCTGACTCAACTATAAATGAATGGACAATGTCATCTCTCTTTGTGTGACTCTCTCTCTCTCTCTCTCTTTGTGTGTGTGTGTGTGTGTGTGTGTGTGTGTTTAAGAAGCAAAAGTGGACATCTGTTATGAGCAGAGGAATTGCTCCCTGAACAAAATGGAAAAGGAATAAAAACCATTTTAATGCTTCAGCCGAGTCAAATTATAAGTAGTGAGGCAACTAGCCAAAAAGAATTGCTCTAGAATTTTATGGGCCTCTTATTTCCAAGGAACAGAATGGAAGAGGGTGACCTCCAGCATGGACTGGACATGGTTTCATCACTTGAGCTATAAAAACTGGAAGGATTTGTTCAGACCGAGCACATGGACAGTAACTGGGATGTCATAAAAATTTTCTCCAGTTCCATTTCTCTGTACTTTCTCACAGGATGGAGGGAACATTTATTCCCTTCCTGGCATCGCTCCCATCCTAAACTTTCTGAACTCATCAATAGCCTACTCTTAAGGTTCTGGACTTCCAGCCTCTTAAGACTGTCTTATGGAGGATGTACCCACAAGTACATCCTCCATAAGGCAGCAGTGGCTCGGTGGCTAAGATGCTGAGCTTGTCGATCAGAAAGGTCGATAGGTCGGCAGTATGAATCCCTAGTGCCTCGTAACAGAGTGAGCGTGTTGAGGTAATTCCCCGTTAGGAGAATGAGCGCATACAGGGAGACGTATAGAGAGTAGTGTTGGAATAATACACACAGAGCACACAGATACACTGTACAGTAAATGTAGGTTTTTACTTCCAGAAACGTTAAGCAAAGTCTAAAATAAGCAATCCAAAGTCATTCACAAGTTAAATCAGTCAGTTTTCAATCCAGGGATAATCCAAATATCAAAGTCCAGTGTCAAAAAACAGATCAGTAACAGACGTACATTAAATCCAGAAAATATCAGTCAATTAGGAAAAATGGGGCAACGGCAATACTTTCCAACAGAAGGAAACAGAGATACACTCACTTCTGAGACTCAGACTAAGACGAAACAACCCAGGTTTCTGGCTCCATCTTATGGCCATTTGTGAAACCACACCCAATTGCATGCTCTTGCATTCCCTTAAAGAGACAGTATTAAAATGTCTACCCTGGTTTATATATTTTTAACCTGAATAGCTGTTAGGTGACTCATATTCCTAACAGAGCTCCCATTCCTTGTCCCAGCTTCTGCCAACCTAGCAATTCGAACGCATGTAAAAAATGCAAGTAGAAGAATAGGGACCACTTTGGTGGGAAGGGAACAGCATTCCATGCGCCTTTGGCATTTAGTCATGCCAGCCACATGACCATGGAGACGACTTCGGACAGGACTGGCTCTTCGGCTTTGTAACAGAGATGAGCACTGCCCCCTAGAGCCAGAAATGACTAGCATGTATGTGCGAGGGGAACTTTTACCTTACCCACAAATGCCATGTTTTTCGGAGTATAAGACGCTCCAAAGTATAAGATGCTTTTGGGGAGGGAAACAAGAAAAAAAAAATCTTCCTCTGTCTCCCAGCAATTTGCCTCCTTGCAGCAAACAGCAAACAGCCTGTTTCAATTTCAGTCTCAGCCCAGCTTGATTAGCACAAGCAGCAGATAGTCGGTTGGATCAGCTTCCCAACAATCAATTGTTTCAGGCTGCAGGGATTGCCAGTGCTTATTGCCAGCTCTGCGTGCCCCATTTTCAGCCTCCGCACACCCCGTTTTTGGCCTCCGTGTGCCTGATTTTCTGCCTGTTCTGGGTGGTGGAGATCCGAATGGCAGAAAATGGGGCATGCGGAGGTCAAAAATAGGATGTGGAGGCCCAAAATGGGCTGCATGGAGGCGGCAATAGGCAACGACAGTCCCTGCAGCCTGAAACAGTTGGTTGGCTGATCCAGCCAACTATCAGCTGTTCATGCTAAATCAGGCTGTGCTGAAGCTGACCAGGCTGTTTGCTGTTTGTTGCAAAGGAGGCAAATTGCTGGGAAGCAGAGGCCAAAGGGTGGGGGCCGGAAAGTGGGCAGGGCTTCATCAACATTCACTGTACAAGACTTTTGGGGTGAAAAAGTTCATCTTATACTCCAAAAAATATGGTAATCAGAGAAGACTTTATGTAATAAAGAACTGAATGTGTTTTTTTATCTCTTCAGCCTGATCTTTACTGAGGAATGAATATTCCATGGACTAGAAGATCCATGGTGGTGCAGTCGTTAAAATGCAGTATTGTAAGCTAATTCTGCTCACTGTCAGGAGTTCAATCACGACTGGCTCAAGGTTGACTCAGCCTTCAATCCTTCTGAGATCAGTTAAATGAGGACCCCCCAGATTGTTGGGGGCAAAATGCTGACTCTGTAAACTGCTTGGAGAAGGCTGGAAAGCACTATGAAGTGGTATATAAGTCTAAGTGCTGTTGCTATTCAATGAAATTAAGTGCAGGAACTAGGAGGACGTAGGTGATTAAGCCAATAAACATTGCTCAGCAAATTCAGGTAAGAAGCATTCATGCAAAGTTTTAAAGAAGAGATTGGACAACCATTTGTCTGGAATGGTAAAGGGTCTCCTGCTTGAGCAGGGGGCTGGACTAGAAGATCTCCAAGATCCCTTTCAACTCTGTTATTCAGTATTCTGTTAAAAATGGTCATAACTCTCTTTTCAGCATTGATTAGAGCAAACGATAGACATGGGCAGGGGTGGGATTCTACCAGTTCGCACCTATTCGCTAGAACCAGTTGTTAACATTCTAAGCTGTTTGGAAAACCAGTTGTTAGAAGAAATTACTGGCCTAATCCTGTAAGGAAGGCAGGAAGGAAACATTCTGGTGTTGCTTACAGAAACTGCCTCTCCGTTAACCCTTATTACATTCTTGGCAGGACTAGACTTCCTATCTCAGGAACTTCTCTGGGTTTTTTCCCCCTCCTTTGCTGGTACTTTGCTTGTGTGGAGTGACCATTCAAAGTTACAATGGCACTGAAAAAAGTGACTTATGACTGTTTTTCACACTTATGACTGTTGCAGCATCTCCACATTCATGAGAGGCCAGGCGAGGAGATGCATGCCTCGATGTGAGTGATGTTGAGTTTGCCATGCCCAGTCAGTCACATGACCACCAAGCCATGCCCACCAACTAAGCCACGCCCACAGAACTGGTTGTTAAAAAATTTGAATCCCACCTCTAGACATGGGTAACTTACAGTCTTGCTTTCACCAAACCAGATAAGATCAAAGGAAAGAAAAAAAAATGATACTATCTAAGGTATAATATTAATCCAAAGCAAAGAGATGCCATGTCATTATTATACCATCAACTAATTAATGTAGGCTCATACCCACACTAAATCAAATCAACTTTGGCTTATCCTTCACCAATATTCTCTGGTTCATCTCAAGAAGGTTGTCAGGCCCAACCCAGGAATGACATAAAACTATCCAGATAAAGTTTGATTCTATATTTGCTTTATACCACAAAGACAGAATCTTGTGAGTTTAAACCCACACTACTCTCAGCTGGGTTATGTGCTCGGACTCACCATCTCCTGGTGATTGGCCCAAAAGTTACTATCATGCCCCCCCGCCCCGTCAGACCCAGAATATTCAGAGGAAGATGAGCTGAACTGGAGCCAAAAGAGATCCAGGAGGTGATGTTTGTTGGCTTTGACGGAAAATGGGGAAGAGTGAGGCTGAGTCAGGCCAGGGCCTTTCCGGATTGGGATGGCTTGTAGGCAGGGAGGAATGGGGGTAGGATGCTCAAGAGAGGTAAGCAGTGAATATGAGTGCCCCACCCATCTCCACAAGGCACACCTAGGGACTGATACTTAACAAGATGCTGTGAGGAGGGGCGTGAGTCAGGAACAAATGCTAAATTCCTGGAGTGTTGGGTGCCACTGCCAATGTTTGAAGATTCTTGGGTTTCCTGCTTTCTTCCTGGCTTCCTGGATTAATTGACTTGCTCCTTTGCTTCCTGGACTCATTGACTTGCCCTGCTGGATTTTTTTGGTTTGCAGCCATTGTGCTCACAGCATTGGGCTGGACTATTTGCTGACAGAGGCTGCTGGCTTTCTAGGAACATGGGAGTGTTTGGAGAAATTTGGAGCAATAAAGAGTCGGTTTGAACTGCCAGCTGCCTGTGTGGCCTCCGTGCCATGCTCTGAGTCCACAGGTGGGTATTCAGCAGGTTCTGACCAGTTCTGGAGAACTGGTACTGGAAATTTTGAGTAGTTCAGAGAACTGGCCAATACCACCCCTGACTGGCCCCACTCCCATCTCTTCTCTGCCTCCCGAGTCCCAGCTGATCAGCTGGGTCTTCTTTGGTTGCCCTGCACAGGAGAATGGAGCTGGAAAGCAGGTTAGTGGGGTGGGGAGGGAATGGGGATTTTGCAGTAACCTTCCCCTGCCGCATCCACCAAGCCACGGCCACAGGACCAATAGTAAAAAAAAATTGAATCCCACCACAGCCCGAGTCATCGCTGTTACCTAACTGCCTTTCATGCTTAAGGCAGGACTAGAACTCATTATCTCCTGTTTTCTAGCCTGGTTTCTTAATAATTAGACCAAAGCGGTTCTTTTCCTACATTTTGGAAGTAATAGTGTTGCTGAATACTTGATGGAGGCAATTTGAGTCACAGGACTTATAAGCCTCCAGCATCAAAAGAACATTACTTCTTAGAAATATCAAACACATTTCCCTTTGGACCAATGTCATAAATGATAGAAATCCATTTATCACTATTCTTTAAAAAAAAAGAAGATACAAATAAATAAATAACCCTAGGGCTGCTGTTAATGTAATTGAGATTGTTAAAATCAAGCTTCCATCCTCTGCAAAGAAAAACTGAAATTGGAAGCGCATGCTTTAAAAAATTACAGGCATAGCTTTATTACATTTCTTGCCATGATTGGGTTTATGGTAATTTGAAATATGGCTTTTTGTGTGCAACAAGCCATAATGCTCACTGATGAATGGATTAGGGAGGCATCTGTTTGAGGGTCTTCTCACCAGAAGAGGAAGTCATAACAAATATATTCATCCTCAAGGTAATGTTTATCTCCCGACAGGACATCCCTATGCTCCTTCAGAGCAACATCAGAATGTAGACCTGTCACATTTGTTCTCATATGTATCATAAATAAGCTACAATGCATTTGGAGGTCCACTGATAGCAGCCTGAAAGTGCCACCTTGGGATGTGAGGTGTTGTTCTGAGGTACCAATAGAGGACAATATTTGCAGCTCAGGGTTGAACTGTGGCACCTTGGATGCTCTCTAAGCTTGGTGGGGGTTTTTTTGCAGATGTTTCATTACCTGATTAGATAGCATCATCAGTGTTGGAAGGGAATGGGTTTGTGGAGAGGAGGAGGGGGGGAGGAGGAGAAGAAGAAGAAGAAGAGAGGAAGAGGAGAAGGAGGAGGAGGAGAGAGGAGGAGGGGAGAAGGAGAAGAAGAAGAGAGGGAGAGGAGAAAGAGGAGAGGAGGAGAAGGGGAGGAGGAGGAGGAAGAAGAAGAGAGGAAGAGGAGAAGGAGGAGAAGGAGGGGGAGGAGGAGGAGAAGAAGAGAGGAAGAGGAGGAGGAGGGAGGAGGAGGAGGAAGAAGAAGAAGAGAGGAAGAGGAGAAGAAGGAGAAGAAGAAGAGAGGAAGAGGAGGGGAGGGGAGGAGAGGAGGAGGAAGGAGGAGGAGGAAGAAGGAGAAGAGAGGAAGAGAAGGAGGAGAGGAGGAGGAGGAGGAGGAGGGGAGGAGGAGGAGGAAGAAGAAGAAGAGAGGAAGAGGAGAAGAAGGTGAAGAAGAAGAGAGGAAGAGGAGGAGGAGGAGAGGAGGGGAGGGAGGAGGAGGAGGAGGAAGAAGGAGAAGAGAGGAAGAGAAGGAGGAGGAGGAGGGAGGAGGAGGAGGAAGAAGAAGAGAGGAAGAGGAGGAGGAGAAGGAGGAGGAGGAGAGGAGGAGGAGGAGGAAGAAGAAAAGAAGAGAGGAAGAGGACAAGAAGGAGACGGAGGGGGAGGGGGAGAAGAAGAAGAGAGGAAGAGGAGGGGAGAAGAAGGAGGGGGAGGAGAGGAGGGAGGGAGGAGGAGGAGGAGGAGGAGGAGGGAGGAGGAGGAGGAAGAAGGAGAAGAGAGGAAGAGAAGGAGGAGGAGGAGAGGAAGGGGAGGGAGGGAGGAGGAGGAGGAAGAAGAAGAGAGGAAGAGGAGAAGGAGAAGAAGGAGGGGAGGGAGGGAGGAGGAGGAAGAAGGAGAAGAGAGGAAGAGAAGGAGGAGGAGGAGAGGAGGGGAGGGAGAAGGAGGAGGAGGAAGAAAAGAGAGGAAGAGGAGAAGGAGAAGAAGGAGGGGGAGGAGAGGAGGAGGGAGGAGGAGGAGGAGGAAGAAGGAGAAGAGAGGAAGAGAAGGAGGAGGAGGAGAGGAAGGGGAGGGAGGAGGAGGAAGAAGAAGAGAGGAAGAGGAGAAGGAGAAGGAGGAGGGGAGGAGAGGAGGAGGAGGAAGAAGGAGAAGAGAGGAAGAGAAGGAGGAGGAGGAGAGAAGGGGAGGGAGAAGGAGGAGGAGGAGGAAGAAGAAGAGAGGAAGAGGAGAAGGAGAAGAAGGAGGGGGAGGAGAGGAGGAGGAGGAAGAAGAAGAGAGGAAGAGAAGGAGGAGGAGGAGGAAGAAGAGAGGAAGAGGAGGAGGAGAAGGAGGAGGAGAGGAGGAGGAAGAAGAAAAAGAAGACGAAGAATTATTAACTCTATAGAAACATATGAGGAGGCACACGAGCAGGAGGAGCAGGTGGGATACCAATAGAAAAGAACATTTGTAGATCAGGGTTGAACCGTGGGGTCTTTGATGCTCATTGAGCTTGGTGGTTTTCTTGCAGACATTTCATTACCAAACTAGTTAATATCATCAGGGGTATAATGGAGTGGGATTTGCTTTCATTATATACAATTATGGCTTGCCCTGTCAGCGTTGGTGGGAATATTCTTAGCAGTTCCTTGACTCGGCTGATATATACTGTTAGCTTGTAACAGTGGTGGTGCAGTGGTTAGAGGGCTGTACTGAGGACATTTTTTGCTGACTATCAACTGCCTGCAATTTGGCAGATCAAATCTCACCAGACTCAAGGTTGACTCAGCCTTCCATCTTTCTGAGGTGGGTCAAATGAGGACCCAGATTGTTGGGGGTAAGATGCTGACTCTGTAAAACTGCTTAGAAGGGCCGTATGTTAGGTTTTGCAGCAGAAATTCAAATCCAGAAAGCACACATAGATGAATGATTCGGCAGAATTCATTATCTTCTTTATATACTTAACAACACATGAAGGAAAGTTTCCAATACCAACAGTACCTGTGGTGGCCCGAGCGCTCTGCCTCAGGGGTGCGCTTCAAAAAAATTTTAACAACGGGTTCTCTGATGGAATAAATAGTTTAGTCCTGGATGATTATTAACTGATGAATATATAAGCATATGTTAGTTTGACAATGCGATAATTTATACAAGCTGTGAGTAATGACTACGCAAGTATAGCACAAAGGATTTTTAACCAACTGACACACTGTATGCATATAAAATGGAAGATGGTTTTGTGTTTTTATGTTTTCTTTGTTTGTTTGTCTTAAAAATAAAAGTTTTATATAATATATATATATATATATATATATATATATATATATATATATATATATATATATATATATATATTTGTTTGTATTTGGATCTTGTTGGTTCTTCGAAGATTCAAAGATCTAGGCAGTTCGGGTATTGTATGCTTCAGAGTGAGTTGCAGCGCTTCTTCCTTGGTT
Organism: Pseudonaja textilis; assembly: GCF_049901715.1. Taxonomy (NCBI): domain Eukaryota; kingdom Metazoa; phylum Chordata; class Lepidosauria; order Squamata; family Elapidae; genus Pseudonaja; species Pseudonaja textilis. Next base: position 250,534,123 of record NC_141991.1, read on the forward strand.
AAAAGGAAGAAGCAGCTGTCTGAGAAGCACAGAGCCAAGACAGAAGCCTGAAGATGATGATGAGACTCATAAAGCCCTGATTCAATCTACGCGGGAGAAACCAAAAACAAAGATCCATATATATATATATATATATAATTGTTTTGAGGTTCGTATTGAAGATTCAAAGTATCTAGGCAAAGTTTCGATGAAGTCTCATTCATCATCTTCAGGCTTCTGTCTCCGGCTCTGTGCTTTTCAGAGTAATCTGAGCTGTGCTCTGAGAAGCACAGAGCCGGAGACAGAAGCCTGAAGATGATCCCGAACAACCAAAGATCCATATATATATATTTTAAAGATACATATATATATATTTTAGCAATGGGTTCTCTGTCCGGTTGCTCAGTGGGCATGGCCATGGTGGGCGTGGCCTAGTCAGCCTCCTGCACCATGGTGGTGGTGGGGCGTTTTTGCTCTCCCCGGGCTCTGGAGGCTTTCCTTGAGCCTCCAGAAGGGCACTGGAGCTTCTCTGGAAGCTGGAAACAGGCCCATCAAATGTACAGATATTTTTTTTTAAAAAGAAAGTGAATACAGTTAGCCTAGCTTAACTGGCTACCTATTAGTAAAGCTTTTGGATTTGGATACATTTCATTGCAGAGAGGAGGGTTGGAATTGTATCATCTGGGCCTCCTGCTTAGCTTTGTATAGGAAAGTTTTTGTTCCTCCTTCCTTCTTTCCTGAGTATTTATCCCTAAACTGTATAGCTTATGAGGGAACAAGGGGAAGCTAAGTTCCCTAGGAAGACTGGCTATTCCTTTGCTCGGTCAAGGACAGTCTTCCATATAAATATCTTGATTCTAGACAAAAAACATAAATTATTTGAAACCTTTCTAATGATTCTTGGTGGAATGATAAAGGCATAGGCTGTTTTCCACCAGTTTTACCATTGTATGATGGATTACACAGGAGAAGTTCTCTCAATAAACAAAAACTGTTATTCCCCTCCCCACCCCCCAAGATTAAGCCTTCCCAAACTTCCGGGAGGCCCGTTTTTGAACCTCCCCGAACCTCTGTGCGCTCCCTGCACTTTCCTGCACCGAAAACAGGCCCCCTGGGGACTCCTGCGGGAGGGGTGGGGTGGGTGGGGCCAACCAGGAGTAGGATATGAGGGTCCTCTGAATGGCACAGAATCTTAGCAAGGGGCTCTCCTGAACCCCCCAGCATTGCAACCCTGGCTCTGCCAGGGAAAACAGATCGCCGAGACCCATTTTCAGCTGGGACAGCTACCTGCAACCTTCTGCCAGCAAAAATGGAGCTCAAGAGGACCACACACAGCCCTCCCGAGCTCCACTTTTGTTGACAGGGACACTATGGGCCGGTCTTTTGCTTTTTCCAGGTGGCCCAGATCTAAGCACCCCATGGACCAGATTCAGCCCCTAGGCCTTCAGTTTGACAGTCCTAATATAGATATAATAGATATCCTGTAGATATATAGAGAGACTTATAGACAGAGATAGAAATAGAGAAACAGAAAGAGATAGAAAGAGATGATACAGTTACTGATAAATTGATATAGATGTTTTTTAGGCTTTTCAAAGACTTACCCATTCATCTCAAGAAAATATGAATAAATTGTGTTTTAAAATTGAGAAGGTGGTAAAATACCCGTGTATTACTATGACAAGCATGAATTGCATGTTATTTCAACATAACTGTGTTGAGACATGGAATGAAGTTTGAAAAAGATAGGTTGCGACGGAAAAAATTACAACTGTCATTGCTGGTGAGAATTTCTGTGATTAAAAATGAATGCGTTGCTTAAAATGATGCTTTTATTTCAGACAATACCTGATTTGACAACCGATGCACCATTTAAACAGCGGGAAAAGGATATATTTATATTCCTGTGGCAGGCAGAGGAAAACATGAGTTAAATATAAGGTGTTAGAAGACACAACGGAAGGAGGTTTTACCTGTTCTATCGATTTGGTGACAATTATGCTTTTGAGTCTGGGACTGATTTCCTCCTCATGGGTGTATTGTTCATGGGACAGAGTTTTGTATGTACTTTAAATTATTTTTTTTTAATTTTTTAAAATGCTTTTTACTGCTTTTATTGTTTTAAAATGTTTTTTATTTTATTTTAATTGTAATAGATGTTTTGAATTGTGAGCCACCAAGAATCATTTGGTGAGATGGGCAGCTATAGAAATCAAATGAACGAATGAATGAATGAATGAATGGCTACATAAAACACATAAACAAAAATAAATACATAAAACAGTTAAAAACAAAATGCACAGGTACACTGTATGTGGTACCTTGCTCAATAGTAGTAACTGTGAGAGGGATCTTGGAGTTCTAGTGGACAATCAATTAAATTTGAGCCAGCCGTGTGCTGCAGCTGCCGAAAAAGCTGCATCAACAGAGGGATAGAATCAAGATCAAGTGAAGTGTTAATGCAATCCTAAATTGTATTAACAGAGGGATACAATCAAGATCAAGGGAGGTACTAATACCACTCTATAAAGCCTTAGTAAGACCACACGTAGAGTACTGCATCCAGTTTTGGTCACCACATTATAAAAAAGATGTTGAGACTCTAGAAAAAGTACAGAGAAGAGCAACCAGGATGTTTAGGGGACTGGAGACTAAAACATACAATGAATGGTTACAGGAACTGGGCTTGGCTTGTCTAGTAAAGAGAAGAACCAGGGGAGACATGATAGTAGTCTTCCAATATTTGAGGGGCTGTCACAAAGAGGAAGGGGTCCAGCTATTTTCCAAAGCACCCGAAGGCCAGACAAGAAATAATGAATGGAAACTGAACAAGGAGAGATTTAACCTTCCAAGGTCTCTTCCAACTCTTATTCTGTTATTCTGTATGTAAACACATAAAGATATCACTCAATGTTTTGATCAACACATCAATTAATCAATTAATCAATCAATCCAGCAGAATAGGAGGGGGAAAAAAAACTGTTACCAATAAAGAAAGAATATTTGTAGCTCAGGGTTGAAATGAGGAGTCCTGATGCACTGATGATGCTATCTAGTTTCGATCATGAAACATCTGCAAGAAAACAACCAAGCTCAGAGAGGACCCCTGAAAATAAAAAATAAAAACCTTTGCACGGACATTACTTTGAAAACTGTGGGTTTCCCAACTCAGGAGATTTTTAAGTCAAGGCCTAACATTTACCTCTCATGGAAATTTTAATTGCAAAGGGTTTGACTTGATGATCTATGTCAGGGGTGGGCAATTAATTTCCCCAGTGGGGCCACATGAAGGGGCCAGATGTCTCAGTGAGGACATGGTAACTGAGTAGAAGGCCTTTCTCCCACTTATTTACCTTTGATTTGTATTTTTTAACTGGAGAGGAACAGCCAAAGGGAGGGGCTACCTAAGTCCTCGAGGCCATAAAATGCCCAAGTCTGAAGCGCAAATACTTTTACCACCTAGTAGCAATAGCGCTTAGACGTAAAGCACTCTTTACAGTGCTTTACAGCCCTCTCTAAGTGGTTTACAGAGTCAGCATATTTTCCCCAACAATCTGGGTCCTTGTTTTACCCACCTCAGAAGGATGGAAGGCTGAGTCAACCTTGAGCCTGGTGGGATTCGAACTGCCAAGTTGCGGGCAGCCAGCAGGCAGCTGAAGTAGCCTCTAACCACTGCGCCACCATGGCTCTTACGAGAAGAGAAGACTCACTGGAAAAGACCCTATGGTTGGGAAAGATAGAAGGCAGAATAACAGAATAATAGAGTTGGAATGGACCTTGGAGGTCTTGTACTCCAACTCTCTGCTCACCCAGAAAACACTATACCATTTCAGACAAATCGTTGTCTAATCTCTTCTTAAAAACCTCCCGTGTTGGAACACCCACAATTTCTGGAAGCGGGTTGTTCCACTGGTTAATTGTTCTCACTGGCAGGAAATTTCTATTTAGTTCTATGTTGGATCTCTCCTTGATTAGTTTCCACCCATTGCTTCTTGTCTTCCCTTCAGGTGCTTTGGAGAATAGCTTGACTCCCTCTTCTTTAGGGCAGCCCCTGAGATATTGGAACACTGCTATCATGTCGCCCCTGGCCCTTCTTTTCATTAAGCTAGACCTACTCAATTCCTTCAACTGTTCTTCGTATGCTTTAGTGTCCAGTCCCCTAATCATCTCTGTCGCTCTTCTCTGCACTCTTTCTAGACTCTCAAGGTTAGATAGGACAGGGGACCCATTGTCCATGGGGTCCATGGGGTCACAAATAATCGGGCATTGACTTAATGAACAACACCAACCATCTATGTGAACCTTCTGAGATCTATAATTCCACAATTCTATGCTTTAATGCAAGGGTCTTGAAACTTGGCAAGTTTAAGACATGTGGGCTTCAATCCCCAGAATTCCTAAGTTAACATGACCGGAGGAGGAATTCTGGGAGTTGAAGTCCACATGTCTTAAAGCTGTCAAGTTTGAAGGCCCCTGCTTTAATGCAAGTAAAAGAAGATTTTAGTATGTCTCAGCTGTGGAGTTCCTTTTTTTTTCAGAGGACATTTTTTCTCCAGTGCTCAGACATGCCTTTAGTCACCAGTTTTGAAAAAAAAAAAAAGAGAGAGAGAGAGAGAGAGAGAGAGAATGCTTTCTGATGCAGTGCTGGAATAAATTCTTGCCTTTTTCATCTCTCTTAAATTCAGCCAACTTTGAATTTGAATTCCTGCCAGTTGCATGCTTTATCCATCCAGATTACTCTGGGCTTCTCCAGCAACTGCAATATTTTGCAAAAATTTTTGTTGATGCAGGTGCCTATTTAAAAAAATCCCACCATAATCCTGTCAAATATCTACTGCTTCAAATCCACCACTCCTGTTCAAAAAAGATTGAGGTATACAGTGGAAAAAGAACTAGCAATAAATAAAGGGGTCTAATTCAAAATCAACGTGGAGTCTTAAGTCCATAGAGAGGTCAATGGTACGTTTCTGCTTTCTTGAGTCCATTTTGTCCAAAGGTTCCAAAATTTAATCATGTGAATCATTTTTTGGGGGAAGGGAGGGGAAATCTTCCAAGTATCTTGTGGTCCCTTAAAAACTAGAACATGAAACAGAGTTGGAAGGGATCTTGAAGAGGTCATCTAGTCCATTTTAGACAATTGGCTGTCCAGTTTGTTCTTGAAAACTTCCAGTGATGGGGCACACACAACTTCTGAAGGCAAGCTGTTCCACTGGTTAATTGTTCTCACCACTAGGAAATTTCTTCTTAGTTCTAGGTTGGATTGCTCCTTGATTAATTTCCATCCATCGTTTCTCCGAGTCCTAGTGGACAACCATTTAAATATGAGCCAGCAGTGTGCAGCAGCTGCCAAAAAAGCCAACACAATTCTAGGTTTCATTAACAGAGGGATAGAATCAAGATCACGTGAAGTGTTAATACCACTTTATAAGGCCTTGGTAAGGCCAAACCTGGAATACTGCATCCAGTTTTGGTCGCCACGATGTAAAAAAGACGTTGAGACTCTAGAAAGAGTGCAGAGAAGAGCAACAAAGATGATTAGGAGACTAGAAGATAAAACATATAAAGAACGGTTGCAGGGTATGTCTAATCTAATGAAAAGAAGGACCAGGGGAGACATGATAACAGGGTTTCAATATCTCAGGGGCTGCCACAAAGAAGAGGGAGTCAAGCTATTCTCCAAAGCACTTAAGGGCAGGACAAGAAGCAATGGGTGGAAATTAATCAAGGAGAGAAGCAACCTGGAATTGAGGAGAAATTTCCTGACAGTGAGAACAATTAATCAGTGGAACAAGTCCCCCACCCCCCCACCCCATTAACCTGCTTTCCAGCTCTGTTATCCTGTGCAGGACAATAAAAGAAGACCCAGCCAATCAGCTGGGACTCAATGGGAGGCAAAGAATAGATGGGGCGGGGCCAGTCAGAGATGGGATTTGACAGTTCTCCAGACTATTCAAAATTTCTGCTACTGGTTCTCCAGAACTGGTCCGAATCTGCTGAATACCACCTCTGGACCAACTACTCGGTTCAGCTTGTATCAAAAGAAATGGGAAAATGTGGCTTCTTAATTTGAGTATGGAAAGACAGCAGAGGAGGAGGAGGAGGAGGAGGAGGAGGAGGAGGAGGAGGAGGAGGAGGAGGAGGAGGAGGAGGAGGAGGAGGAGGAGGAGGAGGAGGAGGAGGAGGAGAAATAATCAGTGGAACAAATTGCCTTTAGAGATTGTGGGTGCTCCATCTCCAAAAGATATTGGGCAAGCACTCGTCTGAAATAGTAGGGTCTCCTGCTTGAGTAGAGGGTTGGACTAGAGGACCTCTAAGGTATCTTCCAACTCTTTTATTCTGGGAGGAGAGGGGAGGAGGAGGAGGAGAGTGAGAAGGAACTAGAGTTGGGTTGAGGACAATTTTGTTTATTCATGTCTTCATCCTGCAGTTGGCAGGCAACTTTGCACCTGCAAAGCTGGATGTGTGCACAAACTATAAAGTAGAAAGGCTGGAACAGTTTTCATAAGGGAAGGAAACCTTTGAGAAACAGCACGGTAGGTATTGGCAAGCATACAAAGAGATGCTGGCGGTTACACTTGAAGCTTTGGAGAGATCAAGAGACATGTTTGTTTCTGATAAGCTCAGGACCGGCATTTGGGCTTCCAAAACTGAAGCAATGTTACGATAAAAAGCACACGTTTAGAAGCGATGCTGCCGTATTTCTTTTTGCTAAAAGTGACTTTTGAAGTACTGCTGAAAGACACTTTTTTTTTTTCTGAGTGACAAGTGACTTTTGCTCCAATGTCGGGAAGCTCCCATCTCAGAAGATAAGACGAGTGTAATATGTTAATTCAGATGAATGGCACTCTTAACCTGGATAATTCAAATACAGGGTCAAACAATGTTTGGACACAAAGGGATGATAAAGAATGCTGTAGAAAATGATATAAGGTGGCTGTCAGTCTGCTATTATAACATCACATTCTTAAAGTAATCAGAAAAACAGAATTGGAAGGGGCCTTGGACGCCTTCTAGTCCAACCCTCCTCCTCAAGCATACAAAGTTCATACAAATGGTTTGAAATAAGTTGTCCAATCTCTTATTAAAAATCTCCGTGTTGGAGCATCCACAACATTTGAAGGCAAGCCGTTCCCTTGGTTAATTGTTCTTGTTTGTTTATTTGTTTGTCAAACATGTACAAGAAAACAAATATAGATATGAACATAAACATGAACAAAGCAAATAAATACAGATAAATGGGGACAGTAAGACAGGGATGGTAGGCACGCTGGTGCGCTTATGCACACCCCCTTTAAGGACCTCTTAGGAATGGGGTGAGGTCCATGGTAGATAGTTTGAGGTTGAAGCTGTGAGGGTTTGAGGGTGTAACAATGGAGTCAGGTAGAGCATTCCAGGCATTGACCACTCAGTTGCTGAAATGATATTTTCTGCAATCGAGTTTGAAGCAGTTTACCTTGAGTTTGTATCAATTGTTTGCCCGGGTATTATTGTGGTTGAAGCTGAAGAAGACATTGACATATTGTAGTTCTTACTGTTAGGAAATTTCTCCCTAGTTCTACGCTGGTTCTCTCTGTTGACTAGTTTCCATCCATTGCTTCTTCAACTGCCTTCAGGTGTTTTGGAGAACAGGTAGAACCCCCTCTTCTTTGTAGCAGCCCCTTAGGTCATCTAGGTTTATTAGCGCCACAAAACCAATGTAAGTATAATGAGAATAGACATCATTAAAGAATTATGGATCCTTTATCAAATGTGTTTGCATCTTGTAAAAAGCTAGAGGACCCATATGGACAGATGTCTACAGAGATTCTCAGTCATCTTGGCCATGGTTGTCCCAAAATTGCTTTTTTAAGGGGCAACTGGACTTTCTGGTTTTTCTCTGAAGATGTTTCGCTTCTCATCCAGAAAGAGCTGAAGAAGCTTCTTGAATGAGAAGTGAAACATCTTCAAAGGAAAACTGAAAAGTTCAGTTGCCTCTTGAAAAAGCACCTTTGGGGCACACCTTGACAGGGCCATACTCACAAAGTAAGTGCACTTCACTTTTTATGGCTCCATCTCTTCCACCTGATCAGCAGGGCAAAAGGTCATTTTATATATGGTGGAAACATGGAGATCTTAGATGCATTCTAGATGTACTTTAGTCCAATATTATTGGCACTGATTAAGAACATCTTTTGAAGTTTTCAGGTAGGGGAAATCTAATTGGAGATGCCAGCAATTAAATTTGAGCTCATTGCATCTAAAGCAGGTGTTTGAGTGTTGGAAAGCCAGAAGTCAGATAAATAAGGCATAATCTGATGGTTGCAGACTTTAAGTGATACTTGGACAACTTTCTCCTAGCAGATGTCCATGGTTCCGGACAAGGTAATCCTTTCTCATGCCATTTCCCCATTTTTGATTCCAATCCCTCCTGCCAATTTGGAGAAAACCTAAGCAGAAATTATTGCATTATCCTTTTTTTGTCTCTTAAGGAAGAAAAAAGAGAAGAATGATAGAAAATAAGACAGGGAGTTGACTCATAGGCTATATATTTTGGTGGTCTTCTGTGTTCTGGAGAAGAATCATCATCACATTTTGGGATCTTCAAGGTCTTCAAGAAAAGTTTGAACAGCCATTTGTCCAGGATGGAATAATATCTCCTGCATTGGGCAAGGGGTTGGGCTGGAAGACCTCCAAAATCTCTTCCAGTCCTATGAGTTTATAATTTTGAGATCTGGAAGAATGGATGTCAAGAAATGCTTAATGAAACAAGCCTGAACATATGGTAGGAGACAACTGTGAAAAATATAAGAAAATATAAGAATATTTTTCTGGGTTATGTTTTACAGTAGTAAGTGGAGAATTAAAAACAGTCAAAGTTCCAGTTCCTCTAGAGATCCTTTTCACAATGTCAGTAGAATGATTTTCCTCAAGGAAGAGACTGTTTGCTGCAGAGTGATGGGTTATATGTTTCTATAAAATTTCATTAGCCCATTAATCAAATGAGCAAGTCTGAAAGATGCTTTTTCAAGAGGCGACTGGACCTTCTGTTTTTTCTTTGAAGGCATTTCACTTCTCATCCAAGAAGCTTCTCCAGCTCTGACTGGATGGTGGGGAAGGGGAATTCTTCAATCAGAGCCGAAGAAGCTTCTCGGATGAGAAGCGAAATGTCTTCAAAGAAAAACCAGAAAGTCCAGTTGCTTCTTGAAAGAGCACCTTTGGGACAACCATGACTTGGAGGACTGAGAATCTCCACAAACAAACCAGCAAGGTTGAAACAATACTCTAAATAAACCACAGAAAACTGAAAAAAAAAAAGTCAAAATTCACGTTTAAAATGAGAAGATAGGAGACCATATGTAATTATGATTTGAGGCCTGGAGGTTAAAACATTTGAAGAATGGTTGCAGGGATTGGATATGGCTAGTCTAGTGAAAAGAAGGACCAGAGGTGTCATGATAGCAGTGTCCCAATACTTGAGGGGTTGCCACAAAGAAGAGGAGTTCAAGCTATTTTCCAAAGCACCAGAAAGTAAGACAAGAAACATTGGATGCAACCTAATCAAGTAGAGAAGCAACCTAGAACTAAGGAGAAATTTCCTGACAATTAGAAAAAAAATTAATTAGTGGAATAATTTACTTCCAGAAATTGTGGGGTGCTCCAACACTGGCAGTTTTAAGAATAGTTTGAACAACTATTTGTCTTCAATGGTATAGGGCAGTGGTGGCTAACCTTATTGGGCTCCTGTGCCAAAAATTGTGTGCACGTTAGTGCGTGCACACTCGCATGCCAGCATCCAGAATGCAACGTGCACCCCCCCCATACACACCCTGCTCATGCATGTGTAATCCCACCCACCACCCAGGGGTGGGATCTGACCGGTATAACTACCAGTTCAGTGATTTACATTTTGCTGTGCGCACGTGTGAAACATTGTCAGCTTGCTGCCTGGACAGCAAGGTGCACAGCGTTTGAAAAAGCACCCTTTTCTTGCTTTTTCAACCACAGCTGTGCCATGCAAAGCAGCTGAGGTTGAAAAGCAAGAAATAAAGGTCAGGTAAGAGCCCAGGCGGGCGGGTGGGCCAAAACAGCAGCAGACATAGAACTGGTTCTATGTCTGCCGCTCTTCAGAGCTACCGGTTCTACAGAGCCAGACAGAACCGGTAGAATCCCCTGCCGCCACCCCATTACCTGCACTATACCTCACAGCTGCTTTTTCAGCTGGTTTGAGGCCTTTTTCAGCCTCCCAGGGACTTGGAAAAAGTCTCTGCAAGGCTTTTCAGACAGAATAATATGCCGGTTTCATCACTTCTGGTATTACAGGAAGTGATGAAATGGTCCTATTTGGCCTGAAAAGCCTCACAGAGGCTTTTTCCAAACCTCTGGGAGGCCGAAAAAGGCCTCAAACTAGCCAAAAAATCAGCTATGAAGTGCACACATGCGCAGTGAGGTAAGTTTGCTCGTGGCTCACATGCCGGCACAAATGGCTCTGCGTGCCACTTGTGGCACGCGTGCCATAGGTTTGCCATCATGGGCATAGGGTTTCCTGCCTGAGCAAAGGGTTGGACTAGAAGACCTACAATGTCCCTTACAACTTTCCTCTCCTCTTCTCTTCTCTTCTCTTCTCTTCTCTTCTCTTCTCTTCTCTTCTCTTCATAGATTTAAAAATTAAAGCAATCTTATATTTTCCTCACTCAGCTTGTTTCTAGGTAAGAAGAACTTGGATTTTGTTTTTCTTCCTTTCCTAAATCTTTTGTAAAACAAAAATTATTCAAATTAATTCTCAGATGCTCCATGTTGGTGGCAGATCACTGTAGAAATAGAGAATTCCACAATTTAACCATGTGGCCAGCTTAAAAAATCACAACAAAAACAGCTGGAAATTTGGAGAAAAATGTTTGATGAATATATTTCTGCTTTCAGAGAAGAATATTTTTAAGTGATGAAGAACTTATAATTCCTTAGGGAAGTTTCTCCACATCTCTAATTAAGCACCATTTGCAATCAGATTGCAGGCTGTTGATTAAACCACGAGGATGTTGCTTCTATCGTATCTTGGATAACGCATATATGGCATTATACCATTCTAAATTGCTTAAACTTCTCTCTGTCTTAAAACTCAAGCAGAATATAAATTATTAACCCCCACACTCAATGACACTCCATTATTAGGACTGCACAAAGACTCAACCTTCCGTTTAGTTCAATGGCAATTTCATCAAATCTCCAAAATAAATAATTTTTGGGGGAAGGGAATCGATGCAGATTAAATCAGGACTCCATATCATTTTGATTTATTTATTTTTTCTATTGAATTGAGATGATTGGAGTTATTTGAATTGATCGTTTTCATTGAATTGGTTGCATGAAACAGACAGGGACAGATCCTCACGTACCCATTTGCTACTTAATGATAGCTAAGGCAGAACGATGGGATGGAGAGTTTGCCTGGATTCACAAACAGACAATGCTATGTTTTTTTTTAGTTTAGCCAGGGACCGGCAACCTTAAACACTCAAAGAGCCACAAAGGTCCTAAACAGAAGCCCCCCCATTCAATTCTGGAGCCGACCGGAAGTCCGGTTCCCTCACCCTAGAGTCTCTGTCAACTCATAAAACATGTCTATGGTCTTTTTAGAGTTGCCAACAGAAAGGGAGAGGAGAGCAGTGGGCAACTTGCATTCCATAAATGTTTTCAAAGATAGTTTCTAGGTGACTGAAGTTTCTGCTGCACAAAATTCTACCTAGAGAACATGATTGATGACTCTTGGCTATGGATGTGTCCCATTGGAGAATGTGAATTATCATACACCCAGGGGCTGGGGAAAAACCAGGGTCAGGGGTGACAATGAATGATGTATGTCAGAGTCGGCTACACCCAGGCAGCACTGGCATGTCTACTCCTAATAAATCTTCTTTAAGTTTTGAAAATCCGACTAGAGACTCATGATTTAAATGGGGGTAACTGCTGGAGCCCTGACAGTCTCCTCCTAGCGCAGTGTCCTTTTTCCTCTATCTGTCCTAAATTAAAGCCCTATCAATTGCGTAGGAATCCACAGCAAAGGGATGAAAGAGCCACATGTGGCTCCAGAGCCGAGGATTGCTGACTCCTGGTTTAGCCATTATAATTGTGTAAGTAATTAGCAACAGGCTAATTGAATTGGAAACAACTTTTAACCTATTTTGGTCACCACATTACCAAAAAGACGTTGAGACTTTGGAAAAAGTGCAGAGAAGAGCAACTAAGATGATTGAAGGCCTGGAGACAAAAACATACTAAGAACGGTTGCAGGATTGGGGTATGCCCTGTCTAGAGAAAAGAAGGATTGGAGTAACATGATAGCAGGATTCCAGTATTTGAGGGGCTGCCACAAAGAGGAGGGGGTCAACTTATTTTCCAAAGCACCAAAAGGCAAGACAAGAAGCGATGGGTGGAAAATACTCAAGTACAGAAGCAACCTGGAATTAACTTCCTAACCGTGTAGACAATTAACTGGTAGAACAGCTTGCCTTCAGAAGTTGTGGGTGCTTCATCACTGAAATTGTATTTCTCCTGCTTGAGGAAAGGGTTGGACTAGAAGACCTCCAAAATCCCTTCCAGCTCTGTTATTCTAGGTTCTATGTTTGGTCTCGATTTGCTGCCCATAATTAATACCCCCCGACATTTCTACAGCTCACTTGTATTAGCCAACACAGTTAGCCTTTCCCACGTTTAAGCTTACTTGACGCTTCAGGAGCAAAGGTGTTTTAATTCTATTCAGTGTTCAAATTCATTTAGCACATACAAGTGGAAACTACACATCAGGGTCTCCTCCAATCACTCACGGCAACTCAAAAGATTTTCTCCCTCGATCGGTCTTACGCCATCCATCTTCACAGCAGATTTCAAGCGTCCTTCCCACTCCGCACACCCCCAAAGAAAACCTATCTAGGGTTGATGGCTTTAACAGATGTTTCTCCATGCATTTTAGAATAACCCCACCTAAATCTTCTTTGTGGGCAAACAGAACGTGGAGGTAGATTTATCTGCATGGTGACAATATCCATTAAGGGCTTTAGCGAAGGGAACAGGACACAGGCGGTCTCTGCTTGCTCAGGCAGATGTTATCCCTGGCCGACACCTTTGATAAAAGCAACAGCTGTATCACTATAACAGAAATATTTTTAAAGTTTGTCTCTGCCTTAGCCAAGGAACACCGGGAACATCTGTCTTGCTGGACTTGGCTGTCACAGGTTTTTTTTTTTTTTTAACAAATTCCCTCAGTGGGTTTTTAATTGAAGTTGCCAAACCATTGGACATTTGACACTAGACAGTGAGAATTCGCATTGCAGGGAATTCATTCATTCTGAATCTTTCCCTCTAGGATTTCTCTCCATTAATTTCTTGCAGATTATCCAAAGACAAGCCGGAAAAGTAAAGCAAAAATGATACAGGTTTAGCTGCTTAGTATGAACTTAGGGATTGTCCATTGATTGCTCGCTCTTCTCTCTCTCTATTTCTCTGTTTCTCTCTGTGTGTGTCTCTCTGTCCCTCTCTCCATTCTCTGTCTGCCTGTCTCTCATTCTCTCTCTCTCATTTGCTCAGTCTCTCTCTGTCTCTCTCTCTCTTGTTTTTCTCTTCAATTCTGTCTCTCTCTTTGTGTGCCTCTCTCATTCTCTCTCTCTTTCATTCTCTCTCATTCTCTCTCTCTCATTCTGTGTCTCCCTCATTCTCTCTCTCCTTCTCTCTCTCCTTCTCCCTCTGTCTTTCTCTTTCTGTGTGCCTCTCTCATTTTCTCTCTCTTTCATTTTCTCTTCCTCTCATTCTCTGTTTCTCTCTCATTTGTCTCTCTTTCTTTCATTCTCTCTCTCATTCTCTCTCTCTCATTCTCTCTGTCTCTTTCATTCTCTTTTTTCCTGTCATTCTCCCTATCTCTGTGTCTCTCTCTGTCTTTGTCTGTATGTGCACGCACATGTGTGTGTGTGTGTGTGTGTGTGTGAGAGAGAGAGAGAGAGAGACAGACAGACAGACACACACACACACACACACACACACTATTTAATGGTATTTATTTTATCTGTTCCTTTTCAGTCCAAACTTTTCTAAATAAAAAGAAGGACTAGGGACGGCATGACAGCCATGTTTGAATACCTAAGGCAGGGGTATCAAACTCAAAGCCTTAGTGGCCTCAAGGACTCTATAAAAAGAATACAAATGACCAGCTGTCTGCAAGGAGTATAAATATTTTCATTCCCCACCATCCAGCCAGAACTGAAGAGGCTTCTTGGATGAGAAGCGAAACATCTTAAAAGAAAAAACAGAAAGTCCTGTCGCCTCTTCAAAAAAACAAAACAAAACACCTTTGGGACTTTTTAACTGCTATGTTTGCAAAGATCTACAAAGCTCTCCGATAATCAGCCTTCTTTGCCATTATAATCATCACTTCTTCTGATGCCTGAGCAGACAATCAACAGTTCCTAAGGACCAAATGAATTCAGCCATTGAAAACATGGCATCTCCCCCAAGAACAAAGTCAATTCCTGTTTCTCTTTTGAAGAGGACTGGATAAAAGGAGGGGCTGATGTTATGGACCCTCAGGAGAGAAATCACAAAAGAACATGACGAAGGAAACAAATGGCCAGGGGAAATCTGCTTTCAGAACTGCTTACGATCCTCCCCAAAAATAGCTTTTTAAGAGCCTTGTCAAGACTCCCATGTGCTCAGAAGTTTTGGAGGAATATTAGAAATTGGATTTTAAATATAACAAAACAAAATTTAAAACTTGAACCCGAAACTTTTCTGCTAAGTATGATAGATTTAAACATGGAGCAAAAAAATATCAATATTTAGTTTTGCACATTATAACTGCGGCCAGAATAACCTACGCACAAAACTGGAAACTGTCTTTCATTCCTTCAGAGGATATGGTAATTAAAAAAATACATGAATGTGCTGAGATGGAAAGCCTAACCAAATTGTTAAAAAATAAACAAGATAGTTGACTATTATGAAATATGGAACATTTGGTATGATTGGTTAAAGAAAAGGTAATATTTGATATTTGGATAAGTTATGGAAATGATAGAAGACATGCATTTAATTATAAACTATCTAGAGAAATTAAAACATTAAAAGAATGAAGGAGTTACTGTAACAAGGCAGATAACATCAAGGATAAAGATTAAGAAAAAAAAAATAACCATTGCTCAATATATGCTGTAAAATGTATATATGTATATGTATATGTGTATGTGTATGTGTATGTGTATGTATGTATGTATGTATGTATGTATGTATGTATGTGTATATATATATATATATATATATATATATATATATATATATATATATAATTAAGTTTTCACGGGTACTTACATGTATGGCATTCAGCTTTGTTCGGGTATTTTCCCACGTCATTGTAGTTGTGCTTTAAAAGTTGTAGCAACGTTTCAGCAGAATCTCATCTGCCATCATCAGGCTTCTGTATTGTGTTTGTCCAGAGTCTATATCATTTCAGACAAGTGACTATTCAGTCTCTTCTTAAAAACCTCCAGTGATGGAGCACCCACATGTCTGAAGGCAAGCTTTTCCACTGGCCGATTGTCCTCACTGTTAGGAAGTTTCTTCTCAATCCATCATCAATCAGCTTCTTGCCTTCAGGTAACATGAAATAAACTTGTAGTACTTTTGAACTTTGCTCTGGTTCCTGATTTCTTTCACTTGACACATTGCTTGTTCTACATGTTGTCTTTTATTCGGTCTTCTTTCATTGTAGACTCATTTTTTCCATTGTGCTCCTTGGCTTTTAGTACTATCTGGAACTAAATGATTTGAAAATTATTGAGCTTCCAATTATGAAAATGATACCATAATTATGTAGGAGATAAAACCATAATTAAGTATGTGAGCTCATTGTTGCTAGTAGAGAATCCAATGGTAAGAAACATTAGTTACTCCAATTGCAAAATAGACTTTAAAAAGACATAGAAAAATGTGGAATATATACCGAACTACAACAATTGGATAAAATTCTAGCAGGCTTGGATCAGAAAAATATTACAAAAAATTATAAATACTTATTAGAAGTAGATTTCAAAGAAGAAATTGTTAAAGGATGTATGATAGCATGGGCCAAAAACATAGGACATAATACTGTATAAATCTAACAGAATGAGAAAGTATTTGGAATCAAAACAATAAATTAACAAGATCTTCAGCATACAAAGAAAATATATACAAGATGTTCTATCAATGACATTTACCTCCAGCGAGACTGGCTAAAATATATCCCAACATGAATCCGGCATGCTGGAAATGTGGAAAGAAACAAGCTCTACCACATGTGGTGGTCCTGCCCAGAAGCTCAAAATTTTTCAGATTAAAATAAAGCAATGGTTACAAGAAATTGTTAAAGAACAAATAGAGTTTGAACCAGAGTTATTTATGTTAGGAATATTTAAAAAAATACATGAAAAATAGATATATTGTATTACATACGTTAAATTTCTATTATTTGTTTTCTCTTTACAGACAATATGTGCTTAATAAATAGCGTACTGTCTAGGTCAGTTTGTTTACATGGTAATACTTCTTAACTTCCTAATTTCTACCCCTTTTATCCAACCATTGATAAAAATGAGTCCCACATTCGAAAATATTCCGTGTCTTCTTTCAGAGGTGGTCTTCAGCAGGTTCTGACCAGTTCTGGAGAACTGGTAATGGAAATTTTGAGTAGTTCAGAGAACCGGCAAATACCACCTCTGACTGGCCCCGCCCCCGTCTCTTCTCTACCTGCCAAGTCCCAGCTGATCAGTTGGGTCTCCTTTTTATTCAGAACCTGCTGAATACCACCTCTGGTTTTACCCTCCAGTCCCCTAATCATCTTTATTGCTCTTCTCTGCACTCTTTCCAGAGGCTCAACATGTTTTTTATATTGTGGTGACCAAAATTGGATGCAATATTCCAAGTGCAGTCTTGCTAAAGCTTTGTAAAGTGGTATTAGCACTTCACATGATCTTGATTCTATCCCTCTATTAATACAGTTTAGGATTGCACTGGGATTTTTTCTGGCTGCCACCGCAGAGCTAACTCATATTTAACTGATGGTCCATTAGGATTCCAACATACCTCTCACAGTGACTGGCATTAATCCAAATTTCACTTAGCTTATAAAGAAAACTGTACGTATAGCATTTTCTTTTGAAAATCCTGCACTGCTTGAACACGGATCTGACTGTAGAGAAGTTTTCTATGTTAATTGTGAGCAAATTCACTAATATTGATTAAAATGAAATTTCACGATTATCCCACGGGATTTCCATCTCCAGTTATGGGAAGTACGAGAAACAAAACTACCGTACAGGAAACAGTAGGTGGTGTGTTGGTGAAATGGGGAGAAGCATTTCATATAAACCCAGAATATTAAGCTAAGATAATGTTATATTGGGAGGACGTTCAAGATCAAGACTGATAGTAACCTTTTGTGATTCAGATCTGAGCATAACCCAGCCGCAGCAGCTATATGGTGGCGCGCTAGCAGCCAAAGAAGGCGGCTCTCTTGGCAGGCTGCCCATTCTGGATTGATCAGTCTAGGCGGCCAATCACGATCGGCTAAACACTGGGTTGGGGTTTGCGGAAAGTTTCCCTTGAGTTAAAGTATATATTTTTAAATGAGCTTGCCAGAAATCAGTTTCTCATTTTTAGAGTTCATTTCTGGCAAGCCATTTATAACTCCATCAATGGAAGTAATGGGACAAATTGTTTCCAAATTGCTTGTAAACCCCTCTTATGTTTCCTCTCCCACAAAATTAGTAAATAAACTATTCAAAAAAGTAGTTTTTTTTTTTTGTTAAATAAAAGAATATGGGTTGCTAATTGACTGTTCCTCCTTCCCACTTCTTGAAAGCATTAGCTAATACCATGAAACAGATACAGGAACTGGGATCAAAGCCATTTTACCTGAACACTTTGGCATCTGTTCAACTTTAAATTGCTAAGACTAGCTTAATTTCTCTACGGATTTTTGTTTTCTTTGCTTTTGAGCAGATATGGTGCATAAATTATTCTTTCCCCCCCCCAATTCCTCCCAATTTCAGATATGGCTACTTCTCAAATATGCACGATATGTGTGTATGGATAGATAGATGCACATGTGTGTCTATCTATCATCTGTCTCTCTGTCTGTTCACCTGTCCCTCTGTCCAGCCATCTGTCTATCTGTCCATCCATCCATCATCTTATCTATCTACCTATCTACCTCTCTCTCTCCCTACCTACCTCTATCTATCTATCTATCTATCTATCTATCTATCTATCTATCTATCTATCTATCTATCTATCTATCATCTATCTATCTATCTATCTATGGTATCTATCTAGCATATATCTATATACACATATAAATACAGCTACATATATGTATTTTATATAAATAGGCATACATATATGTACATGTGTGTATAATATAAATGGGATATGGGATGGGATATGAAAGGGGAGGGAGGGAGGAAGGAAGGAAGGAAGGAAGGAAGGAAGGAAGGAAGGAAGGAAGGAAGAAAGAAGAAAGAAAGAAAGAAAGAAAGAAAGAAAGAAAGAAAGAAAGAAAGAAAGAAAGAAAGAAAGAAAGAAAGAAAGAAAGAAAGAATCACTAATACTACATTGGAGTAGCCAAGTTAAGGTTCAGACCGTGCTATATTTTGGTTTCTCTGATTCCCATTCCTTCTGACTAAATTTCTCTTCTACCACTCAAAGCTTTGATTCTCAGGTCTTCTGTTTTTTTCTCAGAACAACGCAACCATCACTGGATACCCCGCGGGCTTTTTTTTATTAGCTTCTTTTGAACTCTTGAATGATTACCTTGGGATTTTTGGCTGCTTATAGACTGACATGTTCCTGGCAAGTTTTTTGACGTACATTTTTATGCCAGGGTTGCTATGACAATAAAGCAATGCCATGGTGGTTTAATTGGATTTTTCTTTCATTATGACTATCATTGTTTTCTTGTTACTTAGAAGGCTTAATATGTTTTAATAACTGGTTCAGAAGTTTTTTGTTCCATTGTTTGCAGCTTTTGTGTGTGTCTCTCTCTCTCTGTGTATATGTGAAGTGTTACTACTACTACTGCTACAAGATGGAAGAATCTGTTTTTGCATTTGTTTCTTCAGTCCCTGTGTCTCCCTTTGGCTTTGTCTATTTGTTACAAAGAGTGGATAAATACTTTGCAATTTTTCATTTATTTACTTTTTAGATCTAAAGGATTTTGCAGAATTCCGCAACAGATGAAAACAAGGGGCAAGGAGAATTAGTGCATAAATAAATTGCAATGCAGAAGATAAAGGTAAGGGTATTGTGATTGTTGTGTTGTACACATCTGCACATGCGAAACAAGTTTGAAATCGCCATCAGTGAAGCAGTATGCTTAGTGGCAGCAGGTTCTTGATAAAGCATATCTTCTTGGCATTGCCACTGATGATGTGGCATAGTGGTGGCATTCAACCGATGTAACAACTGGTTCGGTGAGTGCGCATTGCGTGCACACATTCCATTTGAAAACAGCTATAAAACTTACCGTTTACTGCAGCTCCGGTGAGTAAAAACAGCTGAAGCACAGCAATCTTCGCTGCCACGCCAATCAGCTGGACTTCAAACAAAGGAGAGATAGGACAGGGGTGGGTAGGTGGGGCCAAACAATACCCAGAACTACTGGTTTGTTTGAACCGGTCTGTACCGGCTGAATCGCACCCCTGAATGACATTAATAAAACACCTGAAGAAAATCACCAAGCTAAGAGAGCATCAAGGATCCCACAGTTCTCCTACCCCTTCTCCTTCTTCTCCTTCCCCTTCCTTCCCCTTTCTCCTTCTCCTTCCTCTTCCTCTTCCTCTTCTGCTTCCCTTCCCTTTCTCCTTCCCCTTCTTCTCCTTCTACTACCCTTTCTCCTTCCCCTTCTCCTTCCTCTCCTCCTTCCCCTTCCTTTCTCCTTCTCCTTCCTTTCTCCTTCCCCTTCTCTTCTTCTCTCCTTCCTTTTTCCTTCTCTTCCCCTTCTCCTTCTCCTTCCCTTTCTCCTTCCCCTTCTCCTTCTTCTCCTTCCCTTTTTCCTTCTCTTCCCCTTCTCCTTCCTTTCCCTTTCTCCTTCTTCTCCTTCCTCTTCCCTTTCTGCTTCTGCTTCCCCTTCCCTTTCTCCTTCCCGTTCTCCTTCTCCCTTCCCCTTCCTTTCTCCTTCTCCTTCCTCTTCCCTTTCTCCTTCCCTTTCTCCTTCCTCTTCTCCTTCTTCTCCTTCCCTTCTCTTTCTCCTTCCCCTTCTCCTTCTTCTCCTTCCCCTTCCTTTTCCTTCCCCCTCCCCTTCTCCTTCCTTTCCCTTTCTCCTTCTTCTCCTTCCTCTTCCCTTTCTGCTTCTGCTTCTGCTTCCCCTTCCCTTTCTCCTTCCCGTTCTCCTTCTCCTTCCCCTTCCTTTCTCCTTCTCCTTCCTCTTCCCTTTCTCCTTCCCTTTCTCCTTCCTCTTCCTTCTTCTCCTTCCCCTTCTCTTTCTCCTTCCCCTTCTCCTTCTTCTCCTTCCCTTCCCTTTTTCCTTCCCCTCCCCTTCTCCTTCCTTTCCCTTTCTCCTTCTTCTCCTTCCTCTTCCCTTTCTGCTTCTGCTTCTGCTTCCCCTTCCCTTTCTCCTTCCCCGTTCTCCTTCTCCTTCCCCTTCCTTTCTCCTTCTCCTTCCTCTTCCCTTTCTCCTTCCCTTTCTCCTTCCTCTTCTCCTTCTTCTCCTTCCCCTTCTCTTTCTCCTTCCCCTTCTCCTTCTTCTCCTTCCCCTTCCCTTTTTCCTTCCCCCTCCCCTTCTCCTTCCTTTCCCTTTCTCCTTCTTCTCCTTCCTCTTCCCTTTCTGCTTCTGCTTCTGCTTCCCCTTCCTTTCTCCTTCCCGTTCTCCTTCTCCTTCCCCTTCCTTTCTCCTTCTCCTTCCTCTTCCTTTCTCCTTCCCTTTCTCCTTCCTCTTCTCCTTCTTCTCCTTCCCCTTCTCTTTCTCCTTCCCCTTCTCCTTCTTCTCCTTCCCCTTCCCTTTTTCCTTCCCCCCTCCCCTTCTCCTTCCTTTCCCTTTCTCCTTCTTCTCCTTCCTCTTCCCTTTCTGCTTCTGCTTCTGCTTCCCCTTCCCTTTCTCCTTCCCGTTCTCCTTCTCCTTCCCCTTCCTTTCTCCTTCTCCTTCCTCTTCCCTTTCTCCTTCCCTTTCTCCTTCCTCTTCTCCTTCTTCTCCTTCCCCTTCTCTTTCTCCTTCCCCTTCTCCTTCTTCTCCTTCCCCTTCCCTTTTCCTTCCCCCTCCCCTTCTCCTTCCTTTCCCTTTCTCCTTCTTCTCCTTCCTCTTCCCTTTCTGCTTCTGCTTCTGCTTCCCCTTCCCTTTCTCCTTCCCGTTCTCCTTCTCCTTCCCCTTCCTTTCTCCTTCTCCTTCCTCTTCCCTTTCTCCTTCCCTTTCTCCTTCCTCTTCTCCTTCTTCTCCTTCCCCTTCTCTTTCTCCTTCCCCTTCTCCTTCTTCTCCTTCCCCTTCCCTTTTTCCTTCCCCCTCCCCTTCTCCTTCCTTTGCCTTTCTCCTTCTTCTCCTTCCTCTTCCCTTTCTGCTTCTGCTTCCCCTTCCCTTTCTCCTTCCCCTTCCCCTTCTTCTAATTCTCCTTCCCCTTCCCTTTCTCCTTCCGTTCTCCTTCTCCTTCCCCTTCCTTTCTCCTTCTCCTTCTCCTTCCTCTTCCCTTTCTCCATCCCCTTCTCCTTCTTCCCCTTCCCTTCCTTTTCTCCTTCCCCTTCTCCTCTTTCCTTTCCTTTCTCCTTCTCCTTCCTCTTCCCCTTTTGTTTCCCCTTTCCTTTCTCCTTCCTCTTCTCCTTCTTCTCCTCCCCCTTCCCTTTCTTCTTCCCCTTCTCCTCTCCCACTGATGATGTTACTTAATCTGGTAATGAAGTGTCTGTAAGAAAACCACCCAGTTCACAGAACACCAAGGACCTCATCCCCATTTTTTCTCCAGATTAATACCCCATTAATAAGCATTTCCCGTTTTGTTAAATACAACGCTTCTACATCGCTGGGATAATCTATTACCCCTATACTTAGCACGTCATGCAATCCTGGCTCCTCCTAAAAGGAGAGATTAACGTGGAACAGTTTTAACAGCCGAAGACACATTTTTATCAACAAAGCTATGCGTTAATGTTTGAACCAAAAGGAGTCCAGGATTATGCAAACTAGGAAAATAAAATTGCCGGTTGAGTCTAACAGTAGGTGACCATTGTTTATTCTTTCAAATGGATATGTGATTTTTTCTTTTTTGGCAGATGGATCCCGATATGCATTTCCTCCTGACCCCTTTCTCAACTGTTCCATTATGCTGATGGCATTGATTGACCAACAAATCCATTAAAAAGCAAATGATTATGAACTGATTAAACCCAGAATCAAAGGTAGCCTTTTCTGTATTACAGGACAGTCTTCCATTCTGTAATCCCTTCACTTCTATTAGCATAACATCTTCTTTCTCTTCACAGTAAAAAAAAAAAATGACTTTTTTTTTCTCCTGTCTGTCTGGTAAAATACATTAATAGCTCTCGCTGATGGAACCCAGACATGAAAGCAAACAGCAGCCGACCCTCCCACAATTGCAAATTGCAATGTAAACCCTTAATGTAAACCCTTAAATGGGACAACTGTGTGCATAGCGAATGCATTAAACTTTGATAAATCACAGAGCCCAAAGGGATCAGTCACCTTGTGCAGGCAAAAATTCCTTGTGGGCCTCTATAAAGACATTTACTGGGATCTGAGCCAAAAGAAAAAGAAAAAAAAAGAGAATATTTAGACTCTAGAAAGAGTGCAGAGAAGAGCAACAAAGAGGATTAGGGGACTGGAGGCTAAAACATATAAAGGATAGTTGCTGAGAACGGTTATGTCTAGTCTAATGAAAAGAAGGACTAGGGAAGACATGATAGCAGTCTTCCAATATTGGAGGGGCTGCCATAAAGAAAAGGGAGTCAAGCTATTCTCCAAAGCACCTGAAGGCAGGACAAGAAAAAAAATGGATGGAAGCTAATCCAAGAGAGAAGCAACCTGGAACTAAGGAGAAATTTCCTAACAGTGGGAACAATTAACCAGTGGAACAACTTGCCTCCAGAAGTTGTAAATTCTCCAACACTGGAAGTTTTTAAGAAAAGGTTGAACAGCCATTTGTATATGTACATGTACTGTATATATAAGAGCTGTGGTGGTGCAGTGGTTAGAATGCAATACAGGTGCAAAAAGGGCAGATGAATAGAATAGAATAGAATAGAATAGAATAGAATAGAATAGAATAGAATAGAATAGAATAGAATTCTTTATTGTCCAGGTGTGATTGGACACACAAGGAATTTATCTTGGTGCAAATACTCTCAGTATACATAAAAGGAAAGATACATTCATCAAGAGTCAAGAATCCTAAGATACAACACTTAATGGTAGTCATAAGGTACAATAAGCAATCAAATCATACTAGGAAACAGTCAATATAGATCGTAAGGATAAAAGCGACAAAATTACAGTCATACAGCCACAAATGGGAGGGGATGGGTGATAAGGAGTGATGAGAAGATTAATAGTAATAGTAATGCAGGACAGTAGTAATTGTTTTTTTCTGTACTCCTACTTACTCTCTGAAGTCTGTGTCTGTCTTGTTGGGTTGCAGAACCAAGCCAGATCGCTAGAATTTAACATATGAATTTAAATAAAACTAACTTTTTGATATAAGTCTACACACAAGAATCATTATCTGCTTAGAGTTAGATAAGGGTCAGTGGCTCTCAAGGGAATCTGGACTTAGTTTATTTGTGTCTGTGAAGGGATTCTAGACTAATCCCTCTTTTCACCCCACCCCCAGGTTTTGCCAATCCTCCCACACCAATGTAGTTGGGTAGATGCTGTCATAGAAGGAACCACCAAAACACCAAGTCTATGGAATAATGCGTTGGCAAGATGTACAAGTCTGGGAATCTTTAATTCCAAGATTAGCAACCTGTCTCAGTCTCAACCAAGCGTCAAAGACCATTCCAAACTGTATATCCCAGTGCTAATAACACGTGAAACATATTTCAACCAGGAATAATGGGTAGCCAGGAAGTCATAAAAATACATGCTTGACTTCCCCAATTGAAAGGGAATGGGAAATATTAATAAAAGAAGAGTGTGCAGCATTTTGAAAATGCATAATTTATAAAGAAATGGCCGAGATGGAGTCATTAAAAAAGAAAAAGGCTGGGCATGATGTCTGTTTCTCTACATTAGCAAGAGTAGAAAGGACAAGTAGATGCAACCTGCTGATAGCTGGAAAAGAGACATCTCATTCTGAAAGCCCACTCCTTCTTTAAAAATATGAGATGAAGGATGACATTTTTGCAAACGTTGACCCTTTGATTTATTGTCTCCTTTAAGCAAGAACATTTAAATTAGCTCTGATTTCAAAACTTGCTGCCTGTACTTGGTTCCACATGGAGTCATTAGGTCTCAACTCAACTAAGAGTAAGTAGATTAACTGAGTAGAACTCTCTTTGGCCCATAAATCAGAAAGTATATTCAAATTCCTTCCTAAGGTCATATATTATCAAAACAGGGCATACTATAAGCTTGGTCCCAGTTCTCACATAAGAAACCCAACCCAACCCAACTGAACTTAACCTAACCCAAACAAAATCAAGCTAAGCCAAGCCAAGTTAACCAAAGCTAAGCCAAACCAAACCACTTCACCATCACAGGTAAGACATATCAGAAAGGGATTCCTTGCTTCTTTTTCAGAAGATTGGATAGAGAAGCATTAGGACTTAGGTATGACAATGAATGAGAGGAGAATGGTGATACAGTTAATTATATTTACTACATACTCATAAGAAGAATACTCTCAAACAAGCCAGCCTCTCCTAACCTCAAAAAAAAAAAGGCTAAATGGGATCAGGTCTGGTTGGTACTGAGATGGAAGAACACCTAGAAAATCCAGGGACTATAGGATAGAAAGAGAAGTAAAAAAAAAAAGTTAATGGGAGCCAGTTGGGTGAAGGAATTAAGGGGCTGGCCTAGAAACCAGGTAACTGTGAGTTCTAGTCCCACCTGAGCCATGAAAGCCAGATGGGTATCCTTGGACTAACTACCAGGAGATTCTGAATTCTAGTTCTGCCTCAGGCATGAAAGACAGCTGGGTGACTTTGGACCCAATCACCAGGAGAGTGTAAGTTCTAGTCCCAACTTAGGCATGAAAGCCGGTTGGGGGATTTGGAGCCAATCATTCTCTCAGCCCAACTCTCCTCACAGGATTGTTGTTGTGGGGAAAAAAGAAAGGGGAAGGATTATTATGTTCACCCTCACAGGATTGTTGTTGTGGGGAAAAAAGAAAGGGGAAGGATTATTAAATATGTTCACCACCTTCAGTTACTTATAAAGCAACAAAAGCATAAAAAATATAAAGCACCCCAAAAAGCCAATGCAATCTTAAATTGCATTAACAGAGAGATACAATCAAGATCAAGTGAGGTACTAATTTATTTATTTTATTTATTTATTTAGTTTAGTTTGTCAAGCATGGATGAGAAAACAAGTATAAGTATGAACATAACATATAAACATATCAGTATAAACAGGTACAAGAACATACATAATAAATGAATATGAATAAATTGGAACAGTAAGACAGGGACAGTAGGCACACTGGTGCACTTATGCACACTTCCTTACAGACTTTCTGGAGTGAGGTCCACGGTAGAACAGTTTAAGGTTAAAGTTTTGGGGGTTTGAGGATGTAATAAGAGAGTCGGGTAGGGAATTCCAGGCATTGACTACTCTGTTGCTGAAGTCGTGTTTTCTGCAGTTGAGTTTGGAGCTGTTTACTTTGAGTTTGTATCTATTGTTTGCCGGTGTGTTATTGCAGTTGAAGCTGAAGATTGACAGGTAGGACGTTGTAGCAGACAATTTTGTGTACTAAGGTTAGGTCAGACCGTAAGCAGCATAGTTCTAAGTTGTCTAGGTCCAAAATTTCAAGCCTGGCATCATAAGGTATTCTATTGCAAGCTGAGGAGTAGAGTATTTGTCTTGTGAAATAATAATAATAAAATAATAATAAATAAAAATAATAATAACAATAAATAAGAAATAGAGTAATACCACTCGACAAAATAAAACCACAGTTAGAATACTGCATCCAGTTTTGGTCACCACACTATAACAAAGATGTTGAGACTCTAGAAAGAGTGCAGAGAAGAGCAACCAGGATGAATAGGGGACTGGAGACTAAGGCATATGAAGAACAGTTGCAGGAACTGGGCATGGCTAGTCTAGTGAAGACAAGGACCAGGGGAGACAGGATAGCAGTTTTCCAATATTTGAGGGGCTGCCACAGAGAGGAAGGGGTCAAGCTATTCTCTTAGATACTTGAAGGCCAGACAAGGAATAATGGATGGAAACTGATCGAGGAGAGATTCAATCTGGAAATAAGGAGAAACTTTCTGACAGTGAGAACAATCAACCCATGGAACAGAAGTTGCCCTCGGAAGTTGTGGGAGTGCCATCACTTGAGACTTTCAAGAAGAGATTGGACTGCCCTCTGTCAGAAATGGTGTAGGGTCTCCCGCTTGGGCGGGCAGTTGGACTAGATGATCTACAAGGTCCCTTTCAACTCTGTTAATCTATCCAACAAAGATGGGATAAACGTCTAATAAATAGACTTTAAAAAATGGTAACGGATATATTCGTTTGATTTTATATTCTGCTCACATAAGGCTCTTATTTGGCCACCAAGAGAACTGTGTAGAATCCTTGATACATGAAAATGTGAAAGGCAGGGAAAAACTCTGCAAATATGTATGAATCCTTTTAAAATTCCAATCACTTTTTTTCCCCTTTCTAGAAAGTTATATATTTCTCTCTCACCCGCGCTTCTAATTCAAGTCATTTAAACAGCCCTCATAAAACGAAGGCTGTTCCATTATTCTTTTTATAACTAGAAAGGCAAACGATGTGCCAGAGAAAGCTGGTATTAAATAGAAAAACTCCTAGATCCTTAACTCTACTGCAATCTTTTGATTTTTCATATGGAAGGATTGTGAATTTCTTGTCGTACAAGAATTTAATCCTTTTTATTTTTCTCCTTCTAAGAAAGGACCAGGTTTAGCATCTGAACGGAGCCTCTGAGGATGCACAGGAAAATTACATAGCCAGGACAAAAGCACGATTAGATTTAACTTAATTTAAATGTGTGTGTAAATTAAATGAAATATGGTGAACGTAATTGCTTTCCGTGTATTTAATCATTCTTCCTTCCCTGATTTGCACAGCAGGTGAATGCTTTTGAACTAACCTTTGTTGAGCCTGAAAAAAAGCTAAACAGGCTCAGAGCTGGTTAAAATGTGAATGGGAACCTCTACAAAATTTCAAGACTCTAAACTAGAATCTGGGAATTTAAAACCAAAAAAATCCTAGAAGAAAACAAAGGATTTTTTTTAAAAAAAGTTATTTATTTAGCAGTATATATCGCTGCTTATCTCACCAACATATAACTCTATGATACAATAACCATTAAAAACTCCATAACAATCTAAAAAGAATTGAAAATAAATAGATAAAACAAACAGATAAAACCCACAACAGCGGGAGAACGAACACTGCTTAATTTTATGAGTTGCCATCACACTGATAAGACACTTGCTATCTTGATTTTGTGGCATAGAGAGTCCGTTGGGGCTTGTGGTGAAGATACCAAGCTAGAAACTTGGAAATTGTGAGTTCTAGTCCTACTTTAAACATGAAAGCTGGGTGCATGACTTTGGGCCAATGGCTAGGTTACTGTTAAGATCTAGTCCTGACTTAGTCATGAAAGGCAGCTGGATGCCTTTGGGCAAATATCACAACATTGTGAGTTTTGATCCCACCTTAGGTGCAAAAAACAGCTGGATGACTTCGGTTCCATCATAAGGAGATGGTGAGTTCTAGTCCTGCCTGAGGCATGAAAGCCACAGTAGTGCAGTGGTTAGAAAGCAGTACTGCAGGCTACTTCTGCTGACTGCCAGCTGCCAGCAGTTTGGCAGTTTGGGTCTCACTGGCTCAACATTGACTCAGCCTTCCATCCTTCCAAGATCAGTAAAATAAAGACCCAAATTGTTGGGGAAAATAGGATGACTCTGTAAACCACTTAGAAAGGGCTGTAAAGCATTATGAAGTAGTATATACTGCAAGTCTAAGTGCTATTGCCCTTCCTTCCTTCCTTCCTTCCTTCCTGCCTGCCTGCCTGCCTGCCTGCCTGCCTGCCTGCCTGCCTGCCTGCCTGCCT